>NW_027421922.1:300000-600000 GCF_037893015.1 Macrotis lagotis
CGTGCGTTGTCGTGCCTTAGCCTTGTTTCCCCTTGCCGTGGCGTGCCTTTTGTTACACTTGCCTTGCCTGGCTTTGCCTTGCCTTCCTTCCGTTACTCTTTCCTTGCCTTGCCGTGCATTGCCTAGCCTTGCATTGTCGTGCCTTATCCTTGCCTCACCTGACCGTGCCTTCCCCTGCGTTACCCTTTCCTTGCCTTGCCGTGCATTGCCTAGCCCTGCGTTGTCGTGCCTTAGCCTTGTTACCCCTTGCCGTGCCGTTCCTTCCGTTACCCTTGCCTTCCCTTTCTTTCCCTTGCCTTCCTTGCGTTCCGTTACTCTTTGCTTGCTTTCCGTGCATTGCCTAGCCTTGCGTTGTCATGCCTTTGCCTTGCCTCGCCTGACCGTGCTTTCCCATGCGTTACACTTTCCTTGCCTTGCCGTGCATTGCCTAGCGTGCGTTGTCGTGCCTTAGCCTTGTTTCCCCTTGCCGTGCCGTTCCTTCCGTTACACTTGCCTTTCCTTGCTTTCCATTGCCTTCCTTACCTTCCGTTTCTCTTTGCTTGCCTTCCGTGCATTGCCTAGCCTTGCGTTGTCGTGCCTTAGCCTTGCCTCGCCTGACCGTGTTTTCCCATGCGTTACCCTTTCCTTGCCTTGCCGTTCATTGCCTAGCGTTCGGTGTCGTGCCTTAGACTTCTTTCCCCTTGCCGTGCCGTTCCTTCCGTTACCCTTGCCTGTCCTTGCTTTTCCTTGCCTTGCTTACCTTCCGTTACTCTTTGCTTGCCTTCCCTGAATTGCCTAGCCTTGCGTTGTCGTGCCTTTGCCTTATCTCGCCTGACCGTGCCTTCCTTTGCTTTAAGCTTTCCTTGCATTGTCGTGCATTGCCTAGCCTTGCGTTGTCGTGCCTTAGCCTTGCCTCGCCTGAACGTGCTTTCCCATGCGTTACCCTTTCCTTGCCTTGCCGTGCATTGCCCAGCCTGCGTTGCCGTGCCTTAGCCTTGTTTCCCCTTGCCGTGCAGTTCCTTCCGTTACCCTTGCCTTTCCTTGCTTTTCCTTGCCTTGCTTACCTTCCGTTACTCTTTGCTTCCCTTCCCTGCATTGCGTAGCCTTGCGTTGTCGTGCCTTAGCCTTATCTCGCCTGACCGTGCCTTCCTTTGCTTTAAGGTTTCCTTGCATTGTCGTGCATTGCATAGCCTTGCGTTGTCGTGCATTAGCCTTGCCTAGCCTCACCGTGCCTTGCCTTGCGTTACCCTTGCCGTGCATTGCCTAGCCTTGCGTTGTCGTGCCTTAGCCTTGTTTCCCCTTGCTGTGCCGTGCCTTTTTCTTACATTTGCCTTGCCTGGCGTTGCCTTGCCTTCCTTGCGTTCCGTTACTCTTTGCTTGCTTTCCGTGCATTGCTTAGCCTTGCGTTGTCATGCCTTAGGCTTGCCTCGCCTGATCGTGCTTTCCCATGCGTTACCCTTTCCTTGCCTTGCCGTGCATTGCCTAGCGTGCGTTGTCGTGCCTTAGCCTTGTTTCCCCTTGCCGTGCCGTTCCTTCCGTTACACTTGCCTTTCCCTGCTTTCCCTTGCCTTCCTTACCTTCCGTTACTCTTTGCTTGCCTTCCGTGCATTGCCTAGCCTTGCGTTGTCGTGCCTTAGCGTTGCCTCGCCTGACCGTGCTTTCAAATGCGTTACCCTTTCCTTGCCTTGCCCTTCATTGCCTAGCGTTCGGTGTCGTGCCTTAGCCTTGTTTCCCCTTGCCGTGCCGTTCCTTCCGTTACCCTGGCCTTTCCTTGCTTTTCCTTGCCTAGCTTACTTTCCGTTACTCTTTGCTTGCCTTCCTTGAATTTCCTCGCCTTGCGTTGTCTTGCCTTGGCCTTATCTCGCCTAACCTTGCCTTCCTTTGCTTTAAGCTTTCCTTGCATTGTCGTGCATCGCCTAGCCTTGCGTTTTCGTGCATTAGCCTTGCCTAGCCTCACCGTGCCTTTCCTTGGGATTCCCTTTGCTTGCCTTGCCGTGCATTGCCTAGCCGTGCGTTGTCGTGCCTTAGCCTTGTTTCCCCTTGCCGTGGCGTGCCTTTTGTTACACTTGCCTTGCCTGGCTTTGCCTTGCCTTCCTTTCCTTCCGTTACTCTTTCCTTGCCTTGCCGTGCATTGCCTAGCCTTGCATTGTCGTGCCTTATGCTTGCCTCTCCAGACCGTGCCTTCCCCTGCGTTACCCTTTGCTTCCCTTGCCGTGCATTGCCTAGCCGTGCGTTGTCGTGCCTTAGCCTTGTTTCCCCTTGCCGTGCCGTTCCTTCCGTTACACTTGCTTTTCTTTGCTTTCCCTTGCCTTGCTTACCTTCCGTTACTCTTTGCTTGCCTTCCGTGCATTGCCTAGCCTTGCGTTGTCGTGCCTTAGCGTTGCCTCGCCTGACCGTGCTTTCAAATGCGTTACCCTTTCCTTGCCTTGCCGTTCATTGCCTAGCGTTCGGTGTCGTGCCTTAGACTTGTTTCCCCTTGCCGTGAAGTTCCTTCCGTTACCCTGGCCTTTCCTTCCTTTTCCTTGCCTTGCTTACCTTCCGTTACTCTTTGCTTGCCTTCCCTGAATTTCCTAGCCTTGCGTTGTCGTGCCTTAGCCTTATCTCGCCTGACCTTGCCTTCCTTTGCTTTAAGCTTTCCTTGCATTGTCGTGCATTGCCTAGCCTTGCGTTGTCGTGCATTAGCCTTGCCTAGCCTCACCGTGCCTTGCCTTGCGTTACCCTTTCCTTGCCTTGCCGTGCATTGCCTAGCCGTGCGTTGTCGTGCCTTAGCCTTGTTTCCCCTTGCCGTGCCGTGCCTTTTGTTACACTTGCCTTGCTTGGCTTTGCCTTGCCTTCCTTTCCTTCCGTTACTCTTTCCTTGCCTTGCCGTTCATTGCCTAGCGTTCGGTGTCGTGCCTTAGACTTGTTTCCCCTTGCCGTGCCGTTCCTTCCGTTACCCTGGCCTTTCCTTCCTTTTCCTTGCCTTGCTTACCTTCCGTTACTCTTTGCTTGCCTTCCGTGCATTGCCTAGCCTTGCGTTGTCGTGCCTTATCCTTACCTCGCCTGACCGTGCCTTGAATTGCGTTACCCTTTCCTTGCCTTGCCGTGCATTGCCTAGCTGTGCGTTGTCGTGCCGTAGCCTTGTTTACCCTTGCCGTGCCGTGCCTTTTGTTACACTTGCCTTGCCTGGCTTTGCCTTGCCTTCCTTTCCTTCCGTTACTCTTTCCTTGCCTTGCCGTGCACTGCCTAGCTTTGCATTGTCGTGCATTAGCCTTGCCTCACCTGACCGTGCCTTCCCTTGCGTTACCCTTTCCTTGCCTTGCGGTGAATTGCCTAGCCCTGCCTTCTCGTGCCTTAGCCTTGTTACCCCTTGCCGTGCCGTTCCTTCCGTTACCCTTGCCTTCCCTTGCTTTCCGTTTCCTTCCTTGCGTTCCGTTACTACTTGCTTGCTTTACGTGCATTGCCTAGCCTTGCGTTGTCGTGCCTTAGCCTTGCCTCGCCTGACCGTGCTTTCCCATGCGTTACCCTTTCCTTGCCTTGCCGTGAATTGCCTAGCCTGCGTTGCCGTGCCTTAGCCTTGTTTCCCCTTGCCGTGCCGTTCCTTCCGTTACCCTTGACTTTCCTTGCTTTCCCTTGCCTTCCTTACCTTCCGTTACTCTTTGCTTGCCTTCCGTGCATTGCCTAGCCTTGCGGTGTCGTGCCTTAGCCTTGCCTCGCCTGAACGTGCTTTCCCATGCGTTACATTTTCCTTGCCTTGCCGTGCATTGCCTAGCCTACGTTGCCGTGCCTTAGCCTTGTTTCCCCTTGCCGTGCCGTTCCTTCCGTTACCCTTGCCTTCCCTTGCTTTCCCTTGCCTTCCTTGCGTTCCGTTACTCTTTGCTTGCTTTCCGTGCATTGCCTAGCCTTGCGTTGTCATGCCTTAGCCTTGCCTCGCCTGACCGTGCTTTCCCATGCGTTACCCTTTCCTTTCCTTGCCGTGCATTGCCTAGATTTCAGTGTCGTGTCTTAGACTTGTTTCCACTTGCCGTGCCGTTCCTTCCGTTACAATTGCCTTTCCTTGCTTTCCCTTGCCTTCCTTACCTTCCGTTACACTTTGCTTGCCTTCCGTGCATTGCCTAGCCTTGCGTTGTCGTGCCTTAGCCTTATCTGGCCTGACCGTGCCTTCCTTTGCTTTAAGCTTTCCTTGCATTGTCGTGCATTGCCTAGCCTTGCGTTGTCGTGCATTAACCTTGCCTAGCCTCACCGTGACTTGCCTTGCATTACCCTTTCCTTGCCTTGCCGTGCATTTCCTAGCCGTGTGTTGTCGTGCCTTCGCCTTGTTTCCCCTTGCCGTTGCGTGCCTTTTGTTACACTTGCCTTGCCTGGCTTTCCTTGCCTTCCTTTCCTTCCGTTACTCTGTCCTTGCCTTGCCGTGCATTGCCTAGACCTGCGTTGTCGTGCCTTAGCCTTGTTACCCCTTGCCGTGCCGTTCCTTCCCTTACCCTTGCCTTCCCTTCCTTTCCCTTGCCTTCCTTGCGTTCCGTTACTCTTTGCTTTCTTTCCGTGCATTGCCTAGCCTTGCGTTGTCATGCCTTAGGCTTGCCTCGCCTGACCGTGCTTTCCCATGCGTTACCCTTTCCTTGAATTGCCGTGCATTGCCTAGCGTGCGTTGTCGTGCCTTAGCCTTGTTTCCACTTGCCATGCCGTTCCTTCCGTTACACTTGCCTTTCCTTGCTTTCCCTTGCCTTCCTTACCTTCCGTTACACTTTGAATGCCTTCCGTGCATTGCCTAGCCTTGCGTTGTCGTGCCTTATCCTTACTTCGCCTGACCGTGCCTTGAATTGCGTTACCCTTTCCTTGCCTTGCCGTGCATTGCCTAGCTGTGCGTTGTCGTGCCTTAGCCTTGTTTACCCTTGCCGTGCCGTGCCTTTTGTTACACTTGCCTTGCCTGGCATTGCCTTGCCTTCCTTGCGTTCCGTTACTCTTTGCTTGCTTTCCGTGCATTGCATAGCCTTGCGTTGTCATGCCTTAGCCTTGCCTCGCCTGATCGTGCTTTCCCATGCGTTACCCTTTCCTTGCCTTGCCGTGCATTGCCTAGCCGTGCGTTGTAGTGCCTTTGCCTTGTTTCCCCTTGCCGTGCCGTTCCTTCCGTTACACTTGCCTTTCCCTGCTTTCCCTTGCCTTCCTTACCTTCCGTTACTCTTTGCTTGCCTTCCGTGCATTGCCTAGCCTTGCGTTGTCGTGCCTTAGCGTTGCCTCGCCTGACCGTGCTTTCAAATGCGTTACCCTTTCCTTGCCTTGCCCTTCATTGCCTAGCGTTCGGTGTCGTGCCTTAGCCTTGTTACCCCTTGCCGTGCCGTTCCTTCCGTTACCCTTGCCTTTCCTTGCTTTTCCTTGCCTAGCTTACCTTCCGTTACTCATTGCTTGCCTTCCCTGAATTTCCTAGCCTTGCGTTGTCGTGCCTTAGCCTTATCTCGCCTAACCTTGCCTTCCTTTGCTTTAAGCTTTCCTTGCATTGTCGTGCATCGCCTAGCCTTGCGTTTTCGTGCATTAGCCTTGCCTAGCCTCACCGTGCCTTTCCTTGGGATTCCCTTTGCTTGCCTTGCCGTGCATTGCCTAGCCGTGCGTTGTCGTGCCTTAGCCTTGTTTCCCCTTGCCGTGGCGTGCCTTTTGTTACACTTGCCTTGCCTGGCTTTGCCTTGCCTTCCTTTCCTTCCGTTACTCTTTCCTTGCCTTGCCGTGCATTGCCTAGCCTTGCATTGTCGTGCCTTATGCTTGCCTCTCCAGACCGTGCCTTCCCCTGCGTTACCCTTTGCTTCCCTTGCCGTGCATTGCCTAGCCGTGCGTTTTCGTGCCTTAGCCTTGTTTCCCCTTGCCGTGCCGTTCCTTCCGTTACACTTGCTTTTCTTTGCTTTCCCTTGCCTTGCTTACCTTCCGTTACTCTTTGCTTGCCTTCCGTGCATTGCCTAGCCTTGCGTTGTCGTGCCTTAGCGTTGCCTCGCCTGACCGTGCTTTCAAATGCGTTACCCTTTCCTTGCCTTGCCGTTCATTGCCTAGCGTTCGGTGTCGTGCCTTAGACTTGTTTCCCCTTGCCGTGAAGTTCCTTCCGTTACCCTGGCCTTTCCTTCCTTTTCCTTGCCTTGCTTACCTTCCGTTACTCTTTGCTTGCCTTCCCTGAATTTCCTAGCCTTGCGTTGTCGTGCCTTAGCCTTATCTCGCCTGACCTTGCCTTCCTTTGCTTTAAGCTTTCCTTGCATTGTCGTGCATTGCCTAGCCTTGCGTTGTCGTGCATTAGCCTTGCCTAGCCTCACCGTGCCTTGCCTTGCGTTACCCTTTCCTTGCCTTGCCGTGCATTGCCTAGCCGTGCGTTGTCGTGCCTTAGCCTTGTTTCCCCTTGCCGTGGCGTGCCTTTTGTTACACTTGCCTTGCCTGGCTTTGCCTTGCCTTCCTTTCCTTCCGTTACTCTTTCCTTGCCTTGCCGTGCATTGCCTAGCGTTCGGTGTCGTGCCTTAGACTTGTTTCCCCTTGCCGTGCCGTTCCTTCCGTTACCCTGGCCTTTCCTTCCTTTTCCTTGCCTTGCTTACCTTCCGTTACTCTTTGCTTGCCTTCCGTGCATTGCCTAGCCTTGCGTTGTCGTGCCTTATCCTTACCTCGCCTGACCGTGCCCTGAAGTGCGTTACCCTTTCCTTGCCTTGCCGTGCATTGCCTAGCTGTGCGTTGTCGTGCCGTAGCCTTGTTTACCCTTGCCGTGCCGTGCCTTTTGTTACACTTGCCTTGCCTGGCTTTGCCTTGCCTTCCTTTCCTTCCGTTACTCTTTCCTTGCCTTGCCGTGCACTGCCTAGCTTTGCATTGTCGTGCATTAGCCTTGCCTCACCTGACCGTGCCTTCCCTTGCGTTACCCTTTCCTTGCCTTGCGGTGAATTGCCTAGCCCTGCCTTCTCGTGCCTTAGCCTTGTTACCCCTTGCCGTGCCGTTCCTTCCGTTACCCTTGCCTTCCCTTGCTTTCCGTTTCCTTCCTTGCGTTCCGTTACTACTTGCTTGCTTTACGTGCATTGCCTAGCCTTGCGTTGTCGTGCCTTAGCCTTGCCTCGCCTGACCGTGCTTTCCCATGCGTTACCCTTTCCTTGCCTTGCCGTGAATTGCCTAGCCTGCGTTGCCGTGCCTTAGCCTTGTTTCCCCTTGCCGTGCCGTTCCTTCCGTTACCCTTGACTTTCCTTGCTTTCCCTTGCCTTCCTTACCTTCCGTTACTCTTTGCTTGCCTTCCGTGCATTGCCTAGCCTTGCGGTGTCGTGCCTTAGCCTTGCCTCGCCTGAACGTGCTTTCCCATGCGTTACATTTTCCTTGCCTTGCCGTGCATTGCCTAGCCTACGTTGCCGTGCCTTAGCCTTGTTTCCCCTTGCCGTGCCGTTCCTTCCGTTACCCTTGCCTTCCCTTGCTTTCCCTTGCCTTCCTTGCGTTCCGTTACTCTTTGCTTGCTTTCCGTGCATTGCCTAGCCTTGCGTTGTCATGCCTTAGCCTTGCCTCGCCTGACCGTGCTTTCCCATGCGTTACCCTTTCCTTTCCTTGCCGTGCATTGCCTAGATTTCAGTGTCGTGTCTTAGACTTGTTTCCACTTGCCGTGCCGTTCCTTCCGTTACAATTGCCTTTCCTTGCTTTCCCTTGCCTTCCTTACCTTCCGTTACACTTTGCTTGCCTTCCGTGCATTGCCTAGCCTTGCGTTGTCGTGCCTTAGCCTTATCTGGCCTGACCGTGCCTTCCTTTGCTTTAAGCTTTCCTTGCATTGTCGTGCATTGCCTAGCCTTGCGTTGTCGTGCATTAACCTTGCCTAGCCTCACCGTGACTTGCCTTGCATTACCCTTTCCTTGCCTTGCCGTGCATTTCCTAGCCGTGTGTTGTCGTGCCTTCGCCTTGTTTCCCCTTGCCGTTGCGTGCCTTTTGTTACACTTGCCTTGCCTGGCTTTCCTTGCCTTCCTTTCCTTCCGTTACTCTGTCCTTGCCTTGCCGTGCATTGCCTAGACCTGCGTTGTCGTGCCTTAGCCTTGTTACCCCTTGCCGTGCCGTTCCTTCCCTTACCCTTGCCTTCCCTTCCTTTCCCTTGCCTTCCTTGCGTTCCGTTACTCTTTGCTTTCTTTCCGTGCATTGCCTAGCCTTGCGTTGTCATGCCTTAGGCTTGCCTCGCCTGACCGTGCTTTCCCATGCGTTACCCTTTCCTTGAATTGCCGTGCATTGCCTAGCGTGCGTTGTCGTGCCTTAGCCTTGTTTCCACTTGCCATGCCGTTCCTTCCGTTACACTTGCCTTTCCTTGCTTTCCCTTGCCTTCCTTACCTTCCGTTACACTTTGAATGCCTTCCGTGCATTGCCTAGCCTTGCGTTGTCGTGCCTTATCCTTACTTCGCCTGACCGTGCCTTGAATTGCGTTACCCTTTCCTTGCCTTGCCGTGCATTGCCTAGCTGTGCGTTGTCGTGCCTTAGCCTTGTTTACCCTTGCCGTGCCGTGCCTTTTGTTACACTTGCCTTGCCTGGCTTTGCCTTGCCTTCCTTTCCTTCCGTTACTCTTTCCTTACCTTGCCGTGCACTGCCTAGCTTTGCATTGTCGTGCATTAGCCTTGCCTCACCTGACCGTGCCTTCCCTTGCGTTACCCTTTCCTTGCCTTGCGGTGAATTGCCTAGCGCTGCCTTCTCGTGCCTTAGCCTTGTTACCCCTTGCCGTGCCGTTCCTTCCGTTACCCTTGCCTTCCCTTGCTTTCCCTTTCCTTCCTTGCCTTCCGTTACTCCTTGCTTGCTTTCCGTGCATTGCCTAGCCTTGGTTTGTCGTGCCTTAGCCTTGCGTCGCCTGACCGTGCTTTCCCATGCGTTACCCTTTCCTTGCCTTGCCGTGAATTGCCTAGCCTGCGTTGCCGTGCCTTAGCCTTGTTTCCCCTTGCCGTGCCGTTCCTTCCGTTACCCTTGCCTTTCCTTGCTTTTCCTTGCCTTCCTTACCTTCCGTTACTCTTTGCTTCCCTTCCCTGCATTGCCTAGCCTTGCGTTGTCGTGCCTTAGCCTTATCTCGCCTGACCGTGCCTTCCTTTCCTTTAACCTTTCCTTGCATTGTCGTGCATTGCCTAGCCTTGCGTTGTCGTGCATTAGCATTGCCTAGCCTCACCGTGCCTTGCCTTGCGTTACCCTTTCCTTGCCTTGCCGTGAATTGCCTAGCCGTGCATTGCCGTGCCTTAGCCTTGTTTCCCCTTGCCGTGCCGTTCCTTCCGTTACACTTGCTTTTCTTTGCTTTCCCTTGCCTTCCTTACCTTCCGTTACTCTTTGCTTGCCTTCCGTGCATTGCCTAGCCTTGCGTTGTCGTGCCTTAGCCTTGCGTCGCCTGAACGTGCTTTCCCATGCGTTTCCCTTTCCTTGCCTTGCCGTGCATTGCCCAGCCTGCATTGCCGTGCCTTAGCCTTGTTTCCCCTTGCCGTGCAGTTCCTTCCGTTACCCTTGCCTTTCCTTGCTTTTCCTTGCCTTGCTTACTTTCCGTTACTCTTTGCTTCCCTTCCCTGCATTGCCTAGCCTTGCGTTGTCGTGCCTTAGCCTTATCTCGCCTGACCGTGCCTTCCTTTGCTTTAAGCTTTCCTTGCATTGTCTTGCATTGCCTAGCCTTGCGTTGTCGTGCATTAGCCTTGCCTAGCCTCACCGTGCTTTCCCATGCGTTACCCTTTCCTTGCCTTGCCGTGCATTTCCTAGCCGTGCGTTGTCGTGCCTTAGCCTTGTTTCCCCTTGCCGTGCCGTTCCTTCCGTTACACTTTCCTTTCCCTGCTTTCCCTTGCCTTTATTACCTTCCGTTACTCTTTGCTTGCCTTCCGTGCATTGCCTAGCCTTGCGTTGTCGTGCCTTAGCGTTGCCTCGCCTGACCGTGCTTTCAAATGCGTTACCCTTTCCTTGCCTTGCCGTTCATTGCCTAGCGTTCGGTGTCGTGCCTTAGACTTGTTTCCCCTTGCCGTGCCGTTCCTTCCGTTACCCTGGCCTTTCCTTCCTTTTCCTTGCCTAGCTTACCTTCCGTTACTCTTTGCTTGCCTTCCCTGAATTTCCTAGCCTTGCGTTGTCGTGCCTTAGCCTTATCAGGCCTGACCGTGCCTTCTTTTGCTTTAAGCTTTCCTTGCATTGTCGTGCATTGCCTAGCCTTGCGTTGTCGTGCATTAGCCTTGCCTAGCCTCACCGTGCCTTGAATTGCGTTACTCTTTGCTTGCCTTGCCGTGCATTGCCTAGCCGTGCGTTGTCGTGCCTTAGCCTTGTTTCCCCTTGCCGTGGCGTACCTTTTGTTACACTGCTTGCCTGGCTTTGCCTTGCCTTCCTTTCCTTCCGTTACTCTTTCCTACCCTTGCCGTGCATTGCCTAGCCTTGCATTATCGTGCCTTATCCTTGCCTAACCTGACCGTGCCTTCCCCTTCGTTACCCTTTCCTTGCCTTGCCGTGCATTGCCTAGCCCTGCGTTGTCGTGCCTTAGCCTTCTTACCCCTTGCCGTACCGTTCCTTCCGTTACCCTTGCCTTCCCTTGCTTTCCCTTGCCTTCCTTGCGTTCCGTTACTCTTTGCTTGCTTTCCGTGCATTGCCTAGCCTTGCGTTGTCGTGCCTTAGGCTTGCCTCGCCTGACCGTGCTTTCACATGCGTTACCCTTTCCTTGCCTTGCCGTGCATTGCCTAGCGTGCGTTGTCGTGCCTTAGCCTTGTTTCCCCTTGCCGTGCCGTTCCTTCCGTTACCCTTGCCTTCCCTTGCTTTCCCTTCCCTTCCTTGCGTTCCGTTACTCTTTGCTTGCTTTCCGTGCATTGCCTAGCCTTGCGTTGTCGTGCCTTAGCGTTGCCTCGCCTGACCGTGCTTTCAAATGCGTTACCCTTTCCTTGCCTTGCCGTTCATTGCCTAGCGTTCGGTGTCGTGCCTTAGACTTGTTTCCCCTTGCCGTGCCGTTCCTTCCGTTACCCTGGCCTTTCCTTCCTTTTCCTTGCCTTGCTTACCTTCCGTTACTCTTTGCTTGCCTTCCCTGAATTTCCTAGCCTTGCGTTGTCGTGCCTTAGCCTTATCTCGCCTGACCTTGCCTTCCTTTGCTTTAAGCTTTCCTTGCATTGTCGTGCATTGCCTAGCCTTGCGTTTTCGTGCATTAGCCTTGCCTAGCCTCACCGTGCCTTGCCTTGCGTTACCCTTTGCTTGCCTTGCCGTGCATTGCCTAGCCGTGCGTTGTCGTGCCTTAGCCTTGTTTCCCCTTGCCGTGCCGTTCCTTCCGTTACACTTGCTTTTCTTTGCTTTCCCTTGCCTTCCTTACCTTCCGTTACTCTTTGCTTGCCTTCCGTGCATTGCCTAGCCTTGCGTTGTCGTGCCTTAGCGTTGCCTCGCCTGACCGTGCTTTCAAATACGTTACCCTTTCCTTGCCTTGCCGTTCATTGCCTAGCGTTCGGTGTCGTGCCTTAGACTTGTTTCCCCTTGCCGTGCCGTTCCTTCCGTTACCCTGGCCTTTCCTTGCTTTTCCTTGCCTAGCTTACCTTCCGTTACTCATTGCTTGCCTTCCCTGAATTTCCTAGCCTTGCGTTGTCTTGCCTTAGCCTTATCTCGCCTAACCTTGCCTTCCTTTGCTTTAAGCTTTCCTTGCATTGTCGTGCATCGCCTAGCCTTGCGTTTTCGTGCATTAGCCTTGCCTAGCCTCACCGTGCCTTTCCTTGGGATTCCCTTTGCTTGCCTTGCCGTGCATTGCCTAGCCGTGCGTTGTCGTGCCTTAGCCTTGTTTCCCCTTGCCGTGCCGTGCCTTTTGTTACACTTGCCTTGCCTGGCTTTGCCTTGCCTTCCTTTCCTTCCGTTACTCTTGCCTTGCCTTGCCGTGCATTGCCTAGCCTTGCATTGTCGTGCCTTATGCTTGCCTCTCCAGACCGTGCCTTCCCCTGCGTTACCCTTTCCTTGCCTTGCCGTGCATTGCCTAGCCGTGCGTTGTCGTGCCTTAGCCTTGTTTCCCCTTGCCGTGGCGTGCCTTTTGTTACACTTTCCTTGCATGGCTTTGCGTTGCCTTCCTTTCCTTCCGTTACTCTTTCCCTGCCTTGCCGTGCATTGCCTAGCCTTGCATTTTCGTGCCTTATCCTTGCCTCACCTGACCGTGCCATCCCTTGCGTTACCCTTTCCTTGCCTTGCCGTGCATTGCCTAGCCCTGCGTTGTCGTTCCTTAGCCTTGTTACCCCTTGCCGTGCCGTTCCTTCCGTTACCCTTGCCTTCCCTTGCTTTCCCTTGCCTTCCTTGCCTTCCGTTACTCTTTGCTTGCTTTCCGTGCATTGCCTAGCCTTGCGTTGTCATGCCTTAGCCTTGCCTCGCCTGAACGTGCTTTCCCATGCGTTACCCTTTCCTTGCCTTGCCGTGCATTGCCTAGCGTGCGTTGTCGTGCCTTAGCCTTATCTGGCCTGACCGTGCCTTCCTTTGCTTTAAGCTTTCCTTGCATTGTCGTGCATTGCCTAGCCTTGCGTTGTCGTGCATTAAACTTGCCTAGCCTCACCGTGCCTTGCCTTGCGTTACCATTTCCTTGCCTTGCCGTGCATTTCTTAGCCGTGTGTTGTCGTGCCTTAGCCTTGTTTCCCCTTGCCGTTGCGTGCCTTTTGTTACACTTGCCTTGCCTGGCTTTCCTTGCCTTCCTTTCCTTCCGTTACTCTTTCCTTGCCTTGCCGTGCATTGCCTAGACCTGCGTTGTCGTGCCTTAGCCTTGTTTCCCCTTGCCGTGCAGTTCCTTCCGTTACCCTTGCCTTTCCTTGCTTTTCCTTGCCTTGCTTAGCTTCCGTTACTCTTTGCTTCCCTTCCCTGCATTGCCTAGCCTTGCGTTGTCGTGCCTTAGCCTTATCTCGCCTGACCGTGCCTTCCTTTGCTTTAAGCTTTCCTTGCATTGTCGTGCATTGCCTAGCCTTGCATTGTCGTGCATTAGCCTTGCCTAGCCTCACCGTGCCTTGCCTTGCTTTACCCTTTCCTTGCCTTGCCGTGCATTGCCTAGCCGTGCGTTGTCGTGCCTTAGCCTTGTTTCCCCTTGCCGTGGCGTGCCTTTTGTTACACTTGCCTTGCCTGGCTTTGCCTTGCCTTCCTTCCGTTACTCTTTGCTTGCTTTCCGTGCATTGCCTAGCGTTGCGCTGTCATGCCTTAGCCTTGCCTCGCCTGATCGTGCTTTCCCATGCGTTACCCTTTCCTTGCCTTGCCGTGCATTGCCTAGCTTGCGTTGTCGTGCCTTAGGCTTGTTTCCCCTTGCCGTGCCGTTCCTTCCGTTACACTTGCCTTTCCTTGCTTTCCCTTGCCTTCCTTACCTTCCGTTACTCTTTGCTTGCCTTCCGTGCATTGCCTAGCCTTGCGTTGTCGTGCCTTAGCCTTCCCTCGCCTGACCGAGCTTTCCCATGCGTAACCCTTTCCTTGCCTTGCCGTTCATTGCCTAGCGTTCGGTGTCGTGCCTTAGACTTCTTTCCCCTTGCCATGCCGTTCCTTCCGTTACCCTTGCCTTTCCTTGCTTTTCCTTGTCTTGCTTACCTTCCGTTACTCTTTGCTTGCCTTCCCTGAATTGCCTAGCCTTGCGTTGTCGTGCCTTTGCCTTATCTCGCCTGACCTTGCCTTCCTTTGCTTTAAGCTTTCCTTGCAGTGTCATGCATTGCCTAGCCTTGCGTTTTCGTGCATTAGCCTTGCCTAGCCTCACCGTGCCTTGCCTTGCGTTACCCTTTCCTTGCCTTGCCGTGCATTTCCTAGCCGTGTGTTGTCGTGCCTTAGCCTTGTTTCCCCTTGCCGTTTCGTGCCTTTTGTTACACTTGCCTTGCCTGGCTTTCCTTGCCTTCCTTTCCTTCCGTTACTCTTTCCTTGCCTTGCCGTGCATTGCCTAGCCCCGCGTTGTCGTGCCTTAGCCTTGTTACCCCTTGCCGTGCCGTTCCTTCCGTTACCCTTGCCTTTCCTTGCTTTCCCTTGCCTTCCTTACCTTCCGTTACTCTTTGCTTGCCTTCCGTGCATTGCCTAGCCTTGCGGTGTCGTGCCTTAGCCTTGCCTCGCCTGACCGTGCTTTCCCATGCGTTACATTTTCCTTGCCTTGCCGTGCATTGCCTAGCCTACGTTGCCGTGCCTTAGCCTTGTTTCCCCTTGCCGTGCCGTTCCTTCCGTTACCCTTGCCTTCCCTTGCTTTCCCTTGCCTTCCTTGCGTTCCGTTACTCTTTGCTTGCTTTCCGTGCATTGCCTAGCCTTGCGTTGTCATGCCTTAGCCTTGCCTCGCCTGACCGTGCTTTCCCATGCGTTACCCTTTCCTTTCCTTGCCGTGCATTGCCTAGATTTCAGTGTCGTGTCTTAGACTTGTTTCCCCTTGCCGTGCCGTTCCTTCCGTTACAATTGCCTTTCCTTGCTTTCCCTTGCCTTCCTTACCTTCCGTTACACTTTGCTTGCCTTCCGTGCATTGCCTAGCCTTGCGTTGTCGTGCCTTAGCCTTATCTGGCCTGACCGTGCCTTCCTTTGCTTTAAGCTTTCCTTGCATTGTCGTGCATTGCCTAGCCTTGCGTTGTCGTGCATTAACCTTGCCTAGCCTCACCGTGACTTGCCTTGCATTACCCTTTCCTTGCCTTGCCGTGCATTTCCTTGCCGTGTGTTGTCGTGCCTTCGCCTTGTTTCCCCTTGCCGTTGCGTGCCTTTTGTTACACTTGCCTTGCCTGGCTTTCCTTGCCTTCCTTTCCTTCCGTTACTCTGTCCTTGCCTTGCCGTGCATTGCCTAGACCTGCGTTGTCGTGCCTTAGCCTTGTTACCACTTGCCGTGCCGTTCCTTCCGTTACCCTTGCCTTCCCTTCCTTTCCCTTGCCTTCCTTGCGTTCCGTTACTCTTTGCTTGCTTTCCGTGCATTGCCTAGCCTTGCGTTGTCATGCCTTAGGCTTGCCTCGCCTGAACGTGCTTTCCCATGCGTTACCCTTTCCTTGAATTGCCGTGCATTGCCTAGCGTGCGTTGTCGTGCCTTTGCCTTGTTTCCACTTGCCATGCCGTTCCTTCCGTTACACTTGCCTTTCCTTGCTTTCCCTTGCCTTCCTTACCTTCCGTTACTCTTTGAATGCCTTCCGTGCATTGCCTAGCCTTGCGTTGTCGTGCCTTATCCTTACCTCGCCTGACCGTGCCTTGAATTGCGTTACCCTTTCCTTGCCTTGCCGTGCATTGCCTAGCTGGCGTGGTCGTGCCTTAGCCTTGTTTACCCTTGCCGTGCCGTGCCTTTTGTTACACTTGCCTTGCCTGGCTTTGCCTTGCCTTCCTTACCTTCCGTTACTCTTTCCTTACCGTGCCGTGCACTGCCTAGCTTTGCATTGTCGTGCATTAGCCTTGCCTCACCTGACCGTGCCTTCCCTTGCGTTACCCTTTCCTTGCCTTGCGGTGAATTGCCTAGCCCTGCCTTCTCGTGCCTTAGCCTTGTTACCCCTTGCCGTGCCGTTCCTTCCGTTACCCTTGCCTTCCCTTGCTTTCCCTTTCCTTCCTTGCCTTCCGTTACTCCTTGCTTGCTTTCCGTGCATTGCCTAGCCTTGGGTTGTCGTGCCTTAGCCTTGCGTCGCCTGACCGTGCTTTCCCATGCGTTACCCTTTCCTTGCCTTGCCGTGAATTGCCTAGCCTGCGTTGCCGTGCCTTAGCCTTGTTTCCCCTTGCCGTGCCGTTCCTTCCGTTACCCTTGCCTTTCCTTGCTTTTCCTTGCCTTCCTTACCTTCCGTTACTCTTTGCTTCCCTTCCCTGCATTGCCTAGCCTTGCGTTGTCGTGCCTTAGCCTTATCTCGCCTGACCGTGCCTTCCTTTCCTTTAACCTTTCCTTGCATTGTCGTGCATTGCCTAGCCTTGCGTTGTCGTGCATTAGCCTTGCCTAGCCTCACCGTGCCTTGCCTTGCGTTACACTTTGCTTGCCTTGCCGTGCATTGCCTAGCCGTGCGTTGCCGTGCCTTAGCCTTGTTTCTCCTTGCCGTGCCGTTCCTTCCGTTACACTTGCTTTTCTTTGCTTTCCCTTGCCTTCCTTACCTTCCGTTACTCTTTGCTTGCCTTCCGTGCATTGCCTAGCCTTGCGTTGTCGTGCCTTAGCCTTGCGTCGCCTGAACGTGCTTTCCCATGCGTTACCCTTTCCTTGCCTTGCCGTGCATTGCCCAGCCTGCGTTGCCGTGCCTTAGCCTTGTTTCCCCTTGCCGTGCAGTTCCTTCCGTTACCCTTGCCTTTCCTTGCTTTTCCTTGCCTTGCTTACATTCCGTTACTCTTTGCTTCCCTTCCCTGCATTGCCTAGCCTTGCGTTGTCGTGCCTTAGCCTTATCTCGCCTGACCGTGCCTTCCTTTGCTTTAAGCTTTCCTTGCATTGTCTTGCATTGCCTAGCCTTGCGTTGTCGTGCATTAGCCTTGCCTAGCCTCACCGTGCCTTGCCTTGCGTTACCCTTTCCTTGCCTTGCCGTGCATTGCCTAGCCGTGCGTTGTCGTGCCTTAGCCTTGTTTCCCCTTGCCGTGGCGTGCCTTTTGTTACACTTGCCTTGCCTGGCTTTGCCTTGCCTTACTTTCCTTCCGTTACTCTTTCCTTCCCTTGCCGTGCATTGCCTAGCCTTGCATTATCGTGCCTTATCCTTGCCTAACCTGACCGTGCCTTCCCCTGCGTTACCCTTTCCTTGCCTTGCCGTGCATTGCCTAGCGCCTTTTGTTACACTTGCCTTGCCTGGCTTTGCCTTGCCTTACTTTCCTTCCGTTACTCTTTCCTTCCCTTGCCGTGCATTGCCTAGCCTTGCATTATCGTGCCTTATCCTTGCCTAACCTGACCGTGCCTTCCCCTGCGTTACCCTTTCCTTGCCTTGCCGTGCATTGCCTAGCCCTGCGTTGTCGTGCCTTAGCCTTCTTACCCCTTGCCGTACCGTTCCTTCCGTTACCCTTGCCTTCCCTTGCTTTCCCTTGCCTTCCTTGCGTTCCGTTACGCTTTGCTTGCTTTCCGTGCATTGCCTAGCCTTGCGTTGTCATGCCTTAGCCTTGCCTCGCCTGACCGTGCTTTCCCATGCGTTACCCTATCCTTGCCTTGCCGTGCATTGCCTAGCGTGCGTTGTCGTGCCTTAGCCTTGTTACCCCTTGCCGTACCGTTCCTTCCGTTACCCTTGCCTTCCCTTGCTTTCCCTTGCCTTCCTTGCGTTCCGTTACTCTTTGCTTGCTTTCCGTGCATTGCCTAGCCTTGCGTTGTCGTGCCTTAGCGTTGCCTCGCCTGACCGTGCTTTCAAATGCGTTACCCTTTCCTTGCCTTGCCGTTCATTGCCCAGCGTTCGGTGTCGTGCCTTAGACTTGTTTCCCCTTGCCGTGCCGTTCCTTCCGTTACCCTCGCCTTTCCTTCCTTTTCCTTGCCTTGCTTACCTTCCGTTACTCTTTGATTGCCTTCCCTGAATTTCCTAGCCTTGCGTTGTCGTGCCTTAGCCTTATCTCGCCTGACCTTGCCTTCCTTTGCTTTAAGCTTTCCTTGCATTGTCGTGCATCGCCTAGCTTTGCGTTTTCGTGCATTAGACTTGCCTAGCCTCACCGTGCCTTTCCTTGCGTTACCCTTTGCTTGCCTTGCCGTGCATTGCCTAGCCGTGCGTTGTCGTGCCTTAGCCTTGTTTCCCCTTGCCGTGCCGTTCCTTCCGTTACACTTCCCTTTCTTTGCTTTCCCTTGCCTTCCTTACCTTAAGTTACTCTTTGCTTGCCTTCCGTGCATTGCCTAGCCTTGCGTTGTCGTGCCTTAGCCTTGCCTCGCCTGAACGTGCTTTCCCATGCGTTACATTTTCCTTGCCTTGCCGTGCATTGCCTAGCCTACGTTGCCGTGCCTTAGCCTTGTTTCCCCTTGCCGTGCCGTTCCTTCCGTTACCCTTGCCTTCCCTTGCTTTCCCTTGCCTTCCTTGCGTTCCGTTACTCTTTGCTTGCTTTCCGTGCATTGCCTAGCCTTGCGTTGTCATGCCTTAGCCTTGCCTCGCCTGACCGTGCTTTCCCATGCGTTACCCTTTCCTTTCCTTGCCGTGCATTGCCTAGATTTCAGTGTCGTGCCTTAGCCTTGTTTCCCCTTGCCGTTGCGTGCCTTTTGTTACACTTGCCTTGCCTGGCTTTTCTTGCCTTCCTTTCCTTCCGTTACTCTGTCCTTGCCTTGCCGTGCATTGCCTAGACCTGCGTTGTCGTGCCTTAGCCTTGTTACCCCTTGCCGTGCCGTTCCTTCCGTTACACTTGCCTTTCTTTGCTTTCCCTTGCCTTCCTTACCTTCCGTTACTCTTTGCTTGCCTTCCGTGCATTGCCTACCGTTGCGTTGTCGTGCCTTAGCCTTGCCTCGCCTGAACGTGCTTTCCCATGCGGTACCCTTTCCTTGCCTTGCCGTGCATTGCCTAGCCTACGTTGCCGTACCTTAGCCTTGTTTCCCCTTGCCGTGCCGTTCCTTCCGTTACCCTTGCATTTCCTTGCTTTTCCTTGCCTTGCTTACCTTCCGTTACACTTTGCTTCCCTTCCCTGCATTGCCTAGCCTTGCGTTGTCGTGCCTTAGCCTTATCTCGCCTGACCGTGCCTTCCTTTGCTTTAAGCTTTCCTTGCATTGTCGTGCATTGCCTAGCCTTGCATTGTCGTGCCTTATCCTTGCCTCACCTGACCGTGCCTTCCCCTGCGTTACCCTTTCCTTGCCTTGCGGTGAATTGCCTAGCCCTGCCTTCTCGTGCCTTAGCCTTGTTACCCCTTGCCGTGCCGTTCCTTCCGTTACCCTTGCCTTCCCTTGCTTTCGCTTGCCTTCCTTGCGTTCCGTTACTCTTTGCTTGCTTTCCGTGCATTGCCTAGCCTTGCGTTGTCATGCCTTAGCCTTGCCTCGCCTGACCGTGCTTTCCCATGCGTTACCCTTTCCTTCCCTTGCCGTGCATTGCCTGGCGTGCGTTGTCGTGCCTTAGCCTTGTTTCCCCTTGCCGTGCCGTTCCTTCCGTTACACTTGCCTTTCCTTGCTTTCCCTTGCCTTCCTTACCTTCCGTTACTCTTTGCTTGCCTTCCGTGCATTGCCTAGCCTTGCGTTGTCGTGCCTTAGCCTTGCCTCGCCTGACCGTGCTTTCCCATGCGTAACCCTTTCCTTGCCTTGCCGTTCATTGCCTAGCGTTCGGTGTCGTGCCTTAGCCTTGTTTCCCCTTGCCGTGCAGTTCCTTCCGTTACCCTTGCCTTTCCTTGCTTTTCCTTGCCTTGCTTAGCTTCCGTTACTCTTTGCTTCCCTTCCCTGCATTGCCTAGCCTTGCGTTGTCGTGCCTTAGCCTTATCTCGCCTGACCGTGCCTTCCTTTGCTTTAAGCTTTCCTTGCATTGTCGTGTATTGCCTAGCCTTGCATTGTCGTGCATTAGCCTTGCCTAGCCTCACCGTGCCTTGCCTTGTTTTACCCTTTCCTTGCCTTGCCGTGCATTGCCTAGCCGTGCGTTGTCGTGCCTTAGCCTTGTTTCCCCTTGCCGTGGCGTGCCTTTTGTTACACTTGCCTTACCTGGCTTTGCCTTGCCTTCCTTCCGTTACTCTTTCCTTGCCTTGCCGTGCATTGCCTAGCGTTGCATTGTCGTGCCTTATCCTTGCCTCACCTGACCGTGCCTTCCCCTGCGTTACCCTTTCCTTGCCTTGCCGTGCATTGCCTAGCCCTGCGTTGTCGTGTCTTAGCCTTGTTACCCCTTGCCGTGCCGTTCCTTCCGTTACCCTTGCCTTCCCTTGCTTTCCCTTCCCTTCCTTGCATTCCGTTACTCTTTGCTTGCTTTCCGTGCATTGCATAGCCTTGCGTTGTCATGCCTTAGCCTTGCCTCGCCTGACCGTGCTTTCCCATGCGTTACCCTTTCCTTGCCTTGCCGTGCATTGCCTAGCCGTGCGTTGTAGTGCCTTTGCCTTGTTTCCCCTTTCCGTGCCGTTCCTTCCGTTACAATTGCCTTTCCCTGCTTTCCCTTGCCTTCCTTACCTTCCGTTACTCTTTGCTTGCCTTCCGTGCATTGCCTAGCCTTGCGTTGTCGTGCCTTAGCGTTGCCTCGCCTGACCGTGCTTTCCCATGCGTTACCCTTTCCTTGCCTTGCCGTGCATTGCCTAGCCGTGCGTTGTAGTGCCTTTGCCTTGTTTCCTCTTTCCGTGCCGTTCCTTCCGTTACAATTGCCTTTCCCTGCTTTCCTTTGCCTTCCTTACCTTCCGTTACTCTTTGCTTGCCTTCCGTGCATTGCCTAGCCTTGCGTTGTCGTGCCTTAGCGTTGCCTCGCCTGACCGTGCTTTCAAATGCGTTACCCTTTCCTTGCCTTGCCGTTCATTGCCTAGCGTTCGGTGTCGTGCCTTAGCCTTGTTTCCCCTTGCCGTGCCGTTCCTTCCGTTACCCTGGCCTTTCCTTGCTTTTCCTTGCCTAGCTTACTTTCCGTTACTCTTTGCTTGCCTTCCCTGAATTTCCTAGCCTTGCGTTGTCTTGCCTTAGCCTTATCTCGCCTGACCGTGCCTTCCTTTGCTTTAAGCTTTCCTTGCATTGTCGTGCATTGCCTAGCCTTGCGTTGTCGTGCATTAGCCTTGCCTAGCCTCACCGTGCCTTGCCTTGCGTTACCCTTTCTTTGCCTTGCCGTGCATTGCCTAGCCGTGCGTTGTCGTGCCTTAGCCTTGTTTCCCCTTGCCGTGGCGTGCCTTTTGTTACACTTGCCTTGCCTGGCTTTGCCTTTCCTTCCTTTCCTTCCGTTACTCTTTCCTTGCCTTGCCGTGCATTGCCTAGACTTGCATTGTCGTGCCTTATGCTTGCCTCTCCAGACCGTGCCTTCCCCTGCGTTACCCTTTCCTTGACTTGCCGTGCATTGCCTAGCCGTGCGTTGTCGTGCCTTAGCCATGTTTCCCCTTGCCGTGGCGTGCCTTTTGTTACACTTTCCTTGCATGGCTTTGCGTTGCCTTCCTTTCCTTCCGTTACTCTTTCCTTGCGTTGCCGTGCATTGCCTAGCCTTGCATTTTCGTGCCTTATCCTTGCCTCACCTAACCGTGCCATCCCTTGCGTTACCCTTTCCTTGCCTTGCCGTGCATTGCCTAGCCTTGCGTTGTCGTGCCTTAGCCTTGCCTCGCCTGACCGTGCTTTACCATGCGTTACCCTTTCCTTGCCTTGCCGTAAATTGCCTAGCCTGCGTTGCCGTGCCTTAGCCTTGTTTCCCCTTGCCGTGCCGTTCCTTCCGTTACCCTTGCCTTTCCTTGCTTTTCCTTGCCTTCCTTACGTTCCGTTACTCTTTGCTTGCCTTCCGTGCATTGCCTAGCCTTGCGTTGTCGTGCCTTAGCCTTATCTCGCCTGACCGTGCCTTCCTTTGCTTTAAGCTTTCCTTGCATTGTCGTGCATTGCCTAGCCTTGCGTTGTCGTGCATTAGCCTTGCCTAGCCTCACCGTGCCTTGCCTTGCGTTACCCTTTCCTTGCCTTGCCGTGCATTGCCTAGCCGTGCGTTGTCGTGCCTTAGCCTTGTTTCCCCTTGCCGTGGCGTGCCTTTTGTTACACTTGCCTTGCCTGGCTTTGCCTTGCCTTCCTTTCCTTCCGTTACTCTTTCCTTGCCTTGCCGTGCATTGCCTAGCCTTGCATTTTCGTGCCTTATCCTTGCCTCACCTGACCGTGCCATCCCTTGGGTTACCCTTTCCTTGCCTTGCCGTGCATTGCCTAGCCCTGCGTTGTCGTGCCTTAGCCTTGTTACCCCTTGCCGTGCCGTTCCTTCCGTTACCCTTGCCTTCCCTTGCTTTCCCTTGCCTTCCTTACGTTCCGTTACTCTTTGCTTGCTTTCCGTGCATTGCCTAGCCTTGCGTTGTCATGCCTTAGCCTTGCCTCGCCTGACCGTGCTTTCCCATGCGTTACCCTTTCCTTGCCTTGCCGTGCATTGCCTAGCGTGCGTTGTCGTGCCTTAGACTTGTTTCCCCTTGCCGTGCCGTTCCTTCCGTTACACTTGCCTTTCCTTGCTTTCCATTGCCTTCCTTACCTTCCGTTACTCTTTGCTTGCCTTCCGTGCATTGCCTAGCCTTGCGTTGTCGTGCCTTAGCCTTGCCTCGCCTGACCGTGCTTTCCCATGCGTTACCCTTTCTTTGCCTTGCCGTTCATTCCCTAGCGTTCGGTGTCGTGCCTTAGACTTGTTTCCCCTTGCCGTGCCGTTCCTTCTGTTACACTTGCCTTTCCTTGCTTTTCCTTGCCTTGCTTACCTTCCGTTACTCTTTGCTTGCCTTCCCTGAATTGCCTAGCCTTGCGTTGTCGTGCCTTTGCCTTATCTCGACTGACCTTGCCTTCCTTTGCTTTAAGCTTTCCTTGCATTGTCGTGCATTGCCTAGCCTTGCGTTGTCGTGCCTTAGCCTTGCCTCGCCTGAACGTGCTTTCCCATGCGTTACCCTTTCCTTGCCTTGCCGTGCATTGCCTAGCGTGCGTTGTCGTGCCTTAGACTTGTTTCCCCTTGCCGTGCAGTTCCTTCCGTTACCCTTGCCTTTCCTTGCTTTTCCTTGCCTTGCTTACCTTCCGTTACTCTTTGCTTCCCTTCCCTGCATTGCCTAGCCTTGCGTTGTCGTGCCTTAGCCTTATCTCGCCTGACCGTGCCTTCCTTTGCTTTAAGGTTTCCTTGCATTGTCGTGCATTGCATAGCCTTGCGTTTTCGTGCATTAGCCTTGCCTAGCCTCACCGTGCCTTGCCTTGCGTTACCCTTTCCTTGCCTTGCCGTGCATTGCCTAGCCGTGCGTTGTCGTGCCTTAGCCTTGTTTCCACTTGCTGTGCCGTGCCTTTTTCTTACATTTGCCTTGCCTGGCATTGCCTTGCCTTCCTTGCGTTCCGTTACTCTTTGCTTGCTTTCCGTGCATTGCATAGCCTTGCGTTGTCATGCCTTAGCCTTGCCTCGCCTGACCGTGCTTTCCCATGCGTTACCCTTTCCTTGCCTTGCCGTGCATTGCCTAGCCGTGCGTTGTAGTGCCTTTGCCTTGTTTCCCCTTGCCGTGCCGTTCCTTCCGTTACACTTGCCTTTCCCTGCTTTCCCTTGCCTTCCTTACCTTCCGTTACTCTTTGCTTGCCTTCCGTGCATTGCCTAGCCTTGCGTTGTCGTGCCTTAGCGTTGCCTCGCCTGACCGTGCTTTCAAATGCGTTACCCTTTCCTTGCCTTGCCGTTCATTGCCTAGCGTTCGGTGTCGTGCCTTAGCCTTGTTTCCCCTTGCCGTGCCGTTCCTTCCGTTACCCTGGCCTTTCCTTGCTTTTCCTTGCCTAGCTTACTTTCCGTTACTCTTTGCTTGCCTTCCCTGAATTTCCTCGCCTTGCGTTGTCTTGCCTTGGCCTTATCTCGCCTAACCTTGCCTTCCTTTGCTTTAAGCTTTCCTTGCATTGTCGTGCATCGCCTAGCCTTGCGTTTTCGTGCATTAGCCTTGCCTAGCCTCACCGTGCCTTTCCTTGGGATTCCCTTTGCTTGCCTTGCCGTGCATTGCCTAGCCGTGCGTTGTCGTGCCTTAGCCTTGTTTCCCCTTGCCGTGGCGTGCCTTTTGTTACACTTGCCTTGCCTGGCTTTGCCTTGCCTTCCTTTCCTTCCGTTACTCTTTCCTTGCCTTGCCGTGCATTGCCTAGCCTTGCATTTTCGTGCCTTATCCTTGCCTCACCTGACCGTGCCATCCCTTGGGTTACCCTTTCCTTGCCTTGCCGTGCATTGCCTAGCCCTGCGTTGTCGTTCCTTAGCCTTTTTACCCCTTGCCGTGCCGTTCCTTCCGTTACCCTTGCCTTCCCTTTCTTTCCCTTGCCTTCCTTGCGTTCCGTTACTCTTTGCTTGCTTTCCGTGCATTGCCTAGCCTTGCGTTGTCATGCCTTAGCCTTGCCTCGCCTGACCGTGCTTTCCCATGCGTTACCCTTTCCTTGCCTTGCCGTGCTTTGCCTAGCGTGCGTTGTCGTGCCTTAGCCTTGTTTCCCCTTGCCGTGCCGTTCCTTCCGTTACACTTGCCTTTGCTTGCTTTCCATTGCCTTCCTTACCTTCCGTTACTCTTTGCTTGCCTTCCGTGCATTGCCTAGCCTTGCGTTGTCGTGCCTTAGCCTTGCCTCGCCTGACCGTGCTTTCCCATGCGTTACCCTTTCTTTGCCTTGCCGTTCATTCCCTAGCGTTCGGTGTCGTGCCTTAGACTTGTTTCCCCTTGCCGTGCCGTTCCTTCTGTTACACTTGCCTTTCCTTGCTTTTCCTTGCCTTGCTTACCTTCCGTTACTCTTTGCTTGCCTTCCCTGAATTGCCTAGCCTTGCGTTGTCGTGCCTTTGCCTTATCTCGACTGACCTTGCCTTCCTTTGCTTTAAGCTTTCCTTGCATTGTCGTGCATTGCCTAGCCTTGCGTTGTCGTGCCTTAGCCTTGCCTCGCCTGAACGTGCTTTCCCATGCGTTACCCTTTCCTTGCCTTGCCGTGCATTGCCCAGCCTGCGTTGCCGTGCCTTAGCCTTGTTTCCCCTTGCCGTGCAGTTCCTTCCGTTACCCTTGCCTTTCCTTGCTTTTCCTTGCCTTGCTTACCTTCCGTTACTCTTTGCTTCCCTTCCCTGCATTGCCTAGCCTTGCGTTGTCGTGCCTTAGCCTTATCTCGCCTGACCGTGCCTTCCTTTGCTTTAAGCTTTCCTTGCATTGTCGTGCATTGCATAGCCTTGCGTTTTCGTGCATTAGCCTTGCCTAGCCTCACCGTGCCTTGCCTTGCGTTACCCTTTCCTTGCCTTGCCGTGCATTGCCTAGCCGTGCGTTGTCGTGCCTTAGCCTTGTTTCCACTTGCTGTGCCGTGCCTTTTTCTTACATTTGCCTTGCCTGGCATTGCCTTGCCTTCCTTGCGTTCCGTTACTCTTTGCTTGCTTTCCGTGCATTGCATAGCCTTGCGTTGTCATGCCTTAGCCTTGCCTCGCCTGACCGTGCTTTCCCATGCGTTACCCTTTCCTTGCCTTGCCGTGCATTGCCTAGCCGTGCGTTGTAGTGCCTTAGCCTTGTTTCCCCTTGCCGTGCCGTTCCTTCCGTTACACTTGACTTTCCTTGCTTTCCCTTGCCTTCCTTACCTTCCGTTACTCTTTGCTTGCCTTCCGTGCATTGCCTAGCCTTGCGGTGTCGTGCCTTAGCCTTGCCTCGCCTGAACGTGCTTTCCCATGCGTTACATTTTCCTTGCCTTGCCGTGCATTGCCTAGCCTACGTTGCCGTGCCTTAGCCTTGTTTCCCCTTGCCGTGCCGTTCCTTCCGTTACCCTTGCCTTCCCTTGCTTTCCCTTGCCTTCCTTGCGTTCCGTTACTCTTTGCTTGCTTTCCGTGCATTGCCTAGCCTTGCGTTGTCATGCCTTAGCCTTGCCTCGCCTGACCGTGCTTTCCCATGCGTTACCCTTTCCTTTCCTTGCCGTGCATTGCCTAGATTTCAGTGTCGTGTCTTAGACTTGTTTCCCCTTGCCGTGCCGTTCCTTCCGTTACAATTGCCTTTCCTTCCTTTTCCTTGCCTTGCTTACCTTCCGTTACTCTTTGATTGCCTTCCCTGAATTTCCTAGCCTTGCATTGTCGTGCCTTAGCCTTATCTCGCCTGACCTTGCCTTCCTTTGCTTTAAGCTTTCCTTGCATTGTCGTGCATCGCCTAGCTTTGCGTTTTCGTGCATTAGCCTTGCCTAGCCTCACCGTGCCTTTCCTTGCGTTACTTTTTGCTTGCCTTGCCGTGCATTGCCTAGCCGTGCGTTGTCGTGCCTTAGCCTTGTTTCCCCTTGCCGTGCCGTTCCTTCCGTTACACTTCCCTTTCTTTGCTTTCCCTTGCCTTCCTTACCTTAAGTTACTCTTTGCTTGCCTTCCGTGCATTGCCTAGCCTTGCGTTGTCGTGCCTTAGCCTTGCCTCGCCTGAACGTGCTTTCCCATGCGTTACATTTTCCTTGCCTTGCCGTGCATTGCCTAGCCTACGTTGCCGTGCCTTAGCCTTGTTTCCCCTTGCCGTGCCGTTCCTTCCGTTACCCTTGCCTTCCCTTGCTTTCCCTTGCCTTCCTTGCGTTCCGTTACTCTTTGCTTGCTTTCCGTGCATTGCCTAGCCTTGCGTTGTCATGCCTTAGCCTTGCCTCGCCTGACCGTGCTTTCCCATGCGTTACCCTTTCCTTTCCTTGCCGTGCATTGCCTAGATTTCAGTGTCGTGCCTTAGCCTTGTTTCCCCTTGCCGTTGCGTGCCTTTTGTTACACTTGCCTTGCCTGGCTTTTCTTGCCTTCCTTTCCTTCCGTTACTCTGTCCTTGCCTTGCCGTGCATTGCCTAGACCTGCGTTGTCGTGCCTTAGCCTTGTTACCCCTTGCCGTGCCGTTCCTTCCGTTACACTTGCCTTTCTTTGCTTTCCCTTGCCTTCCTTACCTTCCGTTACTCTTTGCTTGCCTTCCGTGCATTGCCTACCGTTGCGTTGTCGTGCCTTAGCCTTGCCTCGCCTGAACGTGCTTTCCCATGCGGTACCCTTTCCTTGCCTTGCCGTGCATTGCCTAGCCTACGTTGCCGTACCTTAGCCTTGTTTCCCCTTGCCGTGCCGTTCCTTCCGTTACCCTTGCATTTCCTTGCTTTTCCTTGCCTTGCTTACCTTCCGTTACACTTTGCTTCCCTTCCCTGCATTGCCTAGCCTTGCGTTGTCGTGCCTTAGCCTTATCTCGCCTGACCGTGCCTTCCTTTGCTTTAAGCTTTCCTTGCATTGTCGTGCATTGCCTAGCCTTGCATTGTCGTGCCTTATCCTTGCCTCACCTGACCGTGCCTTCCCCTGCGTTACCCTTTCCTTGCCTTGCGGTGAATTGCCTAGCCCTGCCTTCTCGTGCCTTAGCCTTGTTACCCCTTGCCGTGCCGTTCCTTCCGTTACCCTTGCCTTCCCTTGCTTTCCCTTGCCTTCCTTGCGTTCCGTTACTCTTTGCTTGCTTTCCGTGCATTGCCTAGCCTTGCGCTGTCATGCCTTAGCCTTGCCTCGCCTGACCGTGCTTTCCCATGCGTTACCCTTTCCTTCCCTTGCCGTGCATTGCCTGGCGTGCGTTGTCGTGCCTTAGCCTTGTTTCCCCTTGCCGTGCCGTTCCTTCCGTTACACTTGCCTTTCCTTGCTTTCCCTTGCCTTCCTTACCTTCCGTTACTCTTTGCTTGCCTTCCGTGCATTGCCTAGCCTTGCGTTGTCGTGCCTTAGCCTTGCCTCGCCTGACCGTGCTTTCCCATGCGTAACCCTTTCCTTGCCTTGCCGTTCATTGCCTAGCGTTCGGTGTCGTGCCTTAGCCTTGTTTCCCCTTGCCGTGCAGTTCCTTCCGTTACCCTTGCCTTTCCTTGCTTTTCCTTGCCTTGCTTAGCTTCCGTTACTCTTTGCTTCCCTTCCCTGCATTGCCTAGCCTTGCGTTGTCGTGCCTTAGCCTTATCTCGCCTGACCGTGCCTTCCTTTGCTTTAAGCTTTCCTTGCATTGTCGTGTATTGCCTAGCCTTGCATTGTCGTGCATTAGCCTTGCCTAGCCTCACCGTGCCTTGCCTTGTTTTACCCTTTCCTTGCCTTGCCGTGCATTGCCTAGCCGTGCGTTGTCGTGCCTTAGCCTTGTTTCCCCTTGCCGTGGCGTGCCTTTTGTTACACTTGCCTTACCTGGCTTTGCCTTGCCTTCCTTCCGTTACTCTTTCCTTGCCTTGCCGTGCATTGCCTAGCGTTGCATTGTCGTGCCTTATCCTTGCCTCACCTGACCGTGCCTTCCCCTGCGTTACCCTTTCCTTGCCTTGCCGTGCATTGCCTAGCCCTGCGTTGTCGTGCCTTAGCCTTGTTTCCCCTTACCGTGCCGTTCCTTCCGTTACCCTTGCCTTCCCTTGCTTTCCCTTCCCTTCCTTGCATTCCGTTACTCTTTGCTTGCCTTCCGTTCATTGCCTAGCCTTGCGTTGTCGTGCCTTAGCCTTGCCTCGCCTGACCGTGCTTTGCCTTGCGTTACCCTTTCCTTGCCTTGCCGTGCATTGCCTAGCCGTGCGTTGTAGTGCCTTTGCCTTGTTTCCCCTTTCCGTGCCGTTCCTTCCGTTACAATTGCCTTTCCCTGCTTTCCCTTGCCTTCCTTACCTTCCGTTACTCTTTGCTTGCCTTCCGTGCATTGCCTAGCCTTGCGTTGTCGTGCCTTAGCGTTGCCTCGCCTGACCGTGCTTTCCCATGCGTTACCCTTTCCTTGCCTTGCCGTGCATTGCCTAGCCGTGCGTTGTAGTGCCTTTGCCTTGTTTCCTCTTTCCGTGCCGTTCCTTCCGTTACAATTGCCTTTCCCTGCTTTCCTTTGCCTTCCTTACCTTCCGTTACTCTTTGCTTGCCTTCCGTGCATTGCCTAGCCTTGCGTTGTCGTGCCTTAGCGTTGCCTCGCCTGACCGTGCTTTCAAATGCGTTACCCTTTCCTTGCCTTGCCGTTCATTGCCTAGCGTTCGGTGTCGTGCCTTAGCCTTGTTTCCCCTTGCCGTGCCGTTCCTTCCGTTACCCTGGCCTTTCCTTGCTTTTCCTTGCCTAGCTTACTTTCCGTTACTCTTTGCTTGCCTTCCCTGAATTTCCTAGCCTTGCGTTGTCTTGCCTTAGCCTTATCTCGCCTGACCGTGCCTTCCTTTGCTTTAAGCTTTCCTTGCATTGTCGTGCATTGCCTAGCCTTGCGTTGTCGTGCATTAGCCTTGCCTAGCCTCACCGTGCCTTGCCTTGCGTTACCCTTTCTTTGCCTTGCCGTGCATTGCCTAGCCGTGCGTTGTCGTGCCTTAGCCTTGTTTCCCCTTGCCGTGGCGTGCCTTTTGTTACACTTGCCTTGCCTGGCTTTGCCTTTCCTTCCTTTCCTTCCGTTACTCTTTCCTTGCCTTGCCGTGCATTGCCTAGCCTTGCATTGTCGTGCCTTATGCTTGCCTCACCAGACCGTGCCTTCCCCTGCGTTACCCTTTCCTTGCCTTGCCGTGCATTGCCTAGCCGTGCGTTGTCGTGCCTTAGCCTTGTTTCCCCTTGCCGTGGCGTGCCTTTTGTTACACTTTCCTTGCATGGCTTTGCGTTGCCTTCCTTTCCTTCCGTTACTCTTTCCTTGCGTTGCCGTGCATTGCCTAGCCTTGCATTTTCGTGCCTTATCCTTGCCTCACCTAACCGTGCCATCCCTTGCGTTACCCTTTCCTTGCCTTGCCGTGCATTGCCCAGCCTGCGTTGCCGTGCCTTAGACTTGTTTCCCCTTGCCGTGCAGTTCCTTCCGTTACCCTTGCCTTTCCTTGCTTTTCCTTGCCTTGCTTACCTTCCGTTACTCTTTGCTTCGCTTCCCTGCATTGCCTAGCCTTGCGTTGTCGTGCCTTAGCCTTATCTCGCCTGACCGTGCCTTCCTTTGCTTTAAGGTTTCCTTGCATTGTCGTGCATTGCATAGCCTTGCGTTGTCGTGCATTAGCCTTGCCTAGCCTCACCGTGCCTTGCCTTGCGTTACCCTTTCCTTGCCTTGCCGTGCATTGCCTAGCCGTGCGTTGTCGTGCCTTAGCCTTGTTTCCACTTGCTGTGCCGTGCCTTTTTCTTACATTTGCCTTGCCTGGCATTGCCTTGCCTTCCTTGCGTTCCGTTACTCTTTGCTTGCTTTCCGTGCATTGCATAGCCTTGCGTTGTCATGCCTTAGCCTTGCCTCGCCTGACCGTGCTTTCCCATGCGTTACCCTTTCCTTGCCTTGCCGTGCATTGCCTAGCCGTGCGTTGTAGTGCCTTTGCCTTGTTTCCCCTTGCCGTGCCGTTCCTTCCGTTACACTTGCCTTTCCCTGCTTTCCCTTGCCTTCCTTACCTTCCGTTACTCTTTGCTTGCCTTCCGTGCATTGCCTAGCCTTGCGTTGTCGTGCCTTAGCGTTGCCTCGCCTGACCGTGCTTTCAAATGCGTTACCCTTTCCTTGCCTTGCCGTTCATTGCCTAGCGTTCGGTGTCGTGCCTTAGCCTTGTTTCCCCTTGCCGTGCCGTTCCTTCCGTTACCCTGGCCTTTCCTTGCTTTTCCTTGCCTAGCTTACTTTCCGTTACTCTTTGCTTGCCTTCCCTGAATTTCCTCGCCTTGCGTTGTCTTGCCTTGGCCTTATCTCGCCTAACCTTGCCTTCCTTTGCTTTAAGCTTTCCTTGCATTGTCGTGCATCGCCTAGCCTTGCGTTTTCGTGCATTAGCCTTGCCTAGCCTCACCGTGCCTTTCCTTGGGATTCCCTTTGCTTGCCTTGCCGTGCATTGCCTAGCCGTGCGTTGTCGTGCCTTAGCCTTGTTTCCCCTTGCCGTGGCGTGCCTTTTGTTACACTTGCCTTGCCTGGCTTTGCCTTGCCTTCCTTTCCTTCCGTTACTCTTTCCTTGCCTTGCCGTGCATTGCCTAGCCTTGCATTTTCGTGCCTTATCCTTGCCTCACCTGACCGTGCCATCCCTTGGGTTACCCTTTCCTTGCCTTGCCGTGCATTGCCTAGCCCTGCGTTGTCGTTCCTTAGCCTTTTTACCCCTTGCCGTGCCGTTCCTTCCGTTACCCTTGCCTTCCCTTTCTTTCCCTTGCCTTCCTTGCGTTCCGTTACTCTTTGCTTGCTTTCCGTGCATTGCCTAGCCTTGCGTTGTCATGCCTTAGCCTTGCCTCGCCTGACCGTGCTTTCCCATGCGTTACCCTTTCCTTGCCTTGCCGTGCTTTGCCTAGCGTGCGTTGTCGTGCCTTAGCGTTGTTTCCCCTTGCCGTGCCGTTCCTTCCGTTACACTTGCCTTTGCTTGCTTTCCATTGCCTTCCTTACCTTCCGTTACTCTTTGCTTGCCTTCCGTGCATTGCCTAGCCTTGCGTTGTCGTGCCTTAGCCTTGCCTCGCCTGACCGTGCTTTCCCATGCGTTACCCTTTCTTTGCCTTGCCGTTCATTCCCTAGCGTTCGGTGTCGTGCCTTAGACTTGTTTCCCCTTGCCGTGCCGTTCCTTCTGTTACACTTGCCTTTCCTTGCTTTTCCTTGCCTTGCTTACCTTCCGTTACTCTTTGCTTGCCTTCCCTGAATTGCCTAGCCTTGCGTTGTCGTGCCTTTGCCTTATCTCGACTGACCTTGCCTTCCTTTGCTTTAAGCTTTCCTTGCATTGTCGTGCATTGCCTAGCCTTGCGTTGTCGTGCCTTAGCCTTGCCTTGCCTGAACGTGCTTTCCCATGCGTTACCCTTTCCTTGCCTTGCCGTGCATTGCCCAGCCTGCGTTGCCGTGCCTTAGCCTTGTTTCCCCTTGCCGTGCAGTTCCTTCCGTTACCCTTGCCTTTCCTTGCTTTTCCTTGCCTTGCTTACCTTCCGTTACTCTTTGCTTCCCTTCCCTGCATTGCCTAGCCTTGCGTTGTCGTGCCTTAGCCTTATCTCGCCTGACCGTGCCTTCCTTTGCTTTAAGGTTTCCTTGCATTGTCGTGCATTGCATAGCCTTGCGTTTTCGTGCATTAGCCTTGCCTAGCCTCACCGTGCCTTGCCTAGCGTTACCCTTTCCTTGCCTTGCCGTGCATTGCCTAGCCGTGCGTTGTCGTGCCTTAGCCTTGTTTCCACTTGCTGTGCCGTGCCTTTTTCTTACATTTGCCTTGCCTGGCATTGCCTTGCCTTCCTTGCGTTCCGTTACTCTTTGCTTGCTTTCCGTGCATTGCATAGCCTTGCGTTGTCATGCCTTAGCCTTGCCTCGCCTGACCGTGCTTTCCCATGCGTTACCCTTTCCTTGCCTTGCCGTGCATTGCCTAGCCGTGCGTTGTAGTGCCTTTGCCTTGTTTCCCCTTGCCGTGCCGTTCCTTCCGTTACACTTGCCTTTCCCTGCTTTCCCTTGCCTTCCTTACCTTCCGTTACTCTTTGCTTGCCTTCCGTGCATTGCCTAGCCTTGCGTTGTCGTGCCTTAGCGTTGCCTCGCCTGACCGTGCTTTCAAATGCGTTACCCTTTCCTTGCCTTGCCGTTCATTGCCTAGCGTTCGGTGTCGTGCCTTAGCCTTGTTTCCCCTTGCCGTGCCGTTCCTTCCGTTACCCTGGCCTTTCCTTGCTTTTCCTTGCCTAGCTTACTTTCCGTTACTCTTTGCTTGCCTTCCCTGAATTTCCTCGCCTTGCGTTGTCTTGCCTTGGCCTTATCTCGCCTAACCTTGCCTTCCTTTGCTTTAAGCTTTCCTTGCATTGTCGTGCATCGCCTAGCCTTGCGTTTTCGTGCATTAGCCTTGCCTAGCCTCACCGTGCCTTTCCTTGGGATTCCCTTTGCTTGCCTTGCCGTGCATTGCCTAGCCGTGCGTTGTCGTGCCTTAGCCTTGTTTCCCCTTGCCGTGGCGTGCCTTTTGTTACACTTGCCTTGCCTGGCTTTGCCTTGCCTTCCTTTCCTTCCGTTACTCTTTCCTTGCCTTGCCGTGCATTGCCTAGCCTTGCATTGTCGTGCCTTATGCTTGCCTCTCCAGACCGTGCCTTCCCCTGCGTTACCCTTTCCTTGCCTTGCCGTGCATTGCCTAGCCGTGCGTTGTCGTGCCTTAGCCTTGTTTCCCCTTGCCGTGCCGTTCCTTCCGTTACACTTGACTTTCCTTGCTTTCCCTTGCCTTCCTTACCTTCCGTTACTCTTTGCTTGCCTTCCGTGCATTGCCTAGCCTTGCGGTGTCGTGCCTTAGCCTTGCCTCGCCTGAACGTGCTTTCCCATGCGTTACATTTTCCTTGCCTTGCCGTGCATTGCCTAGCCTACGTTGCCGTGCCTTAGCCTTGTTTCCCCTTGCCGTGCCGTTCCTTCCGTTACCCTTGCCTTCCCTTGCTTTCCCTTGCCTTCCTTGCGTTCCGTTACTCTTTGCTTGCTTTCCGTGCATTGCCTAGCCTTGCGTTGTCATGCCTTAGCCTTGCCTCGCCTGACCGTGCTTTCCCATGCGTTACCCTTTCCTTTCCTTGCCGTGCATTGCCTAGATTTCAGTGTCGTGTCTTAGACTTGTTTCCCCTTGCCGTGCCGTTCCTTCCGTTACAATTGCCTTTCCTTGCTTTCCCTTGCCTTCCTTACCTTCCGTTACACTTTGCTTGCCTTCCGTGCATTGCCTAGCCTTGCGTTGTCGTGCCTTAGCCTTATCTGGCCTGACCGTGCCTTCCTTTGCTTTAAGCTTTCCTTGCATTGTCGTGCATTGCCTAGCCTTGCGTTGTCGTGCATTAACCTTGCCTAGCCTCACCGTGACTTGCCTTGCATTACCCTTTCCTTGCCTTGCCGTGCATTTCCTAGCCGTGTGTTGTCGTGCCTTCGCCTTGTTTCCCCTTGCCGTTGCGTGCCTTTTGTTACACTTGCCTTGCCTGGCTTTCCTTGCCTTCCTTTCCTTCCGTTACTCTGTCCTTGCCTTGCCGTGCATTGCCTAGACCTGCGTTGTCGTGCCTTAGCCTTGTTACCCCTTGCCGTGCCGTTCCTTCCCTTACCCTTGCCTTCCCTTCCTTTCCCTTGCCTTCCTTGCGTTCCGTTACTCTTTGCTTTCTTTCCGTGCATTGCCTAGCCTTGCGTTGTCATGCCTTAGGCTTGCCTCGCCTGACCGTGCTTTCCCATGCGTTACCCTTTCCTTGAATTGCCGTGCATTGCCTAGCGTGCGTTGTCGTGCCTTAGCCTTGTTTCCACTTGCCATGCCGTTCCTTCCGTTACACTTGCCTTTCCTTGCTTTCCCTTGCCTTCCTTACCTTCCGTTACACTTTGAATGCCTTCCGTGCATTGCCTAGCCTTGCGTTGTCGTGCCTTATCCTTACTTCGCCTGACCGTGCCTTAAATTGCGTTACCCTTTCCTTGCCTTGCCGTGCATTGCCTAGCTGTGCGTTGTCGTGCCTTAGCCTTGTTTACCCTTGCCGTGCCGTGCCTTTTGTTACACTTGCCTTGCCTGGCTTTGCCTTGCCTTCCTTTCCTTCCGTTACTCTTTCCTTACCTTGCCGTGCACTGCCTAGCTTTGCATTGTCGTGCATTAGCCTTGCCTCACCTGACCGTGCCTTCCCTTGCGTTACCCTTTCCTTGCCTTCCGGTGAATTGCCTAGCGCTGCCTTCTCGTGCCTTAGCCTTGTTACCCCTTGCCGTGCCGTTCCTTCCGTTACCCTTGCCTTCCCTTGCTTTCCCTTTCCTTCCTTGCCTTCCGTTACTCCTTGCTTGCTTTCCGTGCATTGCCTAGCCTTGGTTTGTCGTGCCTTAGCCTTGCGTCGCCTGACCGTGCTTTCCCATGCGTTACCCTTTCCTTGCCTTGCCGTGAATTGCCTAGCCTGCGTTGCCGTGCCTTAGCCTTGTTTCCCCTTGCCGTGCCGTTCCTTCCGTTACCCTTGCCTTTCCTTGCTTTTCCTTGCCTTCCTTACCTTCCGTTACTCTTTGCTTCCCTTCCCTGCATTGCCTAGCCTTGCGTTGTCGTGCCTTAGCCTTATCTCGCCTGACCGTGCCTTCCTTTCCTTTAACCTTTCCTTGCATTGTCGTGCATTGCCTAGCCTTGCGTTGTCGTGCATTAGCCTTGCCTAGCCTCACCGTGCCTTGCCTTGCGTTACCCTTTGCTTGCCTTGCCGTGCATTGCCTAGCCGTGCATTGCCGTGCCTTAGCCTTGTTTCCCCTTGCCGTGCCGTTCCTTCCGTTACACTTGCTTTTCTTTGCTTTCCCTTGCCTTCCTTACCTTCCGTTACTCTTTGCTTGCCTTCCGTGCATTGCCTAGCCTTGCGTTGTCGTGCCTTAGCCTTGGGTCGACTGAACGTGCTTTCCCATGCGTTACCCTTTCCTTGCCTTGCCGTGCATTGCCCAGCCTGCGTTGCCGTGCCTTAGCCTTGTTTCCCCTTGCCGTGCAGTTCCTTCCGTTACCCTTGCCTTTCCTTGCTTTTCCTTGCCTTGCTTACTTTCCGTTACTCTTTGCTTCCCTTCCCTGCATTGCCTAGCCTTGCGTTGTCGTGCCTTAGCCTTATCTCGCCTGACCGTGCCTTCCTTTGCTTTAAGCTTTCCTTGCATTGTCTTGCATTGCCTAGCCTTGCGTTGTCGTGCATTAGCCTTGCCTAGCCTCACCGTGCCTTGCCTTGCGTTACCCTTTCCTTGCCTTGCCGTGCATTGCCTAGCCGTGCGTTGTCGTGCCTTAGCCTTGTTTCCCCTTGCCGTGGCGTGCCTTTTGTTACACTTGCCTTGCCTGGCTTTGCCTTGCCTTCCTTTCCTTCCGTTACTCTTTCCTTGCCTTGCCGTGCATTGCCTAGCCTTGCATTGTCGTGCCTTAGCCTTGCCTCGCCTCACCGTGCTTTCCCATGCGTTACCCTTTCCTTGCCTTGCCGTGCATTTCCTAGCCGTGTGTTTTCGTGCCTTAGCCTTGTTTCCCCTTGCCGTGCCGTTCCTTCCGTTACCCTGGCCTTTCCTTCCTTTTCCTTGCCTTGCTTACCTTCCGTTACTCTTTGCTTGCCTTCCCTGAATTGCCTAGCCTTGCGTTGTCGTGCCTTAGCGTTGCCTCGCCTGACCGTGCTTTCAAATGCGTTACCCTTTCCTTGCCTTGCCGTTCATTGCCTAGCGTTCGGTGTCGTGCCTTAGACTTGTTTCCCCTTGCCGTGCCGTTCCTTCCGTTACCCTGGCCTTTCCTTCCTTTTCCTTGCCTAGCTTACCTTCCGTTACTCTTTGCTTGCCTTCCCTGAATTTCCTAGCCTTGCGTTGTCGTGCCTTAGCCTTATCTCGCCTGACCGTGCCTTCCTTTGCTTTAAGCTTTCCTTGCATTGTCGTGCATTGCCTAGCCTTGCGTTGTCGTGCATTAGCCTTGCCTAGCCTCACCGTGCCTTGAATTGCGTTACTCTTTGCTTGCCTTGCCGTGCATTGCCTAGCCGTGCGTTGTCGTGCCTTAGCCTTGTTTCCCCTTGCCGTGGCGTGCCTTTTGTTACACTGCTTGCCTGGCTTTGCCTTGCCTTCCTTTCCTTCCGTTAATCTTTCCTACCCTTGCCGTGCATTGCCTAGCCTTGCATTATCGTGCCTTATCCTTGCCTAACCTGACCGTGCCTTCCCCTGCGTTACCCTTTCCTTGCCTTGCCGTGCATTGCCTAGCCCTGCGTTGTCGTGCCTTAGCCTTCTTACCCCTTGCCGTACCGTTCCTTCCGTTACCCTTGCCTTCCCTTACTTTCCCTTGCCTTCCTTGCGTTCCGTTACGCTTTGCTTGCTTTCCGTGCATTGCCTAGCCTTGCGTTGTCATGCCTTAGCCTTGCCTCGCCTGACCGTGCCTTGCCTTGCGTTACCCTTTGCTTCCCTTGCCGTGCATTGCCTAGCCGTGCGTTGTCGTGCCTTAGCCTTGTTTCCCCTTGCCGTGCCGTTCCTTCCGTTACACTTGCTTTTCTTTGCTTTCCCTTGCCTTCCTTACCTTCCGTTACTCTTTGCTTGCCTTCCGTGCATTGCCTAGCCTTGCGTTGTCGTGCCTTAGCCTTGCCTCGCCTGACCGTGCTTTCCCATGCGTTACCCTTTCCTTGCCTTGCCGTGCATTGCCTAGCCGTGCCTTGCCTTGTTTCCCCTTGCCGTGCCGTTCCTTCCGTTACCCTTGCCTTTCCTTGCTTTTCCTTGCCTAGCTTACCTTCCGTTACTCTTTGCTTGCCTTCCCTGAATTTCCTAGCCTTGCGTTGTCTTGCCTTAGCCTTATCTCGCCTAACCTTGCCTTCCTTTGCTTTAAGCTTTCCTTGCATTGTCGTGCATCGCCTAGCCTTGCGTTTTCGTGCATTAGCCTTGCCTAGCCTCACCGTGCCTTTCCTTGGGATTCCCTTTGCTTGCCTTGCCGTGCATTGCCTAGCCGTGCGTTGTCGTGCCTTAGCCTTGTTTCCCCTTGCCGTGGCGTGCCTTTTGTTACACTTGCCTTGCCTGGCTTTGCCTTGCCTTCCTTTCCTTCCGTTACTCTTTCCTTGCCTTGCCGTGCATTGCCTAGCCTTGCATTGTCGTGCCTTATGCTTGCCTCTCCAGACCGTGCCTTCCCCTGCGTTACCCTTTCCTTGCCTTGCCGTGCATTGCCTAGCCGTGCGTTGTCGTGCCTTAGCCTTGTTTCCCCTTGCCGTGTCGTGCTTTTTGTTACACTTTCCTTGCATGGCTTTGCGTTGCCTTCCTTTCCTTCCGTTACTCTTTCCTTGCCTTGCCGTGCATTGCCTAGCCTTGCATTTTCGTGCCTTATCCTTGCCTCACCTGACCGTGCCATCCCTTGCGTTACCCTTTCCTTGCCTTGCCGTGCATTGCCTAGCCCTGCGTTGTCGTTCCTTAGCCTTGTTACCCCTTGCCGTGCCGTTCCTTCCGTTACCCTTGCCTTCCCTTGCTTTCCCTTGCCTTCCTTGCCTTCCGTTACTCTTTGCTTGCTTTCCGTGCATTGCCTAGCCTTGCGTTGTCATGCCTTAGCCTTGCCTCGCCTGGACGTGCTTTCCCATGCGTTACCCTTTCCTTGCCTTGCCGTGCATTGCCTAGCGTGCGTTGTCGTGCCTTAGCCTTATCTGGCCTGACCGTGCCTTCCTTTGCTTTAAGCTTTACTTGCATTGTCGTGCATTGCCTAGCCTTGCGTTGTCGTGCATTAAACTTGCCTAGCCTCACCGTGCCTTGCCTTGCGTTACCCTTTCCTTGCCTTGCCGTGCATTTCCTAGCCGTGTGTTGTCGTGCCTTAGCCTTGTTTCCCCTTGCCGTTGCGTGCCTTTTGTTACACTTGCCTTGCCTGGCTTTCCTTGCCTTCCTTTCCTTCCGTTACTCTTTCCTTGCCTTGCCGTGCATTGCCTAGACCTGAGTTGTCGTGCCTTAGCCTTGTTACGCCTTGCCGTGCCGTTCCTTCCGTTACCCTTGCCTTCCCTTGCTTTCCCTTCCCTTCCTTGCGTTCCGTTACTCTTTGCTTGCTTTCCGTGCATTGCCTAGCCTTGCGTTGTCATGCCTTAGGCTTGCCTCGCCTGACCGTGCTTTCCCATGCGTTACCCTTTCCTTGAATTGCCGTGCATTGCCTAGCGTGCGTTGCCGTGCCTTAGCCTTGTTTCCCCTTGCCGTGCAGTTCCTTCCGTTACCCTTGCCTTTCCTTGCTTTTCCTTGCCTTGCTTAGCTTCCGTTACTCTTTGCTTCCCTTCCCTGCATTGCCTAGCCTTGCGTTGTCGTGCCTTAGCCTTATCTCGCCTGACCGTGCCTTCCTTTGCTTTAAGCTTTCCTTGCATTGTCGTGTATTGCCTAGCCTTGCATTGTCGTGCATTAGCCTTGCCTAGCCTCACCGTGCCTTGCCTTGTTTTACCCTTTCCTTGCCTTGCCGTGCATTGCCTAGCCGTGCGTTGTCGTGCCTTAGCCTTGTTTCCCCTTGCCGTGGCGTGCCTTTTGTTACACTTGCCTTGCCTGGCTTTGCCTTGCCTTCCTTCCGTTACTCTTTCCTTGCCTTGCCGTGCATTGCCTAGCCTTGCATTGTCGTGCCTTATCCTTGCCTCACCTGACCGTGCCTTCCCCTGCGTTACCCTTTCCTTGCCTTGCCGTGCATTGCCTAGCCCTGCGTTGTCGTGCCTTAGCCTTGTTACCCCTTGCCGTGCCGTTCCTTCCGTTACCCTTGCCTTCCCATGCTTTCCCTTGCCTTCCTTGCGTTCCGTTACTCTTGGCTTGCCTTCCGTGCATTGCCTACCGTTGCGTTGTCGTGCCTTAGCCTTGCCTCGCCTGAACGTGCTTTCCCATGCGGTACCCTTTCCTTGCCTTGCCGTGCATTGCCTAGCCTACGTTGCCGTGCCTTAGCCTTGTTTCCCCTTGACGTGCCGTTCCTTCCGTTACCCTTGCATTTCCTTGCTTTTCCTTGCCTTGCTTACCTTCCGTTACACTTTGCTTCCCTTCCCTGCATTGCCTAGCCTTGCGTTGTCGTGCCTTAGCCTTATCTCGCCTGACCGTGCCTTCCTTTGCTTTAAGCGTTCCTTGCATTGTCGTGCATTGCCTAGCCTTGCATTGTCGTGCCTTATCCTGGCCTCACCTGACCGTGCCTTCCCCTGCGTTACCCTTTCCTTGCCTTGCCGTGCATTGCCTAGCCCTGCGTTGTCGTGCCTTAGCCTTCTTACCCCTTGCCGTGCCGTTCCTTCCGTTACCCTTGCCTTCCCTTGCTTTCCCTTGCCTTCCTTGCGTTCCGTTACTCTTTGCTTGCTTTCCGTGCATTGCCTAGCCTTGCGTTGTCATGCCTTAGCCTTGCCTCGCCTGACCGTGCTTTCCCATGCGTTACCCTTTCCTTCCCTTGCCGTGCATTGCCTGGCGTGCGTTGTCGTGCCTTAGCCTTGTTTCCCCTTGCCGTGCCGTTCCTTCCGTTACACTTGCCTTTCCTTGCTTTCCCTTGCCTTCCTTACCTTCCGTTACTCTTTGCTTGCCTTCCGTGCATTGCCTAGCCTTGCGTTGTCGTGCCTTAGCCTTACCTCGCCTGACCGTGCTTTCCCATGCGTTACCCTTTCCTTGCCTTGCCGTTCATTGCCTAGCGTTCGGTGTCGTGCCTTAGCCTTGTTTCCCCTTGCCGTGCAGTTCCTTCCGTTACCCTTGCCTTTCCTTGCTTTTCCTTGCCTTGCTTAGCTTCCGTTACTCTTTGCTTCCCTTCCCTGCATTGCCTAGCCTTGCGTTGTCGTGCCTTAGCCTTATCTCGCCTGACCGTGCCTTCCTTTGCTTTAAGCTTTCCTTGCATTGTCGTGTATTGCCTAGCCTTGTATTGTCGTGCATTAGCCTTGCCTTGCCTCACCGTGCCTTGCCTTGTGTTACCCTTTCCTTGCCTTGCCGTGCATTGCCTAGCCGTGCGTTGTCGTGCCTTAGCCTTGTTTCCCCTTGCCGTGGCGTGCCTTTTGTTACACTTGCCTTGCCTGGCTTTGCCTTGCCTTCCTTCCGTTACTCTTTCCTTGCCTTGCCGTGCATTGCCTAGCCTTGCATTGTCGTGCCTTATCCTTGCCTCACCTGACCGTGCCTTCCCCTGCGTTACCCTTTCCTTGCCTTGCCGTGCATTGCCTAGCCCTGCGTTGTCGTGTCTTAGCCTTGTTACCCCTTGCCGTGCCGTTCCTTCCGTTACCCTTGCCTTCCCTTGCTTTCCCTTGCCTTCCTTGCGTTCCGTTACTCTTTGCTTGCTTTCCGTGCATTGCATAGCCTTGCGTTGTCATGCCTTAGCCTTGCCTCGCCTGACCGTGCTTTCCCATGCGTTACCCTTTCCTTGCCTTGCCGTGCATTGCCTAGCCGTGCGTTGTAGTGCCTTTGCCTTGTTTCCCCTTTCCGTGCCGTTCCTTCCGTTACACTTGCCTTTCCCTGCTTTCCCTTGCCTTCCTTACCTTCCGTTACTCTTTGCTTGCCTTCCGTGCATTGCCTAGCCTTGCGTTGTCGTGCCTTAGCGTTGCCTCGCCTGACCGTGCTTTCAAATGCGTTACCCTTTCCTTGCCTTGCCGTTCATTGCCTAGCGTTCGGTGTCGTGCCTTAGCCTTGTTTCCCCTTGCCGTGCCGTTCCTTCCGTTACCCTGGCCTTTCCTTGCTTTTCCTTGCCTAGCTTACTTTCCGTTACTCTTTGCTTGCCTTCCCTGAATTTCCTAGCCTTGCGTTGTCTTGCCTTAGCCTTATCTCGCCTAACCTTGCCTTCCTTTGCTTTAAGCTTTCCTTGCATTGTCGTGCATCGCCTAGCCTTCCGTTTTCGTGCATTAGCCTTGCCTAGCCTCACCGTGCCTTTCCTTGGGATTCCCTTTGCTTGCCTTGCCGTGCATTGCCTAGCCGTGCGTTGTCGTGCCTTAGCCTTGTTTCCCCTTGCTGTGCCGTTCCTTCCGTTACCCTTGCCTTTCCTTCCTTTCCCTTGCCTTCCTTACCTTCCGTTACTCTTTGCTTCCCTTCCCTGCATTGCCTAGCCTTGCGTTGTCGTGCCTTAGCCTTATCTCGCCTGACCGTGCCTTCCTTTGCTTTAAGCTTTCCTTGCATTGTCGTGCATTGCCTAGCCTTGCGTTGTCGTGCATTAGCCTTGCCTAGCCTCACCGTGCCTTGCCTTGCGTTACCCTTTCTTTGCCTTGCCGTGCATTGCCTAGCCGTGCGTTGTCGTGCCTTAGCCTTGTTTCCCCTTGCCGTGGCGTGGCTTTTCTTACACTTGCCTTGCCTGGCTTTGCCTTTCCTTCCTTTCCTTCCGTTACTCTTTCCTTGCCTTGCCGTGCATTGCCTAGACTTGCATTGTCGTGCCTTATGCTTGCCTCTCCAGACCGTGCCTTCCCCTGCGTTACCCTTTCCTTGACTTGCCGTGCATTGCCTAGCCGTGCGTTGTCGTGCCTTAGCCATGTTTCCCCTTGCCGTGGCGTGCCTTTTGTTACACTTTCCTTGCATGGCTTTGCGTTGCCTTCCTTTCCTTCCGTTACTCTTTCCTTGCCTTGCCGTGCATTGCCTAGCCTTGCATTTTCGTGCCTTATCCTTGCCTCACCTAACCGTGCCATCCCTTGCGTTACCCTTTCCTTGCCTTGCCGTGCATTGCCTAGCCCTGCGTTGTCGTGCCTTAGCCTTGTTTCCCCTTGCCGTGCCGTTCTTTCCGTTACACTTGCCTTTCCTTGCTTTTACTTGCCTTCCTTACGTTCCGTTACTCTTTGCTTCCCTTCCCTGCATTGCCTAGCCTTGCGTTGTCGTGCCTTAGCCTTATCTCGCTTGACCGTGCCTTCCTTTGCTTTAAGCTTTCCTTGCATTGTCGTGCATTGCCTAGCCTTGCGTTGTCGTGCATTAGCCTTGCCTAGCCTCACCGTGCCTTGCCTTGCGTTACCCTTCCCTTGCCTTGCCGTGCATTGCCTAGCTGTGCGTTGTCGTGCCTTAGCCTTGTTTCCCCTTGCCGTGCCGTGCCTTTTGTTACACTTGCCTTGCCTGGCTTTGCCTTGCCTTCCTTTCCTTCCGTTACTCTGTCCTTGCCTTGCCGTGCATTGCCTAGCCCTGCCTTCTCGTGCCTTAGCCTTGTTACCCCTTGCCGTGCCGTTCCTTCCGTTACCCTTGCCTTCCCTTGCTTTCCCTTTCCTTCCTTGCGTTCCCTTACTCCTTGCTTGATTTCCGTGCATTGCCTAGCCTTGCGTTGTCGTGCCTTAGCCTTGCCTCGCCTGACCGTGCTTTCCCATGCGTTACCCTTTCCTTGCCTTCCGTGAATTGCCTAGCCTGCGTTGCCGTGCCTTAGCCTTGTGTCCCCTTGCCGTGCCGTTCCTTCCGTTACCCTTGCCTTTCCTTGCTTTTCCTTGCCTTCCTTACCTTCCGTTACTCTTTGCTTCCCTTCCCTGCATTGCCTAGCCTTGCGTTGTCGTGCCTTAGCCTTATCTGGCCTGACCGTGCCTTCCTTTGCTTTAAGCTTTCCTTGCATTGTCGTGCATTGCCTAGCCTTGCGTTGTCGTGCAGTAGCCTTGCCTAGCCTCACCGTGCCTTGCCTTGCGTTACCCTTTGCTTGCCTTGCCGTGCATTGCCTAACCGTGCGTTGTCGTGCCTTAGCCTTGTTTCCCCTTGCCGTGTCTTCCTTCCGTTACCCTTGCCTTGCCTTGCTTTCCCTTGCCTTCCTTGCCTTCCGTTACTCTTTGCTTGCCTTCCGTGCATTGCCTAGCCTTGCGTTGTCGTGCCTTAGCCTTGCCTCGCCTGACCGTGCCTTGCCTTGCGTTACCCTTTCCTTACCTTGCCGTGCCTTGCCTAGCCGTGCGTTGTCGTGCCTTAGCCTTGTTTCCCCTTGCCGTGCCGTTCCTTCCGTTACCCTTGCCTTTCCTTGCTTTTCCTTGCCTTGCTTACCTTCCGTTACTCTTTGCTTCCCTTCCCTGCATTGCCTAGCCGTGCGTTGTCGTGCCTTAGCCTTGTTTCCCCTTGCCGTGGCGTGCCTTTTGTTACACTTGCCTTGCCTGGCTTTGCCTTGCCTTCCTTTCCTTCCGTTACTCTTTCCTTGCCTTGCCGTGCATTGCCTAGCCTTGCATTGTCGTGCCTTATCCTTGCCTCACCTGACCGTGCCTTCCCCTGCGTTACCCTTTCCTTGCCTTGCGGTGAATTGCCTAGCCCTGCCTTCTCGTGCCTTAGCCTTGTTACCCCTTGCCGTGCCGTTCCTTCCGTTACCCTTGCCTTCCCTTGCTTTCCCTTTCCTTCCTTGCGTTCCGTTACTCCTTGCTTGCTTTCCGTGCATTGCCTAGCCTTGCGTTGTCGTGCCTTAGCCTTGCCTCGCCTGACCGTGCTTTCCCATGCGTTACCCTTTCCTTGCCTTGCCGTGCATTGCCTAGCCTGCGTTGCCGTGCCTTAGCCTTGTTTCCCCTTGTCGTGCCGTTCCTTCCGTTACCCTTGCCCCCTTGCCTTCCTTACCTTCCGTTACTCTTTGCTTGCCTTCCGTGCATTGCCTAGCCTTGCGTTGTCGTGCCTTAGCCTTGCCTCGCCTGACCGTGCTTTCCCATGCGTTACCCTTTCCTTGCCTTGCCGTTCATTGCCTAGCGTTCGGTGTCGTGCCTTAGCCTTGTTTCCCCTTGCCGTGCCGTTCCTTCCGTTACCCTGGCCTTTCCTTGCTTTTCCTTGCCTAGCTTACCTTCCGTTACTCTTTGCTTGCCTTCCCTGAATTTCCTAGCCTTGCCTTGTCTTGCCTTAGCCTTCTCTCGCCTAACCTTGCCTTCCTTTGCTTTAAGCTTTCCTTGCATTGTCGTGCATCGCCTAGCCTTGCGTTTTCGTGCATTAGCGTTGCCTAGCCTCACCGTACCTTTCCTTGGGATTCCCTTTGCTTGCCTTGCCGTGCATTGCCTAGCCGTGCTTTGTCGTCCCTTAGTCTTGTTTCCACTTGCCGTGCCGTTCCTTCCGTTACCCTTGCCTTTCCTTGCTTTCCCTTGCCTTCCTTACCTTCCGTTACACTTTGCTTCCCTCCCCTGCATTGCCTAGCCTTGCGTTGTCGTGCCTTAGCCTTATCTCGCCTGACCGTGCCTTCCTTTGCTTTAAGCTTTCCTTGCATTGTCGTGCATTGCCTAGCCTTGCGTTGTCGTGCATTAGCCTTGCCTAGCCTCACCGTGCCTTGCCTTGCGTTACCCTTTCCTTTCCTTGCCGTGCATTGCCTAGCCGTCCGTTGTCGGGCATTAGCCTTGTTTCCCCTTGCCGTGGCGTGCCTTTTGTTACACTTGCCTTGCCTGGCTTTGCCTTGCCTTCCTTTCCTTCCGTTACTCTTTCCTTGCCTTGCCGTGCATTGCCTAGCCTTGCATTGTCGTGCCTTATGCTTGCCTCTCCAGACCGTGCCTTCCCCTGCGTTACCCTTTCCTTGCCTTGCCGTGCATTGCCTAGCCGTGCGTTGTCGTGCCTTAGCCTTGTTTCCCATTGCCGTGGCGTGCCTTTTGTTACACTTGCCTTGCCTGGCTTTGCCTTGCCTTCCTTTCCTTCCGTTACTCTTTCCTTGCCTTGCCGTGCATTGCCTAGCCTTGCATTTTCGTGCCTTATCCTTGCCTCACCTGACCGTGCCATCCCTTGCGTTACCCTTTCCTTGCCTTGCCGTGCATTGCCTAGCCCTGCGTTGTCGTTCCTTAGCCTTGTTACCCCTTGCCGTGCCGTTCCTTCCGTTACCCTTGCCTTCCCTTTCTTTCCCTTGCCTTCCTTGCGTTCCGTTACTCTTTGCTTGCTTTCCGTGCATTGCCTAGCCTTGCGTTGTCATGCCTTAGCCTTGCCTCGCCTGACCGTGCTTTCCCATGCGTTACCCTTTCCTTGCCTTGCCGTGCATTGCCTAGCGTGCGTTGTCGTGCCTTACCTTGTTTCCCCTTGCCGTGCCGTTCCTTCCGTTACACTTGCCTTTCCTTGCTTTCCCTTGCCTTCCTTACCTTCCGTTACTCTTTGCTTGCCTTCCGTGCATTGCCTAGCCTTGCGTTGTCGTGCCTTAGCCTTGCCTCGCCTGACCGTGCTTTCCCATGCGTTACCCTTTCTTTGCCTTGCTGTTCATTCCCTAGCGTTCGGTGTCGTGCCTTAGACTTGTTTCCCCTTGCCGTGCCGTTCCTTCTGTTACACTTGCCTTTCCTTGCTTTTCCTTGCCTTGCTTACCTTCCGTTACTCTTTGCTTGCCTTCCCTGAATTGCCTAGCCTTGCGTTGTCGTGCCTTTGCCTTATCTCGACTGACCTTGCCTTCCTTTGCTTTAAGCTTTCCTTGCATTGTCGTGCATTGCCTAGCCTTGCGTTGTCGTGCCTTAGCCTTGCCTCGCCTGAACGTGGTTTCCCATGCGTTACCCTTTCCTTGCCTTGCCGTGCATTGTCCAGCCTGCGTTGCCGTGCCTTAGCCTTGTTTCCCCTTGCCGTGCAGTTCCTTCCGTTACCCTTGCCTTTCCTTGCTTTTCCTTGCCTTGCTTACCTTCCGTTACTCTTTGCTTCCCTTCGCTGCATTGCCTAGCCTTGCGTTGTCGTGCCTTAGCCTTATCTCGCCTGACCGTGCCTTCCTTTGCTTTAAGGTTTCCTTGCATTGTCGTGCATTGCCTAGCCTTGCGTTGTCGTGCATTAGCCTTGCCTAGCCTCACCGTGCCTTGCCTTGCGTTACCCTTTCCTTGCCTTGCCGTGCATTACCTAGCCGTGCGTTGTCGTGCCTTAGCCTTGTTTCCACTTGCTGTGCCGTGCCTTTTTCTTACATTTGCCTTGCCTGGCATTGCCTTGCCTTCCTTTCCTTCCGTTACTCTTTCCTTGCCTTGCCGTGCATTGCCTACCCTTGCATTGTCGTGCCTTATCCTTGCCTCACCTGACCGTGCCTTCCCCTGCGTTACCCTTTCCTTGCCTTGCTGTGCATTGCCTAGCCCTGCGTTGTCGTGCCTTAGCCTTGTTTCCCCTTGCCGTGCCGTTCCTTCCGTTACACTTGCCTTTCCCTGCTTTCCCTTGCCTTCCTTACCTTCCGTTACTCTTTGCTTGCCTTCCGTGCATTGCCTAGCCTTGCGTTGTCGTGCCTTAGCGTTGCCTCGCCTGACCGTGCTTTCAAATGCGTTACCCTTTCCTTGCCTTGCCGTTCATTGCCTAGCGTTCGGTGTCGTGCCTTAGCCTTGTTTCCCCTTGCCGTGCCGTTCCTTCCGTTACCCTGGCCTTTCCTTGCTTTTCCTTGCCTAGCTTACTTTCCGTTACTCTTTGCTTGCCTTCCCTGAATTTCCTAGCCTTGCGTTGTCTTGCCTTAGCCTTATCTCGCCTAACCTTGCCTTCCTTTGCTTTAAGCTTTCCTTGCATTGTCGTGCATCGCCTAGCCTTGCGTTTTCGTGCATTAGCGTTGCCTAGCCTCACCGTACCTTTCCTTGGGATTCCCTTTGCTTGCCTTGCCGTGCATTGCCTAGCCGTGCTTTGTCGTCCCTTAGTCTTGTTTCCACTTGCCGTGCCGTTCCTTCCGTTACCCTTGCCTTTCCTTGCTTTCCCTTGCCTTCCTTACCTTCCGTTACACTTTGCTTCCCTTCCCTGCATTGCCTAGCCTTGCGTTGTCGTGCCTTAGCCTTATCTCGCCTGACCGTGCCTTCCTTTGCTTTAAGCTTTCCTTGCATTGTCGTGCATTGCCTAGCCTTGCGTTGTCGTGCATTAGCCTTGCCTAGCCTCACCGTGCCTTGCCTTGCGTTACCCTTTCCTTTCCTTGCCGTGCATTGCCTAGCCGTGCGTTGTCGTGCCTTAGCCTTGTTTCCCCTTGCCGTGGCGTGCCTTTTGTTACACTTGCCTTGCCTGGCTTTGCCTTGCCTTCCTTTCCTTCCGTTACTCTTTCCTTGCCTTGCCGTGCATTGCCTAGCCTTGCATTGTCGTGCCTTATGCTTGCCTCTCCAGACCGTGCCTTCCCCTGCGTTACCCTTTCCTTGCCTTGCCGTGCATTGCCTAGCCGTGCGTTGTCTTGCCTTAGCCTTGTTTCCCATTGCCGTGTCGTTCCTTTTGTTACACTTGCCTTGCCTGGCTTTGCCTTGCCTTCCTTTCCTTCCGTTACTCTTTTCTTGCCTTGCCGTGCATTGCCTAGCCTTGCGTTGTCGTGCCTTAGCCATGCCTCGCCTGACCGTGCTTTCCCATGCGTTACCCTTTCCTTGCCTTGCCGTAAATTGCCTAGCCTGCGTTGCCGTGCCTTAGCCTTGTTTCCCCTTGCCGTGCCGCTCCTTCCGTTACCCTTGCCTTTCCTTGCTTTTCCTTGCCTTCCTTACGTTCCGTTACTCTTTGCTTCCCTTCCCTGCATTGCCTAGCCTTGCGTTGTCGTGCCTTTACCTTATCTCGCTTGACCGTGCCTTCCTTTGCTTTAAGCTTTCCTTGCATTGTCGTGCATGGCCTAGCCTTGCGTTGTCATGCATTAGCCTTGCCTAGCCTCACCGTGCCTTGCCTTGCGTTACCCTTTCCTTGCCTTGCCGTGCATTGCCTAGCCGTGCGTTGTCGTGCCTTACCCTTGTTTCCCGTTGCCGTGGCTTGCCTTTTGTTACACTTGCCTTGCCTTGCTTTGCCTTGCCTTCCTCTCCTTCCGTTACTCTTTCCTTGCCTTGCCGTGCATTGCCTAGCCTTGCATTGTCGTGCCTTATGCTTGCCTCTCCAGACCGTGCCTTCCCCTGCGTTACCCTTTCCTTGCCTTGCCGTGCATTGCCTAGCCGTGCGTTGTCGTGCCTTAGCCTTGTTTCCCCTTGCCGTGGCGTGCCTTTTGTTACACTTGCCTTGCCTGGCTTTGCCTTGCCTTCCTTTCCTTCCGTTACTCTTTCCTTGCCTTGCCGTGCATTGCCTAGCCTTGCATTTTCGTGCCTTATCCTTGCCTCACCTGACCGTGCCATCCCTTGCGTTACCCTTTCCTTGCCTTGCCGTGCATTGCCTAGCCCTGCGTTGTCGTGCCTTAGCCTTGTTACCCCTTGCCGTGCCGTTCCTTCCGTTACCCTTGCCTTCCCTTTCTTTCCCTTGCCTTCCTTGCGTTCCGTTACTCTTTGCTTGCTTTCCGTGCATTGCCTAGCCTTGCGTTGTCGTGCCTTAGCCTTGCCTCGCCTGACCGTGCTTTCCCATGCGTTACCCTTTCCTTGCCTTGCCGTGCATTGCCTAGCCTGCGTTGTCGTGCCTTAGCCTTGTTTCCCCTTGCCGTGCCGTTCCTTCCGTTACACTTGCCTTTCCTTGCTTTCCCTTGCCTTCCTTACCTTCCGTTACTCTTTGCTTGCCTTCCGTGCATTGCCTAGCCTTGCGTTGTCGTGCCTTAGCCTTGCCTCGCCTGACCGTGCTTTCCCATGCGTTACCCTTTCCTTGCCTTGCCGTTCATTGCCTAGCGTTCGGTGTCGTGCCTTAGACTTGTTTCCCCTTGCCGTGCCGTTCCTTCTGTTACACTTGCCTTTCCTTGCTTTTCCTTGCCTTGCTTACCTTCCGTTACTCTTTGCTTGCCTTCCCTGAATTGCCTAGCCTTGCGTTGTCGTGCCTTTGCCTTAACTCGACTGACCTTGCCTTCCTTTGCTTTAAGCTTTCCTTGCATTGTCGTGCATTGCCTAGCCTTGCGTTGTCGTGCCTTAGCCTTGCCTCGCCTGAACGTGGTTTCCCATGCGTTACCCTTTCCTTGCCTTGCCGTGCATTGTCCAGCCTGCGTTGCCGTGCCTTAGCCTTGTTTCCCCTTGCCGTGCAGTTCCTTCCGTTACCCTTGCCTTTCCTTGCTTTTCCTTGCCTTGCTTACCTTCCGTTACTCTTTGCTTCCCTTCGCTGCATTGCCTAGCCTTGCGTTGTCGTGCCTTAGCCTTATCTCGCCTGACCGTGCCTTCCTTTGCTTTAAGGTTTCCTTGCATTGTCGTGCATTGCCTAGCCTTGCGTTGTCGTGCATTAGCCTTGCCTAGCCTCACCGTGCCTTGCCTTGCGTTACCCTTTCCTTGCCTTGCCGTGCATTACCTAGCCGTGCGTTGTCGTGCCTTAGCCTTGTTTCCACTTGCTGTGCCGTGCCTTTTTCTTACATTTGCCTTGCCTGGCATTGCCTTGCCTTCCTTTCCTTCCGTTACTCTTTCCTTGCCTTGCCGTGCATTGCCTACCCTTGCATTGTCGTGCCTTATCCTTGCCTCACCTGACCGTGCCTTCCCCTGCGTTACCCTTTCCTTGCCTTGCTGTGCATTGCCTAGCCCTGCGTTGTCGTGCCTTAGCCTTGTTACCCCTTGCCGTGCCGTTCCTTCCGTTACCCTTGCCTTCCCTTGATTTCCCTTGCCTTCCTTGCCTTCCGATACTCTTTGCTTGCCTTCCGTGCATTGCATAGCCTTGCGTTGTCATGCCTTAGCCTTGCCTCGCCTGACCGTGCTTTCCCATGCGTTACCCTTTCCTTGCCTTGCCGTGCATTGCCTAGCCGTGCGTTGTAGTGCCTTTGCCTTGTTTCCCCTTGCCGTGCCGTTCCTTCCGTTACACTTGCCTTTCCCTGCTTTCCCTTGCCTTCCTTACCTTCCGTTACTCTTTGCTTGCCTTCCGTGCATTGCCTAGCCTTGCGTTGTCGTGCCTTAGCGTTGCCTCGCCTGACCGTGCTTTCAAATGCGTTACCCTTTCCTTGCCTTGCCGTTCATTGCCTAGCGTTCGGTGTCGTGCCTTAGCCTTGTTTCCCCTTGCCGTGCCGTTCCTTCCGTTACCCTGGCCTTTCCTTGCTTTTCCTTGCCTAGCTTACTTTCCGTTACTCTTTGCTTGCCTTCCCTGAATTTCCTAGCCTTGCGTTGTCTTGCCTTAGCCTTATCTCGCCTAACCTTGCCTTCCTTTGCTTTAAGCTTTCCTTGCATTGTCGTGCATCGCCTAGCCTTGCGTTTTCGTGCATTAGCCTTGCCTAGCCTCACCGTACCTTTCCTTGGGATTCCCTTTGCTTGCCTTGCCGTGCATTGCCTAGCCGTGCTTTGTCGTCCCTTAGTCTTGTTTCCACTTGCCGTGCCGTTCCTTCCGTTACCCTTGCCTTTCCTTGCTTTTCCTTGCCTTCCTTACGTTCCGTTACTCTTTGCTTCCCTTCCCTGCATTGCCTAGCCTTGCGTTGTCGTGCCTTAGCCTTATCTCGCTTGACCGTGCCTTCCTTTGCTTTAAGCTTTCCTTGCATTGTCGTGCATCGCCTAGCTTTGAGTTTTCGTGCATTAGACTTGCCTAGCCTCACCGTGCCTTTCCTTGCGTTACCCTTTGCTTGCCTTGCCGTGCATTGCCTAGCCGTGCGTTGTCGTGCCTTAGCCTTGTTTCCCCTTGCCGTGCCGTTCCTTCCGTTACACTTCCCTTTCTTTGCTTTCCCTTGCCTTCCTTACCTTAAGTTACTCTTTGCTTGCCTTCCGTGCATTGCCTAGCCTTGCGTTGTCGTGCCTTAGCCTTGCCTCGCCTGAACGTGCTTTCCCATGCGTTACATTTTCCTTGCCTTGCCGTGCATTGCCTAGCCTACGTTGCCGTGCCTTAGCCTTGTTTCCCCTTGCCGTGCCGTTCCTTCCGTTACCCTTGCCTTCCCTTGCTTTCCCTTGCCTTCCTTGCGTTCCGTTACTCTTTGCTTGCTTTCCGTGCATTGCATAGCCTTGCGTTGTCATGCCTTAGCCTTGCCTACCCTGACCGTGCTTTCCCATGCGTTACCCTTTCCTTGCCTTGCCGTGCATTGCCTAGCCGTGCGTTGTAGTGCCTTTGCCTTGTTTCCCCTTGCCGTGCCGTTCCTTCCGTTACACTTGCCTTTCCCTGCTTTCCCTTGCCTTCCTTACCTTCCGTTACTCTTTGTTTGCCTTCCGTGCATTGCCTAGCCTTGCGTTGTCGTGCCTTAGCGTGTCCTCGCCTGACCGTGCTTTCAAATGCGTTACCCTTTCCTTGCCTTGCCGTTCATTGCCTAGCGTTCGGTGTCGTGCCTTAGCCTTGTTTCCCCTTGCCGTGCCGTTCCTTCCGTTACCCTGGCCTTTCCTTGCTTTTCCTTGCCTAGCTTACTTTCCGTTACTCTTTGCTTGCCTTCCCTGAATTTCCTAGCCTTGCGTTGTCTTGCCTTAGCCTTATCTCGCCTAACCTTGCCTTCCTTTGCTTTAAGCTTTCCTTGCATTGTCGTGCATCGCCTAGCCTTGCGTTTTCGTGCATTAGCCGTGCCTAGCCTCACCGTGCCTTTCCTTGGGATTCCCTTTGCTTGCCTTGCCGTGCATTGCCTAGCCGTGCTTTGTCGTCCCTTAGCCTTGTTTCCACTTGCCGTGCCGTTCCTTCCGTTACCCTTGCCTTTCCTTGCTTTCCCTTGCCTTCCTTACCTTCCGTTACTCTTTGCTTCCCTTCCCTGCATTGCCTACCCTTGCATTGTCGTGCCTTATGCTTGCCTCTCCAGACCGTGCCTTCCCCTGCGTTACCCTTTCCTTGCCTTGCCGTGCATTGCCTAGCCGTGCGTTGTCGTGCCTTAGCCTTGTTTCCCCTTGCCGTGGCGTGCCTTTTGTTACACTTTCCTTGCATGGCTTTGCGATGCCTTCCTTTCCTTCCGTTACTCTTTCCTTGCGTTGCCGTGCATTGCCTAGCCTTGCATTTTCGTTCCTTATCCTTGCCTCACCTGACCGTGCCATCCCTTGCGTTACCCTTTCCTTGCCTTGCCGTGCATTGCCTAGCCTTGCGTTGTCGTGCCTTAGCCTTGCCTCGCCTCACCGTGCTTTACCATGCGTTACCCTTTCCTTGCCTTGCCGTGCATTGCCTAGCCTGCGTTGCCGTGCCTTAGCCTTGTTTCCCCTTGCCGTGCCATTCCTTCCGATACCCTTGCCTTTCCTTGCTTTCCCTTGCCTTCCTTACCTTCCGTTACTCTTTGCTTGCCTTCCGTGCATTGCCTAGCCTTGCGTTGTCGTGCCTTAGCCTTATCTCGCTTGACCGTGCCTTCCTTTGCTTTAAGCTTTCATTGCATTGTCGTGCATTGCCTAGCCTTGCGTTGTCGTGCATTAGCCTTGCCTTGCCTCACCGTGCCTTGCCTTGCGTTTCCCTTTCCTTGCCTTGCCGTGCATTGCCTAGCCGTGCGTTGTCGTGCCTTAGCCTTGTTTCCCCTTGCCGTGGCGTGCCTTTTGTTACACTTGCCTTGCCTGGCTTTGCCTTGCCTTCCTTTCCTTCCGTTACTCTTTCCTTGCCTTGCCGTGCATTGCCTAGCCTTGCATTGTCGTGCCTTATGCTTGCCTCTCCAGACCGTGCCTTCCCCTGCGTTACCCTTTCCTTGCCTTGCCGTGCATTGCCTAGCCGTGCGTTGTCGTGCCTTAGCCTTGTTTCCCATTGCCGTGGCGTGCCTTTTGTTACACTTGCCTTGCCTGGCTTTGCCTTGCCTTCCTTTCCTTCCGTTACTCTTTCCTTGCCTTGCCGTGCATTGCCTAGCCTTGCATTGTCGTGCCTTATGCTTGCCTCTCCAGACCGTGCCTTCCCCTGCGTTACCCTTTCCTTGCCTTGCCGTGCATTGCCTAGCCGTGCGTTGTCGTGCCTTAGCCTTGTTTCCCATTGCCGTGGCGTGCCTTTTGTTACACTTGCCTTGCCTGGCTTTGCCTTGCCTTCCTTTCCTTCCGTTACTCTTTCCTTGCCTTGCCGTGCATTGCCTAGCCTTGCATTTTCGTGCCTTATCCTTGCCTCACCTGACCGTGCTTTCCCATGCGTTACCCTTTCCTTGCCTTTCCGTGCATTGCCTAGCGTGCGTTGTCGTGCCTTAGCCTTGTTTCCCCTTGCCGTGCCGTTCCTTCTGTTACACTTGCCTTTCCTTGCTTTTCCTTGCCTTGCTTACCTTCCGTTACTCTTTGCTTGCCTTCCCTGAATTGCCTAGCCTTGCGTTGTCGTGCCTTTGCCTTATCTCGACTGACCTTGCCTTCCTTTGCTTTAAGCTTTCCTTGCATTGTCGTGCATTGCCTAGCCTTGCGTTGTCGTGCCTTAGCCTTGCCTCGCCTGAACGTGCTTTCCCATGCGGTACCCTTTCCTTGCCTTGCCGTGCATTTCCCAGCCTGCGTTGCCGTGCCTTAGCCTTGTTTCCCCTTGCCGTGCAGTTCCTTCCGTTACCCTTGCCTTTCCTTGCTTTTCCTTGCCTTGCTTACCTTCCGCTACTCTTTGCTTCCCTTCCCTGCATTGCCTAGCCTTGCGTTGTCGTGCCTTAGCATTATCTCGCCTGACCGTGCCTTCCTTTGCTTTAAGCTTTCCTTGCATTGTCGTGCATTGCCTAGCCTTGCGTTGTCGTGCATTAGCCTTGCCTAGCCTCACCGTGCCTTGCCTTGCGTTACCCTTTCCTTGCCTTGCCGTTCATTACCTACCCTTGCATTGTCGTGCCTTATCCTTGCCTCACCTGACCGTGCCTTCCCCTGCGTTACCCTTTCCTTGCCTTGCCGTGCATTGCCTAGCCCTGCGTTGTCGTGCCTTAGCCTTGTTACCCCTTGCCGTGCCGTTCCTTCCGTTACCCTTGCCTTCCCTTGCTTTCCCTTGCCTTCCTTGCGTTCCGTTACTCTTTGCTTGCTTTCCGTGCATTGCATAGCCTTGCGTTGTCATGCCTTAGCCTTGCCTCGCCTGACCGTGCTTTCCCATGCGTTACCCTTTCCTTGCCTTGCCGTGCATTGCCTAGCCGTGCGTTGTAGTGCCTTGGCCTTGTTTCCCCTTGCCGTGCCGTTCCTTCCGTTACACTTGCCTTTCCCTGCTTTCCCTTGCCTTCCTTACCTTCCGTTACTCTTTGCTTGCCTTCCGTGCATTGCCTAGCCTTGCGTTGTCGTGCCTTAGCGTTGCCTCGCCTGACCGTGCTTTCAAATGCGTTACCCTTTCCTTGCCTTGCCGTTCATTGCCTAGCGTTCGGTGTCGTGCCTTAGCCTTGTTTCCCCTTGCCGTGCCGTTCCTTCCGTTACCCTGGCCTTTCCTTGCTTTTCCTTGCCTAGCTTACTTTCCGTTACTCTTTGCTTGCCTTCCCTGAATTTCCTAGCCTTGCGTTGTCTTGCCTTAGCCTTATCTCGCCTAACCTTGCCTTCCTTTGCTTTAAGCTTTCCTTGCATTGTCGTGCATCGCCTAGCCTTGCGTTTTCGTGCATTAGCCTTGCCTAGCCTCACCGTGCCTTGCCTTGTTTTACCCTTTCCTTGCCTTGCCGTGCATTGCCTAGCCGTGCGTTGTCGTGCATTAGCCTTGTTTCCCCTTGCCGTGGCGTGCCTTTTGTTACACTTGCCTTGCCTGGCTTTGCCTTGCCTTCCTTCCGTTACTCTTTCCTTGCCTTGCCGTGCATTGCCTAGCCTTGCATTGTCGTGCCTTATCCTTGCCTCACCTGACCGTGCCTTCCCCTGCGTTACCCTTTCCTTGCCTTGCCGTGCATTGCCTAGACCTGCGTTGTCGTGCCTTAGCCTTGTTACCCCTTGCCGTGCCGTTCCTTCCGTTACCCTTGCCTTCCCTTGCTTTCCCTTGCCTTCCTTGCGTTCCGTTACTCTTTGCTTGCTTTGCGTGCATTGCCTAGCCTTGCGTTGTCATGCCTTAGCCTTGCCTCGCCTGATCGTGCTTTCCCATGCGTTACCCTTTCCTTGCCTTGCCGTGCATTGCCTAGCGTGCGTTGTCGTGCCTTAGGCTTGTTTCCCCTTGCCGTGCCGTTCCTTCCGTTACACTTGCCTTTCCTTGCTTTCCCTTGCCTTCCTTACCTTCCGTTACTCTTTGCTTGCCTTCCGTGCATTGCCTAGCCTTGCGTTGTCGTGCCTTAGCCTTGCCTCGCCTGACCGTGCTTTCCCATGCGTAACCCTTTCCTTGCCTTGCCGTTCATTGCCTAGCGTTCGGTGTCGTGCCTTAGACTTGTTTCCCCTTGCCGTGCCGTTCCTTCCGTTACCCTTGCCTTTCCTTGCTTTTCCTTGTCTTGCTTACCTTCCGTTACTCTTTGCTTGCCTTCCCTGAATTGACTAGTCTTGCGTTGTCGTGCCTTTGCCTTATCTCGCCTGACCTTGCCTTCCTATGCTTTAAGCTTTCCTTGCATTGTCGTGCATTGCCTAGCCTTGCGTTTTCGTGCATTAGCCTTGCCTAGCCTCACCGTGCCTTGCCTTGCGTTACCCTTTGCTTAGCTTGCCGTGCATTGCCTAGCCGTGCGTTGTCGTGCCTTAGCCTTGTTTCCCCTTGCCGGGCAGTTCCTTCCGTTACACTTGCCTTTCTTTGCTTTCCCTTGCCTTCCTTACCTTCCGTTACTCTTTGCTTGCCTTCCGTGCATTGCCTAGCCGTGCGTTGTCGTGCCTTAGCCTTGTTTCCCCTTGCCGTGGCGTGCCTTTTGTTACACTGCTTGCCTGGCTTTGCCTTGCCTTCCTTTCCTTCCGTTACTCTTTCCTTCCCTTGCCGTGCATTGCCTAGCCTTGCATTATCGTGCCTTATCCTTGCCTAACCTGACCGTGCCTTCCCCTGCGTTACCCTTTCCTTGCCTTGCCGTGCATTGCCTAGCCCTGCGTTGTCGTGCCTTAGCCTTGTTACCCCTTGCCGTGCCTTTCCCTCCGTTACCCTTGCCTTCCCTTGCTTTCCCTTGCCTTCCTTGCGTTCCGTTACTCTTTGCTTGCTTTCCGTGCATTGCCTAGCCTTGCGTTGTCATGCCTTAGCCTTGCCTCGCCTGACCGTGCTTTCCCATGCGTTACCCTTTCCTTGCCTTGCCGTGCATTGCCTAGCGTGCGTTGTCGTGCCTTAGCCTTGTTTGCCCTTGCCGTGCCGTTCCTTCCGTTACACTTGCCTTTCCTTGCTTTCCCTTGCCTTCCTTACCTTCCGTTACTCTTTGCTTGCCTTCCGTGCATGGCCTAGCCTTGCGTTGTCGTGCCTTAGCGTTGCCTCGCCTGACCGTGCTTTCAAATGCGTTACCCTTTCCTTGCCTTGCCGTTCATTGCCTAGCGTTCGGTGTCGTGCCTTAGATTTGTTTCCCCTTGCCGTGCCGTTCCTTCCGTTACCCTTGCCTTTCCTTGCTTTCCCTTGCCTTTCTTACCTTCCGTTACTCTTTGCTTGCCTTCCCTGAATTTCCTAGCCTTGCGTTGTCGTGCCTTAGCCTTATCTCGCCTGACCTTGCCTTCCTTTGCTTTAAGCTTTCCTTGCATTGTCGTGCATCGCCTAGCCTTGCGTTTTCCTGCATTAGACTTGCCTAGCCTCACCGTGCCTTTCCTTGCGTTACCCTTTGCTTGCCTTGCCGTGCATTGCCTAGCCGTGCGTTGTCGTGCCTTAGCCTTGTTTCCCCTTGCCGTGCCGTTCCTTCCGTTACACTTGCCTTTCTTTGCTTTCCCTTGCCTTCCTTACCTTCCGTTACTCTTTGCGTGCCTTCCGTGCATTGCCTAGACTTGCGTTGTCGTGCCTTAGCCTTGCTTCGGCTGAACGTGCTTTCCCATGCGTTACCCTTTCCTTGCCTTGCCGTGCATTGCCTAGCCTACGTTGCCGTGCCTTAGCCTTGTTTCCCCTTGCCGTGCCGTTCCTTCCGTTACCCTTGACTTCCCTTGCTTTCCCTTGCCTTCCTTGCGTTCCGTTACTCTTTGCTTGCTTTCCATGCATTGCCTAGCCTTCCGTTGTCATGCCTTAGCCTTGCCTCGCCTGACCGTGCTTTCCCATGCGTTACCCTTTCCTTTCCTTGCCGTGCATTGCCTAGATTTCAGTGTCGTGTCTTAGACTTGTTTCCCCTTGCAGTGCCGTTCCTTCCGTTACAATTGCCTTTCCTTGCTTTCCCTTGCCTTCCTTACCTTCCGTTACACTTTGCTTGCCTTCCGTGCATTGCCTAGCCTTGCGTTGTCGTGCCTTAGCCTTATCTGGCCTGACCGTGCCTTCCTTTCCTTTAACCTTTCCTTGCCTTGCAGTGCATTGCCTAGCCTTGCGTTGTCGTGCATTAGCCTTGCCTAGCCTCACCGTGCCTTGCCTTGCGTTACCCTTTGCTTGCCTTGCCGTGCATTGCCTAGCCGTGCGTTGCCGTGCCTTAGTCTTGTTTCCCCTTGCCGTGCCGTTCCTTCCGTTACACTTGCTTTTCTTTGCTTTCCCTTGCCTTCCTTACCTTCCGTTACTCTTTGCTTGCCTTCCGTGCATTGCCTAGCCTTGCGTTGTCGTGCCTTAACCTTGCGTCGCCTGAACGTGCTTTCCCATGCGTTACCCTTTCCTTGCCTTGCCGTGCATTGCCCAGCTTGCGTTGCCGTGCCTTAGCCTTGTTTCCCCTTGCCGTGCAGTTCCTTCCGTTACCCTTGCCTTTCCTTGCTTTTCCTTACCTTGCTTACTTTCCGTTACTCTTTGCTTCCCTTCCCTGCATTGCCTAGCCTTGCGTTGTCGTGCCTTAGCCTTATCTCGCCTGACCGTGCCTTCCTTTGCTTTAAGCTTTCCTTGCATTGTCTTGCATTGCCTAGCCTTGCGTTGTCGTGCATTAGCCTTGCCTAGCCTCACCGTGCCTTGCCTTGCGTTACCCTTTCCTTGCCTTGCCGTGCATTGCCTAGCCGTGCGTTGTCGTGCCTTAGCCTTGTTTCCCCTTGCCGTGGCGTGCCTTTTGTTACACTTGCCTTGCCTGGCTTTGCCTTGCCTTCCTTTCCTTCCGTTACTCTTTCCTTGCCTTGCCGTGCATTGCCTAGCCTTGCATTGTCGTGCCTTATCCTTGCCTCGCCTGACCGTGCTTTCCCATGCGTTACCCTTTCCTTGCCTTGCCGTGCATTTCCTAGCCGTGCGTTGTCGTGCCTTAGCCTTGTTTCCCCTTGCCGTGCCGTTCCTTCCGTTACACTTGCCTTTCCCTGCTTTCCCTTGCCTTTATTACCTTCCGTTACTCTTTGCTTGCCTTCCGTGCATTGCCGAGCCTTGCGTTGTCGTGCCTTAGCGTTGCCTCGCCTGACCGTGCTTTCAAATGCGTTACCCTTTCCTTGCCTTGCCGTTCATTGCCTAGCGTTCGGTGTCGTGCCTTAGACTTGTTTCCCCTTGCCGTGCCGTTCCTTCCGTTACCCTGGCCTTTCCTTCCTTTTCCTTGCCTACCTTACCTTCCGTTACTCTTTGCTTGCGTTCCCTGAATTTCCTAGCCTTGCGTTGTCGTTCCTTAGCCTTATCTGGCCTGACCGTGCCTTCCTTTGCTTTAAGCTTTCCTTGCCTTGCCGTGCATTGCCTAGCCGTGTGTTGTCGTGCCTTAGCCTTGTTTCCCCTTGCCGTTTCGTGCCTTTTGTTACACTTGCCTTGCCTGGCTTTGCCTTGCCTTCCTTTCCTTCCGTTACTCTTTCCTTGCCTTGCCGTGCATTGCCTAGCCCCGCGTTGTCGTGCCATAGCCTTGTTACCCCTTGCCGTGCCGTTCCTTCCGTTACCCTTGCCTTCCCTTGCTTTCCCTTGCCTTCCTTGCATTCCGTTACTCTTTGCTTGCTTTCCGTGCATTGCCTAGCCTTGCGTTGTCATGCCTTAGGCTTGCCTCGCCTGACCGTGCTTTCCCATGCGTTACCCTTTCCTTGAATTGCCGTGCATTGCCTAGCGTGCGTTGTCGTGCCTTTGCCTTGTTTCCACTTGCCATGCCGTTCCTTCCGTTACACTTGCCTTTCCTTGCTTTCCCTTGCCTTCCTTACCTTCCGTTACTCTTTGCTTGCCTTCCGTGCAGTGCCTAGCCTTGCGTTGTCGTGCCTTATCCTTACCTCGCCTGACCGTGCCTTGCCTTGCGTTCCCCTTTCCTTGCCTTGCCGTGCGTTGCCTAGCCGTGCGTTGTCGTGACATAGCCTTGTTTACCCTTGCCGTGCCGTGCCTTTTGTTACACTTGCCTTGCCTGGCTTTGCCTTGCCTTGCTGTCTTTCCGTTATTCTTTCCTTGCCTTGCCGTGCAGTGCCTAGCCTTGCGTTGTCGTGCCTTATCCTTACCTCTCCTGACCGTGCCTTCCCCTGCGTTACCCTTTCCTTGCCTTGCCGTGCATTGCCTAGCCGTGCGTTGTCGTGCCTTAGCCTTGTTTCCCATTGCCGTGGCGTTCCTTTTGTTACACTTGCCTTGCCTGGCTTTGCCTTGCCTTCCTTTCCTTCCGTTACTCTTTTCTTGCCTTGCCGTGCATTGCCTAGCCTTGCGTTGTCGTGCCTTAGCGTTGCCTCGCCTGACCGTGCTTTCCCATGCGTTACCCTTTCCTTGCCTTGCCGTAAATTGCCTAGCCAGCGTTGCCGTGCCTTAGCCTTGTTTCCCCTTGCCGTGCCGTTCCTTCCGTTACCCTTGCCTTTCCTTGCTTTTCCTTGCCTTCCTTACGTTCCGTTACTCTTTGCTTCCCTTCCCTGCATTGCCTAGCCTTGCGTTGTCGTGCCTTAACCTTATCTCGCTTGACCGTGCCTTCCTTTGCTTTAAGCTTTCCTTGCATTGTCGTGCATTGCCTAGGCTTGCGTTGTCGTGCATTAGCCTTGCCTAGCCTCACCGTGCCTTGCCTTGCGTTACCCTTTCCTTGCCTTGCCGTGCATTGCCTAGCCGTGCGTTGTCGTGCCTTAGCCTTGTTTCCCCTTGCCGTGGCGTGCCTTTTGTTACACTTGCCTTGCCTGGCTTTGCCTTGCCTTCCTTTCCTTCCGTTACTCTTTCCTTGCCTTGCCGTGCATTGCCTAGCCTTGCATTGTCGTTCCTTATGCTTGCCTCTCCAGACCGTGCCTTCCCCTGCGTTCCCCTTTCCTTGCCTTGCCGTGCATTGCCTAGCCGTGCGTTGTCGTGCCTTAGCCTTGTTTCCCATTGCCGTGGCGTGCCTTTTGTTACACTTGCCTTGCCTGGCTTTGCCTTGCCTTCCTTTCCTTCCGTTACTCTTTCCTTGCCTTGCCGTGCATTGCCTAGCCTTGCATTTTCGTGCCTTATCCTTGCCTCACCTGACCGTGCCATCCCTTGCGTTACCCTTTCCTTGCCTTGCCGTGCATTGCCTAGCCCTGCGTTGTCGTTCCTTAGCCTTGTTACCCCTTGCCGTGCCGTTCCTTCCGTTACCCTTGCCTTCCCTTGCTTTCCCTTGCCTTCCTTGCGTTCCGTTACTCTTTGCTTGCTTTCCGTGCATTGCCTAGCCTTCCGTTGTCATGCCTTAGCCTTGCCTCGCCTGACCGTGCTTTCCCATGCGTTACCCTTTCCTTGCCTTGCCGTGCATTGCCCAGCCTGCGTTGCCGTGCCTTAGCCTTGTTTCCCCTTGCCGTGCCGTTCCTTCTGTTACACGTGCCTTTCCTTGCTTTTCCTTGCCTTGCTTACCTTCCGTTACTCTTTGCTTGCCTTCCCTGAATTGCCTAGCCTTGCGTTGTCGTGCCTTTGCCTTATCTCGACTGACCTTGCCTTCCTTTGCTTTAAGCTTTCCTTGCATTGTCGTGCATTGCCTAGCCTTGCGTTGTCGTGCCTTAGCCTTGCCTCGCCTGAACGTGCTTTCCCATGCGTTACCCTTTCCTTGCCTTGCCGTGCATTGCCCAGCCTGCGTTGCCGTGCCTTAGACTTGTTTCCCCTTGCCGTGCAGTTCCTTCCGTTACCCTTGCCTTTCCTTGCTTTTCCTTGCCTTGCTTACCTTCCGTTAATCTTTGCTTCCCTTCCCTGCATTGCCTAGCCTTGCGTTGTCGTGCCTTAGCCTTATCTCGCCTGACCGTGCCTTCCTTTGCTTTAAGGTTTCCTTGCATTGTCGTGCATTGCCTAGCCTTGCGTTGTCGTGCATTAGCCTTGCCTAGCCTCACCGTGCCTTGCCTTGCGTTACCCTTTGCTTGCCTTGCCGTGCATTGCCTAGCCGTGCGTTGTCGTGCCTTAGCCTTGTTTCCCCTTGCCGTGGCGTGCCTTTTTCTTACATTTGCCTTGCCTGGCTTTGCCTTGCCTTCCTTTCCTTCCGTTACTCTTTCCTTGCCTTGCCGTGCATTGCCTACCCTTGCATTGTCGTGCCTTATCCTTGCCTCGCCTGACCGTGCTTTCCCATGCGTTACCCTTTCCTTGCCTTGCCGTGCATTGCCCAGCCTGCGTTGCCGTGCCTTAGCCTTGTTTCCCCTTGCCGTGCCGTTCCTTCCGTTACCCTGGCCTTTCCTTGCTTTTCCTTGCCTAGCTTACTTTCCGTTACTCTTTGCTTGCCTTCCCTGAATTTCCTAGCCTTGCGTTGTCTTGCCTTAGCCTTATCTCGCCTAACCTTGCCTTCCTTTGCTTTAAGCTTTCCTTGCATTGTCGTGCATCGCCTAGCCTTGCGTTTTCGTGCATTAGCCTTGCCTAGCCTCACCGTGCCTTTCCTTGGGATTCCCTTTGCTTGCCTTGCCGTGCATTGCCTAGCCGTGCGTTGTCGTGCCTTAGCCTTGTTTCCCCTTGCCGTGCCGTTCCTTCCGTTACCCTTGCCTTTCCTTGCTTTCCCTTGCCTTCCTTTCCTTCCGTTACTCTTTGCTTGCCTTCCCTGCATTGCCTAGCCTTGCGTTGTCGTGCCTTAGCCTTATCTCGCCTGACCGTGCCTTCCTTTGCTTTAAGCTTTCCTTGCATTGTCGTGCATTGCCTAGCCTTGCGTTGTCGTGCATTAGCCTTGCCTAGCCTCACCGTGCCTTGCCTTGCGTTACCCTTTCCTTGCCTTGCCGTGCATTGCCTAGCCGTGCGTTGTCGTGCCTTAGCCTTGTTTCCCCTTGCCGTGGCGTGCCTTTTGTTACACTTGCTTTGCCTGGCTTTGCCTTGCCTTCCTTTCCTTCCGTTACTCTTTCCATGCCTTGCCGTGCATTGCCTAGCCTTGCATTGTCGTGCCTTATGCTTGCCTCTCCAGACCGTGCCTTCCCCTGCGTTACCCTTTCCTTGCCTTGCCGTGCATTGCCTAGCCGTGCGTTGTCGTGCCTTAGCCTTGTTTCCCATTGCCGTGGCGTGCCTTTTGTTACACTTGCCTTGCCTGGGTTTGCCTTGCCTTCCTTTCCTTCCGTTACTCTTTCCTTGCCTTGCCGTGCATTGCCTAGCCTTGCGGTGTCGTTCCTTAGCCTTGTTACCCCTTGCCGTGCCGTTCCTTCCGTTACCCTTGCCTTCCCTTTCTTTCCCTTGCCTTCCTTGCGTTCCGTTACTCTTTGCTTGCTTTCCGTGCATTGCCTAGCCTTGCGTTGTCATGCCTTAGCCTTGCCTCGCCTGACCGTGCTTTCCCATGCTCTACCCTTTCCTTGCCTTGCCGTGCATTGCCTAGCGTGCGTTGTCGTGCCTTAGCCTTGTTTCCCCTTGCCGTGCCGTTCCTTCCGTTACACTTGCCTTTCCTTACTTTCCCTTGCCTTCCTTACCTTCCGTTACTCTTTGCTTGCCTTCCGTGCATTGCCTAGCCTTGTGTTGTCGTGCCTTAGCCTTGCCTCGCCTGACCGTGCTTTCCCATGCGTTACCCTTTCCTTGCCTTGCCGTGCATTGCCTAGCGTTCGGTGTCGTGCCTTAGTCTTGTTTCCCCTTGCCGTGCCGTTCCTTCTGTTACACTTGCCTTTCCTTGCTTTTCCTTGCCTTGCTTACCTTCCGTTACTCTTTGCTTGCCTTCCCTGAATTGCCTAGCCTTGCGTTGTCGTGCCTTTGCCTTATCTCGACTGACCTTGCCTTCCTTTGCTTTAAGCTTTCCTTGCATTGTCGTGCATTGCTTAGCCTTGCGTTGTCGTGCCTTAGCCTTGCCTCGCCTGAACGTGCTTTCCCATGCGTTACCCTTTCCTTGCCTTGCCGTGCATTGCCCAGCCTGCGTTGCCGTGCCTTAGCCTTGTTTCCCCTTGCCGTGCAGTTCCTTCCGTTACCCTTGCCTTTCCTTGCTTTTCCTTGCCTTGCTTACCTTCCGTTACTCTTTGCTTCCCTTCCCTGCATTGCCTAGGCTTGCGTTGTCGTGCCTTAGCCTTATCTCGCCTGACCGTGCCTTCCTTTGCTTTAAGGTTTCCTTGCATTGTCGTGCATTGCCTAGCCGTGCGTTGTCGTGCCTTAGCCTTGTTTCCACTTGCTGTGCCGTGCCTTTTTCTTACATTTGCCTTGCCTGGCATTGCCTTGCCTTCCTTTCCTTCCGTTACTCTTTCCTTGCCTTGCCGTGCATTGCCTAGCCTTGCATTGTCGTGCCTTATCCTTGCCTCGCCTGACCGTGCTTTCCCATGCGTTACCCTTTCCTTGCCTTGCGGTGAATTGCCTAGCCCTGCCTTCTCGTGCCTTAGCCTTGTTACCCCTTGCCGTGCCGTTCCTTCCGTTACCCTTGCCTTCCCTTGCTTTCCCTTTCCTTCCTTGCGTTCCGTTACTCCTTGCTTGCTTTCCGTGCATTGCCTAGCCTTGCGTTGTCGTGCCTTAGCCTTGCCTCGCCTGACCGTGCTTTCCCATGCGTTACCCTTTCCTTGCCTTGCCGTGAATTGCCTAGCTTGCGTTGCCGTGCCTTAGCCTTGTTTCCCCTTGCCGTGCCGTTCCTTCCGTTACACTTGCCTTTCCTTGCTTTCCCTTGCCTTCCTTACCTTCCGTTACTCTTTGCTTGCCTTCCGTGCATTGCCTAGCCTTGCGTTGTCGTGCCGTAGCCTTGCCTCGCCTGGCCGTGCTTTCCCATGCGTTACCCTTTCTTTGCCTTGCCGTTCATTCCCTAGCGTTCGGTGTCGTGCCTTAGACTTGTTTCCCCTTGCCGTGCCGTTCCTTCTGTTACACGTGCCTTTCCTTGCTTTTCCTTGCCTTGCTTACCTTCCGTTACTCTTTGCTTGCCTTCCCAGAATTGCCTAGCCTTGCGTTGTAGTGCCTTTGCCTTATCTCGACTGACCTTGCCTTCCTTTGCTTTAAGCTTTCCTTGCATTGTCGTGCATTGCCTAGCCTTGCGTTGTCGTGCCTTAGCCTTGCCTCGCCTGAACGTGCTTTCCCATGCGTTACCCTTTCCTTGCCTTGCCGTGCATTGCCCAGCCTGCGTTGCCGTGCCTTAGCCTTGTTTCCCCTTGCCGTGCAGTTCCTTCCGTTACCCTTGCCTTTCCTTGCTTTTCCTTGCCTTGCTTACCTTCCGTTACTCTTTGCTTCCCTTCCCTGCATTGCCTAGCCTTGCGTTGTCGTGCCTTAGCCTTATCTCGCCTGACCGTGCCTTCCTTTGCTTTAAGGTTTCCTTGCATTGTCGTGCATTGCCTAGCCTTGCGTTGTCGTGCATTAGCCTTGCCTAGCCTCACCGTGCCTTGCCTTGCGTTACCCTTTCCTTGCCTTGCCGTGCATTGCCTAGCCGTGCGTTGTCGTGCCTTAGCCTTGTTTCCACTTGCTGTGCCGTGCCTTTTTCTTACATTTGCCTTGCCTGGCATTACCTTGCCTTCCTTTCCTTCCGTTACTCTTTCCTTGCCTTGCCGTGCATTGCCTACCCTTGCATTGTCGTGCCTTATCCTTGCCTCACCTGACCGTGCCTTCCCCTGCGTTACCCTTTCCTTGCCTTGCCGTGCATTGCCTAGCCCTGCGTTGTCGTACCTTAGCCTTGTTACGTCTTGCCGTGCCGTTCCTTCCGTTACCCTTGCCTTCCCTTGCTTTCCCTTGCCTTCCTTGCGTTCCGTTACTCTTTGCTTGCTTTCCGTGCATTGCATAGCCTTGCGTTGTCATGCCTTAGCCTTGCCTCGCCTGACCGTGCTTTCCCTTGCGTTACCCTTTCCTTGCCTTGCCGTGCATTGCCTAGCCGTGCGTTGTAGTGCCTTTGCCTTGTTTCCTCTTGCCGTGCCGTTCCTTCCGTTACACTTGCCTTTCCCTGCTTTCCCTTGCCTTCCTTACCTTCCGTTACTCTTTGCTTGCCTTCCGTGCATTGCCTAGCCTTCCGTTGTCGTGCCTTAGCGTTGCCTCGCCTGACCGTGCTTTCAAATGCGTTACCCTTTCCTTGCCTTGCCGTTCATTGCCTAGCGTTCGGTGTCGTGCCTTAGCCTTGTTTCCCCTTGCCGTGCCGTTCCTTCCGTTACCCTGGCCTTTCCTTGCTTTTCCTTGCCTAGCTTACTTTCCGTTACTCTTTGCTTGCCTTCCCTGAATTTCCTAGCCTTGCGTTGTCTTGCCTTAGCCTTATCTCGCCTAACCTTGCCTTCCTTTGCTTTAAGCTTTCCTTGCATTGTCGTGCATCGCCTAGCCTTGCGTTTTCGTGCATTAGCCTTGCCTAGCCTCACCGTGCCTTTCCTTGGGATTCCCTTTGCTTGCCTTGCCGTGCATTGCCTAGCCGTGCGTTGCCGTGCCTTAGCCTTGTTTCCCCTTGCCGTGCCGTTCCTTCCGTTACCCTTGCCTTTCCTTGCTTTCCCTTGCCTTCCTTACCTTCCGTTACTCTTTGCTTCCCTTCCCTGCATTGCCTAGCCTTGCGTTGTCGTGCCTTAGCCTTATCTCGCCTGACCGTGCCTTCCTTTGCTTTAAGCTTTTCTTGCATTGTCGTGCATTGCCTAGCCTTGCGTTGTCGTGCATTAGCCTTGCCTAGCCTCACCGTGCCTTGCCTTGCGTTACCCTTTCCTTGCCTTGCCGTGCATTGCCTAGCCGTGCGTTGTCGTGCCTTAGCCTTGTTTCCACTTGCTGTGCCGTGCCTTTTTCTTACATTTGCCTTGCCTGGCATTGCCTTGCCTTCCTTTCCTTCCGTTACTCTTTCCTTGCCTTGCCGTGCATTGCCTAGCCTTGCATTGTCGTGCCTTATGCTTGCCTCTCCAGACCGTGCCTTCCCCTGCGTTACCCTTTCCTTGCCTTGCCGTGCATTGCCTAGCCGTGCGTTGTCGTGCCTTAGCCTTGTTTCCCCTTGCCGTGGCGTGCCTTTTGTTACACTTTCCTTGCATGGCTTTGCGTTGCCTTCCTTTCCTTCCGTTACTCTTTCCTTGCGTTGCCGTGCATTACCTAGCCTTGCATTTTCGTGCCTTATCCTTGCCTCACCTGACCGTGCCATCCCTTGCGTTACCCTTTCCTTGCCTATCCGTGCATTGCCTAGCCTTGCGTTGTCGTGCCTTAGCCTTGCCTCCCCTGACCGTGCTTTACCATGCGTTACACTTTCCTTGCCTTGCCGTCGTGCCTTAGCCTTGTTTCCCCTTGCCGTGCCGTTCCTACCGTTACACTTGTTTTCTTTGCTTTCCCTTGCCTTCCTTACGTTCCGTTACTCTTTGCTTCCCTTCCCTGCATTGCCTAGCCTTGCGTTGTCGTGCCTTAGCCTTATCTCGCTTGACCGTGCCTTCCTTTGCTTTAAGCTTTCCTTGCATTGTCGTGCATTGCCTAGCCTTGCGTTGTCGTGCATTAGCCTTGCCTAGCCTCACCGTCCCTTGCCTTGCGTTACCCTTTCCTTGCCTTGCCGTGCATTGCCTAGCCGTGCGTTGTCGTGCCTTAGCCTTGTTTCCCCTTGCCGTGGCGTGCCTTTTGTTACACTTGCTTTGCCTGGCTTTGCCTTGCCTTCCTTTCCTTCCGTTACTCTTTCCATGCCTTGCCGTGCATTGCCTAGCCTTGCATTGTCGTGCCTTATGCTTGCCTCTCCAGACCGTGCCTTCCCCTGCGTTACCCTTTCCTTGCCTTGCCGTGCATTGCCTAGCCGTGCGTTGTCGTGCCTTAGCCTTGTTTCCCATTGCCGTGGCGTGCCTTTTGTTACACTTGCCTTGCCTGGGTTTGCCTTGCCTTCCTTTCCTTCCGTTACTCTTTCCTTGCCTTGCCGTGCATTGCCTAGCCCTGCGTTGTCGTTCCTTAGCCTTGTTACCCCTTGCCGTGCCGTTCCTTCCGTTACCCTTGCCTTCCCTTTCTTTCCCTTGCCTTCCTTGCGTTCCGTTACTCTTTGCTTGCTTTCCGTGCATTGCCTAGCCTTGCGTTGTCATGCCTTAGCCTTGCCTCGCCTGACCGTGCTTTCCCATGCTCTACCCTTTCCTTGCCTTGCCGTGCATTGCCCAGCTTGCGTTGCCGTGCCTTAGCCTTGTTTCCCCTTGCCGTGCAGTTCCTTCCGTTACCCTTGCCTTTCCTTGCTTTTCCTTGCCTTGCTTACTTTCCGTTACTCTTTGCTTCCCTTCCCTGCATTGCCTAGCCTTCCGTTGTCGTGCCTTAGCCTTATCTCGCCTGACCGTGCCTTCCTTTGCTTTAAGCTTTCCTTGCATTGTCTTGCAATGCCTAGCCTTGCGTTGTCGTGCATTAGCCTTGCCTAGCCTCACCGTGCCTTGCCTTGCGTTACCCTTTCCTTGCCTTGCCGTGCATTGCCTAGCCGTGCGTTGTCGTGCCTTAGCCTTGTTTCCCCTTGCCGTGGCGTGCCTTTTGTTACACTTGCCTTGCCTGGCTTTGCCTTGCCTTCCTTTCCTTCCGTTACTCTTTCCTTGCCTTGCCGTGCATTGCTTAGCCTTGCATTGTCGTGCCTTATCCTTGCCTCGCCTGACCGTGCTTTCCCATGCGTTACACTTTCCTTGCCTTGCCGTGCATTTCCTAGCCGTGCGTTGTCGTGCCTTAGCCTTGTTTCCCCTTGCCGTGCCGTTCCTTCCGTTACACTTGCCTTTCCCTGCTTTCCCTTGCCTTTATTACCTTCCGTTACTCTTTGCTTGCCTTCCGTGCATTGCCGAGCCTTGCGTTGTCGTGCCTTAGCGTTGCCTCGCCTGACCGTGCTTTCAAATGCGTTACCCTTTCCTTGCCTTGCCGTTCATTGCCTAGCGTTCGGTGTCGTGCCTTAGACTTGTTTCCCCTTGCCGTGCCGTTCCTTCCGTTACCCTTGCCTTTCCTTGCTTTTCCTTGCCTACCTTACCTTCCGTTACTCTTTGCTTGCGTTCCCTGAATTTCCTAGCCTTGCGTTGTCGTGCCTTAGCCTTATCTGGCCTGACCGTGCCTTCGTTTGCTTTAAGCTTTCCTTGCTTTGTCGTGCATTGCCTAGCCTTGCGTTGTCGTGCATTAACCTTGCCTAGCCTCACCGTGCTTTGCCTTGCGTTACCCTTTCCTTGCCTTGCCGTGCATTGCCTAGCCGTGCGTTGTCGTGCCTTAGCCTTGTTTCCCCTTGCCGTTTCGTGCCTTTTGTTACACTTGCCTTGCCTGGCTTTCCTTGCCTTCCTTTCCTTCCGTTACTCTTTCCTTGCCTTGCCGTGCATTGCCTAGCCCCGCGTTGTCGTGCCTTAGCCTTGTTACCCCTTGCCGTGCCGTTCCTTCCGTTACCCTTGCCTTCCCTTGCTTTCCCTTGCCTTCCTTGCATTCCGTTACTCTTTGCTTGCTTTCCGTGCATTGCCTAGCCTTGCGTTGTCATGCCTTAGGCTTGCCTCGCCTGACCGTGCTTTCCCATGCGTTACCCTTTCCTTGAATTGCCGTGCATTGCCTAGCGTGCGTTGTCGTGCCTTTGCCTTGTTTCCACTTGCCATGCCGTTCCTTCCGTTACACTTGCCTTTCCTTGCTTTCCCTTGCCTTCCTTACCTTCCGTTACTCTTTGCTTGCCTTCCGTGCATTGCCTAGCCTTGCGTTGTCGTGCCTTATCCTTACCTCGCCTGACCGTGCCTTGAATTGCGTTACCCTTTCCTTGCCTTGCCGTGCATTGCCTAGCTCTGCGTTGTCGTGCCGTAGCCTTGTTTACCCTTGCCGTGCCGTGCCTTTTGTTACACTTCCCTTGCCTGGCTTTGCCTTGCCTTGCTTTCCTTCCGTTACTCTTTCCTTGCCTTGCCGTGCATTGCCTAGCCTTGCATTGTCGTGCCTTATGCTTGCCTCTCCAGACCGTGCCTTCCCCTGCGTTACCCTTTCCTTGCCTTGCCGTGCATTGCCTAGCCGTGCGTTGTCGTGCCTTAGCCTTGTTTCCCATTGCCGTGGCGTTCCTTTTGTTACACTTGCCTTGCCTGGCTTTGCCTTGCCTTCCTTTCCTTCCGTTACTCTTTTCTTGCCTTGCCGTGCATTGCCTAGCCTTGCGTTGTCGTGCCTTAGCGTTGCCTCGCCTGACCGTGCTTTCCCATGCGTTACCCTTTCCTTGCCTTGCCGTAAATTGCCTAGCCAGCGTTGCCGTGCCTTAGCCTTGTTTCCCCTTGCCGTGCCGTTCCTTCCGTTACCCTTGCCTTTCCTTGTTTTCCTTGCCTTCCTTACGTTCCGTTACTCTTTGCTTCCCTTCCCTGCATTGCCAAGCCTTGCGTTGTCGTGCCTTAACCTTATCTCGCTTGACCGTGCCTTCCTTTGCTTTAAGCTTTCCTTGCATTGTCGTGCATTGCCTAGCCTTGCGTTGTCGTGCATTAGCCTTGCCTAGCCTCACCGTGCCTTGCCTTGCGTTACCCTTTCCTTGCCTTGCCGTGCATTGCCTAGCCGTGCGTTGTCGTGCCTTAGCCTTGTTTCCCCTTGCCGTGGCGTGCCTTTTGTTACACTTGCCTTGCCTGGCTTTGCCTTGCCTTCCTTTCCTTCCGTTACTCTTTCCTTGCCTTGCCGTGCATTGCCTAGCCTTGCATTGTCGTGCCTTATGCTTGCCTCTCCAGACCGTGCCTTCCCCTGCGTTACCCTTTCCTTGCCTTGCCGTGCATTGCCTAGCCGTGCGTTGTCGTGCCTTAGCCTTGTTTCCCCTTGCCGTGGCGTGCCTTTTGTTACACTTTCCTTGCATGGCTTTGCGTTGCCTTCCTTTCCTTCCGTTACTCTTTCCTTGCGTTGCCGTGCATTACCTAGCCTTGCATTTTCGTGCCTTATCCTTGCCTCACCTGACCGTGCCATCCCTTGCGTTACCCTTTCCTTGCCTATCCGTGCATTGCCTAGCCTTGCGTTGTCGTGCCTTAGCCTTGCCTCGCCTGACCGTGCTTTACCATGCGTTACCCTTTCCTTGCCTTGCCGTAAATTGCCTAGCCTGCGTTGCCGAGCCTTAGCCTTGTTTCCCCTTGCCGTGCCGTTCCTTCCGTTACCCTTGCCTTTCCTTGCTTTTCCTTGCCTTCCTTACGTTCCGTTACTCTTTGCTTCCCTTCCCTGCATAGCCTAGCCTTGCGTTGTCGTGCATTAGCCTTGCCTAGCCTCACCGTGCCTTGCCTTGCGTTACCCTTTCCTTGCCTTGCCGTGCATTGCCTAGCCGTGCGTTGTCGTGCCTTAGCCTTGTTTCCCCTTGCCGTGGCGTGCCTTTTGTTACACTTGCTTTGCCTGGCTTTGCCTTGCCTTCCTTTCCTTCCGTTACTCTTTCCATGCCTTGCCGTGCATTGCCTAGCCTTGCATTGTCGTGCCTTATGCTTGCCTCTCCAGACCGTGCCTTCCCCTGCGTTACCCTTTCCTTGCCTTGCCGTGCATTGCCTAGCCGTGCGTTGTCGTGCCTTAGCCTTGTTTCCCATTGCCGTGGCGTGCCTTTTGTTACACTTGCCTTGCCTGGGTTTGCCTTGCCTTCCTTTCCTTCCGTTACTCTTTCCTTGCCTTGCCGTGCATTGCCTAGCCCTGCGGTGTCGTTCCTTAGCCTTGTTACCCCTTGCCGTGCCGTTCCTTCCGTTACCCTTGCCTTCCCTTTCTTTCCCTTGCCTTCCTTGCGTTCCGTTACTCTTTGCTTGCTTTCCGTGCATTGCCTAGCCTTGCGTTGTCATGCCTTAGCCTTGCCTCGCCTGACCGTGCTTTCCCATGCTCTACCCTTTCCTTGCCTTGCCGTGCATTGCCTAGCGTGCGTTGTCGTGCCTTAGCCTTGTTTCCCCTTGCCGTGCCGTTCCTTCCGTTACACTTGCCTTTCCTTGCTTTCCCTTGCCTTCCTTACCTTCCGTTACTCTTTGCTTGCCTCCGTGCATTGCCTAGCCTTGCGTTGTCGTGCCTTAGCCTTGCCTCGCCTGACCGTGCTTTCCCATGCGTTACCCTTTCTTTGCCTTGCCGTTCATTCCCTAGCGTTCGGTGTCGTGCCTTAGTCTTGTTTCCCCTTGCCGTGCCGTTCCTTCTGTTACACTTGCCTTTCCTTGCTTTTCCTTGCCTTGCTTACCTTCCGTTACTCTTTGCTTGCCTTCCCTGAATTGCCTAGCCTTGCGTTGTCGTGCCTTTGCCTTATCTCGACTGACCTTGCCTTCCTTTGCTTTAAGCTTTCCTTGCATTGTCGTGCATTGCTTAGCCTTGCGTTGTCGTGCCTTAGCCTTGCCTCGCCTGAACGTGCTTTCCCATGCGTTACCCTTTCCTTGCCTTGCCGTGCATTGCCCAGCCTGCGTTGCCGTGCCTTAGCCTTGTTTCCCCTTGCCGTGCAGTTCCTTCCGTTACCCTTGCCTTTCCTTGCTTTTCCTTGCCTTGCTTACCTTCCGTTACTCTTTGCTTCCCTTCCCTGCATTGCCTAGGCTTGCGTTGTCGTGCCTTAGCCTTATCTCGCCTGACCGTGCCTTCCTTTGCTTTAAGGTTTCCTTGCATTGTCGTGCATTAGCCTTGCCTAGCCTCACCGTGCCTTTCCTTGCTTTACCCTTTCCTTGCCTTGCCGTGCATTGCCTAGCCGTGCGTTGTCGTGCCTTAGCCTTGTTTCCACTTGCTGTGCCGTGCCTTTTTCTTACATTTGCCTTGCCTGGCATTGCCCTGCCTTCCTTTCCTTCCGTTACTCTTTCCTTGCCTTGCCGTGCATTGCCTAGCCTTGCATTGTCGTGCCTTATCCTTGCCTCGCCTGACCGTGCTTTCCCATGCGTTACCCTTTCCTTGCCTTGCGGTGAATTGCCTAGCCCTGCCTTCTCGTGCCTTAGCCTTGTTACCCCTTGCCGTGCCGTTCCTTCCGTTACCCTTGCCTTCCCTTGCTTTCCCTTTCCTTCCTTGCGTTCCGTTACTCCTTGCTTGCTTTCCGTGCATTGCCTAGCCTTGCGTTGTCGTGCCTTAGCCTTGCCTCGCCTGACCGTGCTTTCCCATGCGTTACCCTTTCCTTGCCTTGCCGTGAATTGCCTAGCCTGCGTTGCCGTGCCTTAGCCTTGTTTCCCCTTGCCGTGCCGTTCCTTCCGTTACACTTGCCTTTCCTTGCTTTCCCTTGCCTTCCTTACCTTCCGTTACTCTTTGCTTGCCTTCCGTGCATTGCCTAGCCTTGCGTTGTCGTGCCTTAGCCTTGCCTCGCCTGGCCGTGCTTTCCCATGCGTTACCCTTTTTTGCCTTGCCGTTCATTCCCTAGCGTTCGGTGTCGTGCCTTAGACTTGTTTCCCCTTGCCGTGCCGTTCCTTCTGTTACACGTGCCTTTCCTTGCTTTTCCTTGCCTTGCTTACCTTCCGTTACTCTTTGCTTGCCTTCCCTGAATTGCCTAGCCTTGCGTTGTAGTGCCTTTGCCTTATCTCGACTGACCTTGCCTTGCTTTGCTTTAAGCTTTCCTTGCATTGTCGTGCATTGCCTAGCCTTGCGTTGTCGTGCCTTAGCCTTGCCTCGCCTGAACGTGCTTTCCCATGCGTTACCCTTTCCTTGCCTTGCCGTGCATTGCCCAGCCTGCGTTGCCGTGCCTTAGCCTTGTTTCCCCTTGCCGTGCAGTTCCTTCCGTTACCCTTGACTTTCCTTGCTTTTCCTTGCCTTGCTTACCTTCCGTTACTCTTTGCTTCCCTTCCCTGCATTGCCTAGCCTTGCGTTGTCGTGCCTTAGCCTTATCTCGCCTGACCGTGCCTTCCTTTGCTTTAAGGTTTCCTTGCATTGTCGTGCATTGCCTAGCCTTGCGTTGTCGTGCATTAGCCTTGCCTAGCCTCACCGTGCCTTGCCTTGCGTTACCCTTTCCTTGCCTTGCCGTGCATTGCCTAGCCGTGCGTTGTCGTGCCTTAGCCTTGTTTCCCCTTGCCGTGGCGTGCCTTTTGTTACACTTGCCTTGCCTGGCTTTGCCTTGCCTTCCTTTCCTTCCGTTACTCTTTCCTTGCCTTGCCGTGCATTGCCTAGCCTTGCATTGTCGTGCCTTATGCTTGCCTCTCCAGACCGTGCCTTCCCCTGCGTTACCCTTTCCTTGCCTTGCCGTGCATTGCCTAGCCGTGCGTTGTCGTGCCTTAGCCTTGTTTCCCCTTGCCGTGGCGTGCCTTTTGTTACACTTTCCTTGCATGGCTTTGCGTTGCCTTCCTTTCCTTCCGTTACTCTTTCCTTGCGTTGCCGTGCATTACCTAGCCTTGCATTTTCGTGCCTTATCCTTGCCTCACCTGACCGTGCCATCCCTTGCGTTACCCTTTCCTTGCCTATCCGTGCATTGCCTAGCCTTGCGTTGTCGTGCCTTAGCCTTGCCTCGCCTGACCGTGCTTTACCATGCGTTACCCTTTCCTTGCCTTGCCGTAAATTGCCTAGCCTGCGTTGCCGAGCCTTAGCCTTGTTTCCCCTTGCCGTGCCGTTCCTTCCGTTACCCTTGCCTTTCCTTGCTTTTCCTTGCCTTCCTTACGTTCCGTTACTCTTTGCTTCCCTTCCCTGCATAGCCTAGCCTTGCGTTGTCGTGCATTAGCCTTGCCTAGCCTCACCGTGCCTTGCCTTGCGTTACCCTTTCCTTGCCTTGCCGTGCATTGCCTAGCCGTGCGTTGTCGTGCCTTAGCCTTGTTTCCCCTTGCCGTGGCGTGCCTTTTGTTACACTTGCTTTGCCTGGCTTTGCCTTGCCTTCCTTTCCTTCCGTTACTCTTTCCATGCCTTGCCGTGCATTGCCTAGCTTTGCATTGTCGTGCCTTATGCTTGCCTCTCCAGACCGTGCCTTCCCCTGCGTTACCCTTTCCTTGCCTTGCCGTGCATTGCCTAGCCGTGCGTTGTCGTGCCTTAGCCTTGTTTCCCATTGCCGTGGCGTGCCTTTTGTTACACTTGCCTTGCCTGGGTTTGCCTTGCCTTCCTTTCCTTCCGTTACTCTTTCCTTGCCTTGCCGTGCATTGCCTAGCCCTGCGGTGTCGTTCCTTAGCCTTGTTACCCCTTGCCGTGCCGTTCCTTCCGTTACCCTTGCCTTCCCTTTCTTTCCCTTGCCTTCCTTGCGTTCCGTTACTCTTTGCTTGCTTTCCGTGCATTGCCTAGCCTTGCGTTGTCATGCCTTAGCCTTGCCTCGCCTGACCGTGCTTTCCCATGCTCTACCCTTTCCTTGCCTTGCCGTGCATTGCCTAGCGTGCGTTGTCGTGCCTTAGCCTTGTTTCCCCTTGCCGTGCCGTTCCTTCCGTTACACTTGCCTTTCCTTGCTTTCCCTTGCCTTCCTTACCTTCCGTTACTCTTTGCTTGCCTCCGTGCATTGCCTAGCCTTGCGTTGTCGTGCCTTAGCCTTGCCTCGCCTGACCGTGCTTTCCCATGCGTTACCCTTTCTTTGCCTTGCCGTTCATTCCCTAGCGTTCGGTGTCGTGCCTTAGTCTTGTTTCCCCTTGCCGTGCCGTTCCTTCTGTTACACTTGCCTTTCCTTGCTTTTCCTTGCCTTGCTTACCTTCCGTTACTCTTTGCTTGCCTTCCCTGAATTGCCTAGCCTTGCGTTGTCGTGCCTTTGCCTTATCTCGACTGACCTTGCCTTCCTTTGCTTTAAGCTTTCCTTGCATTGTCGTGCATTGCTTAGCCTTGCGTTGTCGTGCCTTAGCCTTGCCTCGCCTGAACGTGCTTTCCCATGCGTTACCCTTTCCTTGCCTTGCCGTGCATTGCCCAGCCTGCGTTGCCGTGCCTTAGCCTTGTTTCCCCTTGCCGTGCAGTTCCTTCCGTTACCCTTGCCTTTCCTTGCTTTTCCTTGCCTTGCTTACCTTCCGTTACTCTTTGCTTCCCTTCCCTGCATTGCCTAGGCTTGCGTTGTCGTGCCTTAGCCTTATCTCGCCTGACCGTGCCTTCCTTTGCTTTAAGGTTTCCTTGCATTGTCGTGCATTAGCCTTGCCTAGCCTCACCGTGCCTTTCCTTGCTTTACCCTTTCCTTGCCTTGCCGTGCATTGCCTAGCCGTGCGTTGTCGTGCCTTAGCCTTGTTTCCACTTGCTGTGCCGTGCCTTTTTCTTACATTTGCCTTGCCTGGCATTGCCCTGCCTTCCTTTCCTTCCGTTACTCTTTCCTTGCCTTGCCGTGCATTGCCTAGCCTTGCATTGTCGTGCCTTATCCTTGCCTCGCCTGACCGTGCTTTCCCATGCGTTACCCTTTCCTTGCCTTGCGGTGAATTGCCTAGCCCTGCCTTCTCGTGCCTTAGCCTTGTTACCCCTTGCCGTGCCGTTCCTTCCTTTACCCTTGCCTTCCCTTGCTTTCCCTTTCCTTCCTTACGTTCCGTTACTCCTTGCTTGCTTTCCGTGCATTGCCTAGCCTTGCGTTGTCGTGACTTAGCCTTGCCTCGCCTGACCGTGCTTTCCCATGCGTTACCCTTTCCTTGCCTTGCCGTGAATTGCCTAGACTGCGTTGCCGTGCCTTAGCCTTGTTTCCCCTTGCCGTGCCGTTCCTTCCGTTACACTTGCCTTTCCTTGCTTTCCCTTGCCTTCCTTACCTTCCGTTACTCTTTGCTTCCCTTCCCTGCATTGCCTAGCCTTGCGTTGTCGTGCCTTAGCCTTGCCTCGCCTGACCGTGCTTTCCCATGCGTTACCCTTTTTTGCCTTGCCGTTCATTCCCTAGCGTTCGGTGTCGTGCCTTAGACTTGTTTCCCCTTGCCGTGCCGTTCCTTCTGTTACACGTGCCTTTCCTTGCTTTTCCTTGCCTTGCTTACCTTCCGTTACTCTTTGCTTGCCTTCCCTGAATTGCCTAGCCTTGCGTTGTAGTGCCTTTGCCTTATCTCGACTGACCTTGCCTTGCTTTGCTTTAAGCTTTCCTTGCATTGTCGTGCATTGCCTAGCCTTGCGTTGTCGTGCCTTAGCCTTGCCTCGCCTGAACGTGCTTTCCCATGCGTTACCCTTTCCTTGCCTTGCCGTGCATTGCCCAGCCTGCGTTGCCGTGCCTTAGCCTTGTTTCCCCTTGCCGTGCAGTTCCTTCCGTTACCCTTGACTTTCCTTGCTTTTCCTTGCCTTGCTTACCTTCCGTTACTCTTTGCTTCCCTTCCCTGCATTGCCTAGCCTTGCGTTGTCGTGCCTTAGCCTTATCTCGCCTGACCGTGCCTTCCTTTGCTTTAAGGTTTCCTTGCATTGTCGTGCATTGCCTAGCCTTGCGTTGTCGTGCATTAGCCTTGCCTAGCCTCACCGTGCCTTGCCTTGCGTTACCCTTTCCTTGCCTTGCCGTGCATTGCCTAGCCGTGCGTTGTCGTGCCTTAGCCTTGTTTCCACTTGCTGTGCCGTGCCTTTTTCTTACATTTGCCTTGCCTGGCATTGCCTTGCCTTCCTTTCCTTCCGTTACTCTTTCCTTGCCTTGCCGTGCATTGCCTACCCTTGCATTGTCGTGCCTTATCCTTGCCTCACCTGACCGTGCCTTCCCCTGCGTTACCCTTTCCTTGCCTTGCCGTGCATTGCCTAGCCCTGCGTTGTCGTACCTTAGCCTTGTTACCTCTTGCCTTGCCGTTCCTTCCGTTACCCTTGCCTTCCCTTGCTTTCCCTTGCCTTCCTTGCGTTCCGTTACTCTTTGCTTGCTTTCCGTGCATTGCATAGCCTTGCGTTGTCATGCCTTAGCCTTGCCTCGCCTGACCGTGCTTTCCCATGCGTTACCCTTTCCTTGCCTTGCCGTGCATTGCCTAGCCGTGCGTTGTAGTGCCTTTGCCTTGTTTCCCCTTGCCGTGCCGTTCCTTCCGTTACACTGGCCTTTCCTTGCTTTTCCTTGCCTAGCTTACTTTCCGTTACTCTTTGCTTGCCTTCGCTGAATTTCCTAGCCTTGCGTTGTCTTGCCTTAGCCTTATCTCGCCTATCCTTGCCTTCCTTTGCTTTAAGCTTTCCTTGCATTGTCGTGCATCGCCTAGCCTTGCGTTTTCGTGCATTAGCCTTGCCTAGCCTCACCGTGCCTTTCCTTGGGATTCCCTTTGCTTGCCTTGCCGTGCATTGCCTAGCCGTGCGTTGTCGTGCCTTAGCCTTGTTTCCCCTTGCCGTGCCGTTCCTTCCGTTACCCTTGCCTTTCCTTGCTTTCCCTTGCCTTCCTTACCTTCCGTTACTCTTTGCTTCCCTTCCCTGCATTGCCTAGCCTTGCGTTGTCGTGCCTTAGCCTTATCTCGCCTGACCGTGCCTTCCTTTGCTTTAAGCTTTCCTTGCATTGTCGTGCATTGCCTAGCCTTGCGTTGTCGTGCATTAGCCTTGCCTAGCCTCACCGTGCCTTGCCTTGCGTTACCCTTTCCTTGCCTTGCCATGCATTGCCTAGCCGTGCGTTGTCGTGCCTTAGCCTTGTTTCCAATTGCTGTGCCGTGCCTTTTTCTTACATTTGCCTTGCCTGGCATTGCCTTGCCTTCCTTTCCTTCCGTTACTCTTTCCTTGCCTTGCCGTGCATTGCCTAGCCTTGCATTGTCGTGCCTTATGCTTGCCTCTCCAGACCGTGCCTTCCCCTGCGTTACCCTTTCCTTGCCTTGCCGTGCATTGCCTAGCCGTGCGTTGTCGTGCCTTAGCCTTGTTTCCCCTTGCCGTGGCGTGCCTTTTGTTACACTTTCCTTGCATGGCTTTGCGTTGCCTTCCTTTCCTTCCGTTACTCTTTCCTTGCGTTGCCGTGCATTACCTAGACTTGCATTTTCGTGCCTTATCCTTGCCTCACCTGACCGTGCCATCCCTTGCGTTACCCTTTCCTTGCCTATCCGTGCATTGCCTAGCCTTGCGTTGTCGTGCCTTAGCCTTGCCTCGCCTGACCGTGCTTTACCATGCGTTACACTTTCCTTGCCTTGCCGTAAATTGCCTAGCCTGCGTTGCCGAGCCTTAGCCTTGTTTCCCCTTGCCGTGCCGTTCCTTCCGTTACCCTTGCCTTTCCTTGCTTTTCCTTGCCTTCCTTACGTTCCGTTACTCTTTGCTTCCCTTCCCTGCATTGCCTAGCCTTGCGTTGTCGTGCCTTAGCCTTATCTCGCTTGACCGTGCCTTCCTTTGCTTTAAGCTTTCCTTGCATTGTCGTGCATTGCCTAGCCTTGCGTTGTCGTGCATTAGCCTTGCCTAGCCTCACCGTGCCTTGCCTTGCGTTACCCTTTCCTTGCCTTGCCGTGCATTGCCTAGCCGTGCGTTGTCGTGCCTTAGCCTTGTTTCCCCTTGCCGTGGCGTGCCTTTTGTTACACTTGCTTTGCCTGGCTTTGCCTTGCCTTCCTTTCCTTCCGTTACTCTTTCCATGCCTTGCCGTGCATTGCCTAGCCTTGCATTGTCGTGCCTTATGCTTGCCTCTCCAGACCGTGCCTTCCCCTGCGTTACCCTTTCCTTGACTTGCCGTGCATTGCCTAGCCGTGCGTTGTCGTGCCTTAGCCTTGTTTCCCATTGCCGTGGCGTGCCTTTTGTTACACTTGCCTTGCCTGGGTTTGCCTTGCCTTCCTTTCCTTCCGTTACTCTTTCCTTGCCTTGCCGTGCATTGCCTAGCCCTGCGTTGTCGTTCCTTAGCCTTGTTACCCCTTGCCGTGCCGTTCCTTCCGTTACCCTTGCCTTCCCTTTCTTTCCCTTGAATTCCTTGCGTTCCGTTACTCTTTGCTTGCTTTCCGTGCATTGCCTAGCCTTGCGTTGTCATGCCTTAGCCTTGCCTCGCCTGACCGTGCTTTCCCATGCTCTACCCTTTCCTTGCCTTGCCGTGCATTGCCTAGCGTGCGTTGTCGTGCCTTAGCCTTGTTTCCCCTTGCCGTGCCGTTCCTTCCGTTACACTTGCCTTTCCTTGCTTTCCCTTGCCTTCCTTACCTTCCGTTACTCTTTGCTTGCCTTCCGTGCATTGCCTAGCCTTGCGTTGTCGTGCCTTAGCCTTGCCTCGCCTGACCGTGCTTTCCCATGCGTTACACTTTCTTTGCCTTGCCGTTCATTCCCTAGCGTTCGGTGTCGTGCCTTAGTCTTGTTTCCCCTTGCCGTGCCGTTCCTTCTGTTACACTTGCCTTTCCTTGCTTTTCCTTGCCTTGCTTACCTTCCGTTACTCTTTGCTTGCCTTCCCTGAATTGCCTAGCCTTGCGTTGTCGTGCCTTTGCCTTATCTCGACTGACCTTGCCTTCCTTTGCTTTAAGCTTTCCTTGCTTTGTCGTGCATTGCTTAGCCTTGCGTTGTCGTGCCTTAGCCTTGCCTCGCCTGAACGTGCTTTCCCATGCGTTACCCTTTCCTTGCCTTGCCGTGCATTGCCCAGCCTGCGTTGCCGTGCCTTAGCCTTGTTTCCCCTTGCCGTGCAGTTCCTTCCGTTACCCTTGCCTTTCCTTGCTTTTCCTTGCCTTGCTTACCTTCCGTTACTCTTTGCTTCCCTTCCCTGCATTGCCTAGGCTTGCGTTGTCGTGCCTTAGCCTTATCTCGCCTGACCGTGCCTTCCTTTGCTTTAATGTTTCCTTGCATTGTCGTGCATTGCCTAGCCTTGCGTTGTCGTGCATTAGCCTTGCCTAGCCTCACCGTGCCTTTCCTTGCTTTACCCTTTCCTTGCCTTGCCGTGCATTGCCTAGCCGTGCGTTGTCGTGCCTTAGCCTTGTTTCCACTTGCTGTGCCGTGCCTTTTTCTTACATTTGCCTTGCCTGGCATTGCCTTGCCTTCCTTTCCTTTCGTTACCCTTTCCTTGCCTTGCCGTGTATTGCCTAGCCGTGCGTTGTCGTGCATTAGCCTTGCCTTGCCTGACCGTGCCTTGCCTTGCGTTACCCTTTCCTTGCCTTGCCGTGTATTGCCTAGCCATGCGTTGTCGTGCCTTAGCCTTGTTTCCCCTTGCCGTGCCGTTCCTTCCGTTACCCTTGCCTTGCCTTGCTTTCCCTTGCCTTCCTTGCCTTCCGTTACTCTTTGCTTGCCTTCCGTGCATTGCATAGCCTTGCGTTGTCATGCCTTAGCCTTGCCTCGCCTGACCGTGCTTTCCCATGCGTTACCCTTTCCTTGCCTTGCCGTGCATTGCCTAGCCGTGCGTTGTCGTGCCTTTGCCTTGTTTCCCCTTGCCGTGCCGTTCCTTCCGTTACACTTGCCTTTCCTTGCTTTCCCTTGCCTTCCTTACCTTCCGTTACTCTTTGCTTGCCTTCCGTGCATTGCCTAGCCTTGCGTTGTCGTGCCTTAGCGTTGCCTCGCCTGACCGTGCTTTCAAATGCGTTACCCTTTCCTTGCCTTGCCGTTCATTGCCTAGCGTTCGGTGTCGTGCCTTAGCCTTGTTTCCCCTTGCCGTGCCGTTCCTTCCGTTACCCTGGCCTTTCCTTGCTTTTCCTTGCCTAGCTTACTTTCCGTTACTCTTTGCTTGCCTTCCCTGAATTTCCTAGCCTTGCGTTGTCTTGCCTTAGCCTTATCTCGCCTAACCTTGCCTTCCTTTGCTTTAAGCTTTCCTTGCATTGTCGTGCATCGCCTAGCCTTGCGTTTTCGTGCATTAGCCTTGCCTAGCCTCACCGTGCCTTTCCTTGGGATTCCCTTTGCTTGCCTTGCCGTGCATTGCCTAGCCGTGCGTTGTCGTGCCTTAGCCTTGTTTCCCCTTGCCGTGCCGTTCCTTCCGTTACCCTTGCCTTTCCTTGCTTTCCCTTGCCTTCCTTACCTTCCGTTACTCTTTGCTTCCCTTCCCTGCATTGCCTAGCCTTGCGTTGTCGTGCCTTAGCCTTATTTCGCCTGACCGTGCCTTCCTTTGCTTTAAGCTTTCCTTGCATTGTCGTGCATTGCCTAGCCTTGCGTTGTCGTGCATTAGCCTTGCCTAGCCTCACCGTGCCTTGCCTTGCGTTACCCTTTCCTTGCCTTGCCGTGCATTGCCTAGCCGTGCGTTGTAGTGCCTTTGCCTTGTTTCCCCTTGCCGTGCCGTTCCTTCCGTTACACTTGCCTTTCCCTGCTTTCCCTTGCCTTCCTTACCTTCCGTTACTCTTTGCTTGCCTTCCGTGCATTGCCTAGCCTTGCGTTGTCGTGCCTTAGCGTTGCCTCGCCTGACCGTGCTTTCAAATGCGTTACCCTTTCCTTGCCTTGCCGTTCATTGCCTAGCGTTCGGTGTCGTGCCTTAGCCTTGTTTCCCCTTGCCGTGCCGTTCCTTCCGTTACCCTGGCCTTTCCTTGCTTTTCCTTGCCTAGCTTACTTTCCGTTACTCTTTGCTTGCCTTCCCTGAATTTCCTAGCCTTGCGTTGTCTTGCCTTAGCCTTATCTCGCCTGACCTTGCCTTCCTTTGCTTTAAGCTTTCCTTGCATTGTCGTGCATCGCCTAGCCTTGCGTTTTCGTGCATTAGCCTTGCCTAGCCTCACCGTGCCTTTCCTTGGGATTCCCTTTGCTTGCCTTGCCGTGCATTGCCTAGCCGTGCGTTGTCGTGCCTTAGCCTTGTTTCCCCTTGCCGTGCCGTTCCTTCCGTTACCCTTGCCTTTCCTTGCTTTCCCTTGCCTTCCTTACCTTCCGTTACTCTTTGCTTGCCTTCCGTGCATTGCCTAGCCTTGCGTTGTCGTGCCTTAGCCTTATCTCGCCTGACCGTGCCTTCCTTTGCTTTAAGCTTTCCTTGCGTTGTCGTGCCTTAGCCTTGCCTCGCCTGACCGTGCTTTCCCATGCGTTACCCTTTCCTTGCCTTGCCGTGCATTGCCCAGCCTGCGTTGCCGTGCCTTAGCCTTGTTTCCCCTTGCCGTGCAGTTCCTTCCGTTACCCTTGCCTTTCCTTGCTTTTCCTTGCCTTCCTTACCTTCCGTTACTCTTTGCTTCCCTTCCCTGCATTGCCTAGCCTTGCGTTGTCGTGCCTTAGCCTTATCTCGCCTGACCGTGCCTTCCTTTGCTTTAAGGTTTCCTTGCATTGTCGTGCATTGCCTAGCCATGCGTTGTCGTGCATTAGCCTTGCCTAGCCTCACCGTGCCTTGCCTTGCGATACCCTTTCCTTGCCTTGCCGTGCATTGCCTAGCCATGCGTTGTCGTGCCTTAGCCTTGTTTCCCCTTGCTGTGCCGTGCCTTTTTCTTACATTTGCCTTGCCTGGCGTTGCCTTGCCTTCCTTTCCTTCCGTTACTCTTTCCTTGCCTTGCCGTTCATTGCCTACCCTTGTATTGTCGTGCCTTATCCTTGCCTCACCTGACCGTGCCTTCCCCTGCGTTACCCTTTCCTTGCCTTGCGGTGAATTGCCTAGCCCTGCCTTCTCGTGCCTTAGTCTTGTTTCCCCTTGCCGTTGCGTGCCTTTTGTTACACTTGCCTTGCCTGGCTTTCCTTGCCTTCCTTTCCTTCCGTTACTCTGTCCTTGCCTTGCCGTACATTGCCTAGCCCTGCCTTCTCGTGCCTTAGCCTTGTTACCCCTTGCCGTGCCTTCCTTCCGTTACGCTTGCCTTCCCTTGCTTTCCCTTTCCTTCCTTGCGTTCCGTTACTCCTTGCTTGCTTTCCGTGCATTGCCTAGCCTTGCGTTGTCGTGCCTTAGCCTTGCCTCGCCTGACCGTGCTTTCCCATGCGTTACCCTTTCCTTGCCTTGCCGTGAATTGCCTAGCCTGCGTTGCCGTGCCTTAGCCTTGTGTCCCCTTGCCGTGCCGTTCCTTCCGTTACCCTTGCCTTTCCTTGCTTTTCCTTGCCTTCCTTACCTTCCGTTACTCTTTGCTTCCCTTCCCTGCATTGCCTAGCCTTGCGTTGTCGTGCCTTAGCCTTATCTCGCCTGACCGTGCCTTCCTTTGCTTTAAGCTTTCCTTGCATTGTCGTGCATTGCCTAGCCTTGCGTTTTCGTGCATTAGCCTTGCCTAGCCTCACCGTGCCTTGCGTTGCGTTACCCTTTGCTTGCCTTGCCGTGCATTGCCTAGCCGTGCGTTGTCGTGCCTTAGCCTTGTTTCCCCTTGCCGTGCCGTTCCTACCGTTACACTTGTTTTCTTTGCTTTCCCTTGCCTTCCTTACCTTCCGTTACTCTTTGCTTGCCTTCCGTGCATTGCCTAGGCTTGCGTTGTCGTGCCTTAGCATTGCGTCGCCTGAACGTTCTTTCCCATGCGTTACCCTTTCCTTGCCTTGCCGTGCATTGCCCAGCCTGCGTTGCCGTGCCTTAGCCTTGTTTCCCCTTGCCGTGCAGTTCCTTCCGTTACCCTTGCCATTCCTTGCTTTTCCTTGCCTTGCTTACCTTCCGTTACTCTTTGCTTCCCTTCCCTGCATTGCCTAGCCGTGCGTTGTCGTGCCTTAGCCTTGTTTCCCATTGCCGTGGCGTGCCTTTTGTTACACTTGCCTTGCCTGGCTTTGCCTTGCCTTCCTTTCCTTCCGTTACTCTTTCCTTGCCTTGCCGTGCATTGCCTAGCCTTGCATTGTCGTGCCTTATCCTTGCCTCGCCTGACCGTGCTTTCCCATGCGTTACCCTTTCCTTGCCTTGCGGTGAATTGCCTAGCCCTGCCTTCTCGTGCCTTAGCCTTGTTACCCCTTTCCGTGCCGTTCCTTCCGTTACCCTTGCCTTCCCTTGCTTTCCCTTTCCTTCCTTGCGTTCCGTTACTCCTTGCTTGCTTTCCGTGCATTGCCTAGCCTTGCGTTGTCATGCCTTAGCCTTGCCTCGCCTGACCGTGCTTTCCCATGCGTTACCCTTTCCTTGCCTTGCCGTGCATTGCCTAGCCTGCGTTGCCGTGCCTTAGCCTTGTTTCCCCTTGCCGTGCCGTTCCTTCCGTTACCCTTGCCTTTCCTTGCTTTTCCTTGCCTTCCTTACGTTCCGTTACTCTTTGCTTCCCTTCCCTGCTTTGCCTAGCCTTGCGTTGTCGTGCCTTAGCCTTATCGCGCCTGACCGTGCCTTCCTTTGCTTTAAGCTTTCCTTGCATTGTCGTGCATTGCCTAGCCTTGCGTTGTCGTGCATTAGCCTTGCCTAGCCTCACCGTGCCTTGCCTTTCGTTACCCTTTCCTTTCCTTGCCGTGCATTGCCTAGCCGTGCGTTGTCGTGCCTTAGCCTTGTTTCCCCTTGCCGTGGCGTGCCTTTTGTTACACTTGCCTTGCCTGGCTTTGCCTTGCCTTCCTTTCCTTCCGTTACTCTTTCCTTGCCTTGCCGTGCATTGCCTAGCCTTGCATTGTCGTGCCTTATGCTTGCCTCTCCAGACCGTGCCTTCCCCTGCGTTACCCTTTCCTTGCCTTGCCGTGCATTGCCTAGCCGTGCGTTGTCGTGCCTTAGCCTTGTTTCCCATTGCCGTGGCGTTCCTTTTGTTACACTTGCCTTGGCTGGCTTTGGCTTGCCTTCCTTTCCGTCCGTTACTCTTTTCTTGCCTTGCCGTGCATTGCCTAGCCTTGCGTTGTCGTGCCTTAGCCTTGCCTCGCCTGACCGTGCTTTCCCATGCGTTACCCTTTCCTTGCCTTGCCGTAAATTGCCTAGCCTGCGTTGCCGTGCCTTAGCCTTGTTTCCCCTTGCCGTGCCGTTCCTTCCGTTACCCTTGCCTTTCCTTGCTTTTCCTTGCCTTCCTTACGTTCCGTTACTCTTTGCTTCCCTTCCCTGCATTGCCTACCCTTGCGTTGTCGTGCCTTAACCTTATCTCGCTTGACCGTGCCTTCCTTTGCTTTAAGCTTTCTTTGCATTGTCGTGCATTGCCTAGCCTTGCGTTGTCGTGCATTAGCCTTGCCTAGCCTCACCGTGCCTTGCCTTGCGTTACACTTTCCTTGCCTTGCCGTGCATTGCCTAGCCGTGCGTTGTCGTGCCTTAGCCTTGTTTCCCCTTGCCGTGGCGTGCCTTTTGTTACACTTGCCTTGCCTAGCTTTGCCTTGCCTTCCTTTCCTTCCGTTACTCTTTCCTTGCCTTGCCGTGCATTGCCTAGCCTTGCATTTTCGTGCCTTATGCTTGCCTCTCCAGACCCTGCCTTCCCCTGCGTTACCCTTTCCTTGCCTTGCCGTGCATTGCTTAGCCGTGCGTTGTCGTGCCTTAGCCTTGTTTCCCATTGCCGTGGCGTGCCTTTTGTTACACTTGCCTTGCCTGGCTTTGCCTTGCCTTCCTTTCCTTCCGTTACTCTTTCCTTGCCTTTCCGTGCATTGCCTACCCTTGCATTTTCGTGCCTTATCCTTGCCTCACCTGACCGTGCCATCCCTTGCGTTACCCTTTCCTTGCCTTGCCGTGCATTGCCTAGCCCTGCGTTGTCGTGCCTTAGCCTTGTTACCCCTTGCCGTGCCGTTCCTTCCGTTACCCTTGCCTTCCCTTTCTTTCCCTTGCCTTCCTTGCCTTCCGTTACTCTTTGCTTGCCTTCCGTGCATTGCCTAGCCTTGCGTTGTCGTGCCTTAGCCTTGCCTCGCCTGACCGTGCTTTCCCATGCGTTACCCTTTCCTTGCCTTGCCGTGCATTGCCTAGCGTGCGTTGTCGTGCCTTAGCCTTGTTTCCCCTTGCCGTGCCGTTCCTTCCGTTACCCTTGCCTTCCCTTTCTTTCCCTTGCCTTCCTTACCTTCCGTTACTCTTTGCTTGCCTTCCGTGCATTGCCTAGCCTTGCGTTGTCGTGCCTTAGCCTTGCCTCGCCTGACCGTGCTTTCCCATGCGTTACCCTTTCTTTGCCTTGCCGTTCATTCCCTAGCGTTCGGTGTCGTGCCTTAGACTTGTTTCCCCTTGCCGTGCCGTTCCTTCTGTTACTCTTGCCTTTCCTTGCTTTTCCTTGCCTTGCTTACCTTCCGTTACTCTTTGCTTGCCTTCCCTGAATTGCCTAGCCTTGCGTTGTCGTGCCTTTGCCTTATCTCGACTGACCTTGCCTTCCTTTGCTTTAAGCTTTCCTTGCATTGTCGTGCATTGCCTAGCCTTGCGTTGTCGTGCCTTAGCCTTGCCTCGCCTGAACGTGCTTTCCCATGCGTTACCCTTTCCTTGCCTTGCCGTGCATTGCCCAGCCTGCGTTGCCGTGCCTTAGCCTTGTTTCCCCTTGCCGTGCAGTTCCTTCCGTTACCCTTGCCTTTCCTTGCTTTTCCTTGCCTTGCTTACCTTCCGTTGCTCTTTGCTTCCCTTCCCTGCATTGCCTAGCCTTGCGTTGTCGTGCCTTAGCCTTATCTCGCCTGACCGTGCCTTCCTTTGCTTTAAGGTTTCCTTGCATTGTCGTGCATTGCCTAGCCTTGCGTTGTCGTGCATTAGCCTTGCCTAGCCTCACCGTGCCTTGCCTTGCGTTACCCTTTCCTTGCCTTGCCGTGCATTGCCTAGCCGTGCGTTGTCGTGCCTTAGCCTTGTTTCCACTTGCTGTGCCGTGCCTTTTTCTTACATTTGCCTTGCCTGTCATTGCCTTGTCTTCCTTTCCTTCCGTTACTCTTTCCTTGCCTTGCCGTGCATTGCCTACCCTTGCATTGTCGTGCCTTATCCTTGCCTCACCTGACCGTGCCTTCCCCTGCGTTACCCTTTCCTTGCCTTGCCGTGCATTGCCTAGCCCTGCGTTGTCGTGCCTTAGCCTTGTTACCCCTTGCCGTGCCGTTCCTTCCGTTACCCTTGCCTTCCCTTGCTTTCCCTTGCCTTCCTTGCGTTCCGTTACTCTTTGCTTGCTTTCCGTGCATTGCATAGCCTTGCGTTGTCATGCCTTAGCCTTGCCTCGCCTGACCGTGCTTTCCCATGCGTTACCCTTTCCTTGCCTTGCCGTGCATTGCCTAGCCGTGCGTTGTAGTGCCTTTGCCTTGTTTCCCCTTGCCGTGCCGTTCCTTCCGTTACACTTGCCTTTCCCTGCTTTCCCTTGCCTTCCTTACCTTCCGTTACTCTTTGCTTGCCTTCCGTGCATTGCCTAGCCTTGCGTTGTCGTGCCTTAGCGTTGCCTCGCCTGACCGTGCTTTCAAATGCGTTACCCTTTCCTTGCCTTGCCGTTCATTGCCTAGCGTTCGGTGTCGTGCCTTAGCCTTGTTTCCCCTTGCCGTGCCGTTCCTTCCGTTACCCTTGCCTTTCCTTGCTTTTCCTTGCCTAGCTTACTTTCCGTTACTCTTTGCTTGCCTTCCCTGAATTTCCTAGCCTTGCGTTGTCTTGCCTTAGCCTTATCTCGCCTAACCTTGCCTTCCTTTGCTTTAAGCTTTCCTTGCATTGTCGTGCATCGCCTAGCCTTGCGTTTTCGTGCATTAGCCTTGCCTAGCCTCACCGTGCCTTTCCTTGGGATTCCCTTTGCTTGCCTTGCCGTGCATTGCCTAGCCGTGCGTTGTCGTGCCATAGCCTTGTTTCCCCTTGCCGTGCCGTTCCTTCCGTTACCCTTGCCTTTCCTTGCTTTCCCTTGCCTTCCTTACCTTCCGTTACTCTTTGCTTCCCTTCCCTGCATTGCCTAGCCTTGCGTTGTCGTGCCTTAGCCTTATCTCGCCTGACCGTGCCTTCCTTTGCTTTAAGCTTTCCTTGCATTGTCGTGCATTGCCTAGCCTTGCGTTGTCGTGCATTAGCCTTGCCTAGCCTCACCGTGCCTTGCCTTGCGTTACCCTTTCCTTGCCTTGCCGTGCATTGCCTAGCCGTGCGTTGTCGTGCCTTAGCCTTGTTTCCCATTGCCGTGGCGTGCCTTTTGTTACACTTGCCTTGCCTGGCTTTGCCTTGCCTTCCTTTCCTTCCGTTACTCTTTCCTTGCCTTGCCGTGCATTGCCTAGCCTTGCATTTTCGTGCCTTATCCTTGCCTCACCTGACCGTGCCATCCCTTGCGTTACCCTTTCCTTGCCTTGCCGTGCATTGCCTAGCCCTGCGTTGTCGTTCCTTAGCCTTGTTACCCCTTGCCGTGCCGTTCCTTCCGTTACCCTTGCCTTCCCTTTCTTTCCCTTGCCTTCCTTGCGTTCCGTTACTCTTTGCTTGCTTTCCGTGCATTGCCTAGCCTTGCGTTGTCATGCCTTAGCCTTGCCTCGCCTGACCGTGCTTTCCCATGCGTTACCCTTTCCTTGCCTTGCCGTGCATTGCCTAGCGTGCGTTGTCGTGCCTTAGCCTTGTTTCCCCTTGCCGTGCCGTTCCTTCCGTTACACTTGCCTTTCCTTGCTTTCCCTTGCCTTCCTTACCTTCCGTTACTCTTTGCTTGCCTTCCGTGCATTGCCTAGCCTTGCGTTGTCGTGCCTTAGCCTTGCCTCGCCTGACCGTGATTTCCCATGCGTTACCCTTTCTTTGCCTTGCCGTTCATTCCCTAGCGTTCGGTGTCGTGCCTTAGACTTGTTTCCCCTTGCCGTGCCGTTCCTTCTGTTACTCTTGCCTTTCCTTGCTTTTCCTTGCCTTGCTTACCTTCCGTTACTCTTTGCTTGCCTTCCCTGAATTGCCTAGCCTTGCGTTGTCGTGCCTTTGCCTTATCTCGACTGACCTTGCCTTCCTTTGCTTTAAGCTTTCCTTGCATTGTCGTGCATTGCCTAGCCTTGCGTTGTCGTGCCTTAGCCTTGCCTCGCCTGAACGTGCTTTCCCATGCGTTACCCTTTCCTTGCCTTGCCGTGCATTGCCCAGCCTGCGTTGCCGTGCCTTAGCCTTGTTTCCCCTTGCCGTGCAGTTCCTTCCGTTACCCTTGCCTTTCCTTGCTTTTCCTTGCCTTGCTTACCTTCCGTTGCTCTTTGCTTCCCTTCCCTGCATTGCCTAGCCTTGCGTTGTCGTGCCTTAGCCTTATCTCGCCTGACCGTGCCTTCCTTTGCTTTAAGGTTTCCTTGCATTGTCGTGCATTGCCTAGCCATGCGTTGTCGTGCATTAGCCTTGCCTAGCCTCACCGTGCCTTGCCTTGCGTTACCCTTTCCTTGCCTTGCCGTGCATTGCCTAGCCGTGCGTTGTCGTGCCTTAGCCTTGTTTCCACTTGCTGTGCCGTGCCTTTTTCTTACATTTGCCTTGCCTGTCATTGCCTTGTCTTCCTTTCCTTCCGTTACTCTTTCCTTGCCTTGCCGTGCATTGCCTACCCTTGCATTGTCGTGCCTTATCCTTGCCTCACCTGACCGTGCCTTCCCCTGCGTTACCCTTTCCTTGCCTTGCCGTGCATTGCCTAGCCCTGCGTTGTCGTGCCTTAGCCTTGTTACCCCTTGCCGTGCCGTTCCTTCCGTTACCCTTGCCTTCCCTTGCTTTCCCTTGCCTTCCTTGCGTTCCGTTACTCTTTGCTTGCTTTCCGTGCATTGCATAGCCTTGCGTTGTCATGCCTTAGCCTTGCCTCGCCTGACCGTGCTTTCCCATGCGTTACCCTTTCCTTGCCTTGCCGTGCATTGCCTAGCCGTGCGTTGTAGTGCCTTTGCCTTGTTTCCCCTTGCCGTGCCGTTCCTTCCGTTACACTTGCCTTTCCCTGCTTTCCCTTGCCTTCCTTACCTTCCGTTACTCTTTGCTTGCCTTCCGTGCATTGCCTAGCCTTGCGTTGTCGTGCCTTAGCGTTGCCTCGCCTGACCGTGCTTTCAAATGCGTTACCCTTTCCTTGCCTTGCCGTTCATTGCCTAGCGTTCGGTGTCGTGCCTTAGCCTTGTTTCCCCTTGCCGTGCCGTTCCTTCCGTTACCCTGGCCTTTCCTTGCTTTTCCTTGCCTAGCTTACTTTCCGTTACTCTTTGCTTGCCTTCCCTGAATTTCCTAGCCTTGCGTTGTCTTGCCTTAGCCTTATCTCGCCTAACCTTGCCTTCCTTTGCTTTAAGCTTTCCTTGCATTGTCGTGCATCGCCTAGCCTTGCGTTTTCGTGCATTAGCCTTGCCTAGCCTCACCGTGCCTTTCCTTGGGATTCCCTTTGCTTGCCTTGCCGTGCATTGCCTAGCCGTGCGTTGTCGTGCCTTAGCCTTGTTTCCCCTTGCCGTGCCGTTCCTTCCGTTACCCTTGCCTTTCCTTGCTTTTCCTTGCCTTTCTTACCTTCCGTTACTCTTTGCTTCCCTTCCCTGCATTGCCTAGCCTTGCGTTGTCGTGCCTTAGCCTTATCTCGCCTGACCGTGCCTTCCTTTGATTTAAGCTTTCCTTGCATTGTCGTGCATTGCCTAGCCTTGCGTTGTCGTGCCTTAGCCTTGCCTCGCCTGAACGTGCTTTCCCATGCGTTACCCTTTCCTTGCCTTGCCGTGCATTGCCCAGCCTGCGTTGCCGTGCCTTAGCCTTGTTTCCCCTTGCCGTGCAGTTCTTTCCGTTACCCTTGCCTTTCCTTGCTTTTCCTTGCCTTCCTTACCTTCCGTTACTCTTTGCTTCCCTTCCCTGCATTGCCTAGCCTTGCGTTGTCGTGCCTTAGCCTTATCTCGCCTGACCGTGCCTTCCTTTGCTTTAAGGTTTCCTTGCATTGTCGTGCATTGCCTAGCCATGCGTTGTCGTGCATTAGCCTTGCCTAGCCTCACCGTGCCTTGCCTTGCGATACCCTTTCCTTGCCTTGCCGTGCATTGCCTAGCCGTGCGTTGTCGTGCCTTAGACTTGTTTCCCCTTGCTGTGCCGTGCCTTTTTCTTACATTTGCCTTGCCTGGCGTTGCCTTGCCTTCCTTTCCTTCCGTTACTCTTTCCTTGCCTTGCCGTTCATTGCCTACCCTTGTATTGTCGTGCCTTATCCTTGCCTCACCTGACCGTGCCTTCCCCTGCGTTACCCTTTCCTTGCCTTGCGGTGAATTGCCTAGCCCTGCCTTCTCGTGCCTTAGTCTTGTTTCCCCTTGCCGTTGCGTGCCTTTTGTTACACTTGCCTTGCCTGGCTTTCCTTGCCTTCCTTTCCTTCCGTTACTCTGTCCTTGCCTTGCCGTGCATTGCCTAGCCCTGCCTTCTCGTGCCTTAGCCTTGTTACCCCTTGCCGTGCCGTTCCTTCCGTTACCCTTGCCTTCCCTTGCTTTCCCTTTCCTTCCTTGCGTTCCGTTACTCCTTGCTTGCTTTCCGTGCATTGCCTAGCCTTGCGTTGTCGTGCCTTAGCCTTGCCTCGCCTGACCGTGCTTTCCCATGCGTTACCCTTTCCTTGCCTTGCCGTGAATTGCCTAGCCTGCGTTGCCGTGCCTTAGCCTTGTGTCCCCTTGCCGTGCCGTTCCTTCCGTTACCCTTGCCTTTCCTTGCTTTTCCTTGCCTTCCTTACCTTCCGTTACTCTTTGCTTCCCTTCCCTGCATTGCCTAGCCTTGCGTTGTCGTGCCTTAGCCTTATCTCGCCTGACCGTGCCTTCCTTTGCTTTAAGCTTTCCTTGCATTGTCGTGCATTGCCTAGCCTTGCGTTGTCGTGCAGTAGCCTTGCCTAGCCTCACCGTGCCTTGCCTTGCGTTACTCTTTGCTTGCCTTGCCGTGCATTGCCTAGCCGTGCGTTGTCGTGCCTTAGCCTTGTTTCCCCTTGCCGTGCCGTTCCTACCGTTACACTTGTTTTCTTTGCTTTCCCTTGCCTTCCTTACCTTCCGTTACTCTTTGCTTGCCTTCCGTGCATTGCCTAGGCTTGCGTTGTCGTGCCTTAGCCTTGCCTCGCCTGAACGTGCTTTCCCATGCGTTACCCTTTCCTTGCCTTGCCGTGCATTGCCCAGCCTGCGTTGCCGTGCCTTAGCCTTGTTTCCCCTTGCCGTGCCGTTCCTTCCGTTACCCTTGCCTTTCCTTGCTTTCCCTTGCCTTGCTTACCTTCCGTTACTCTTTGCTTCCCTTCCCTGCATTGCCTAGCCGTGCGTTGTCGTGCCTTAGCCTTGTTTCCCCTTGCCGTGGCGTGCCTTTTGTTACACTTGCCTTGCCTGGCTTTGCCTTGCCTTCCTTTCCTTCCGTTACTCTTTCCTTGCCTTGCCGTGCATTGCCTAGCCTTGCATTGTCGTGCCTTATGCTTGCCTCTCCAGACCGTGTCTTCCCCTGCGTTACCCTTTCCTTGCCTTGCCGTGCATTGCCTAGCCGTGCGTTGTCGTGCCTTAGCCTTGTTTCCCATTGCCGTGGCGTTCCTTTTGTTACACTTGCCTTGGCTGGCTTTGCCTTGCCTTCCTTTCCTTCCGTTACTCTTTTCTTGCCTTGCCGTGCATTGCCTAGCCTTGCGTTGTCGTGCCTTAGCCTTGCCTCGCCTGACCGTGCTTTCCCATGCGTTACCCTTTCCTTGCCTTGCCGTAAATTGCCTAGCCTGCGTTGCCGTGCCTTAGCCTTGTTTCCCCTTGCCGTGCCGTTCCTTCCGTTACCCTTGCCTTTCCTTGCTTTTCCTTGCCTTCCTTACGTTCCGTTACTCTTTGCTTCCCTTCCCTGCATTGCCTAGCCTTGCGTTGTCGTGCCTTAACCTTATCTCGCTTGACCGTGCCTTCCTTTGCTTTAAGCTTTCCTTGCATTGTCGTGCATTGCCTAGCGTGCGTTGTCGTGCCTTAGCCTTGTTTCCCCTTGCCGTGCCGTTCCTTCCGTTACACTTGCCTTCCCTTGCTTTCCCTTGCCTTCCTTGCGTTCCGTTACTCTTTGCTTGCTTTCCGTGCATTGCCTAGCCTTGCGTTGTCATGCCTTAGCCTTGCCTCGCCTGACCGTGCTTTCCCATGCGTTACCCTTTCCTTGCCTTGCCGTGCATTGCCTAGCGTGCGTTGTCGTGCCTTAGCCTTGTTTCCCCTTGCCGTGCCGTTCCTTCCGTTACACTTGCCTTTCCTTGCTTTCCCTTGCCTTCCTTACCTTCCGTTACTCTTTGCTTGCCTTCCGTGCATTGCCTAGCCTTGCGTTGTCGTGCCTTAGCCTTGCCTCGCCTGACCGTGCTTTCCCATGCGTTACCCTTTCCTTGCCTTGCCGTTCATTCCCTAGCGTTCGGTGTCGTGCCTTAGACTTGTTTCCCCTTGCCGTGCCGTTCCTTCCGTTACCCTGGCCTTTCCTTGCTTTTCCTTGCCTTGCTTACCTTCCGTTACTCTTTGCTTGCCTCCCTGAATTTCCTAGCCTTGCGTTGTCTTGCCTTAGCCTTATCTCGCCTAACCTTGCCTTCCTTTGCTTTAAGCTTTCCTTGCATTGTCGTGCATCGCCTAGCCTTGCGTTTTCGTGCATTAGCCTTGCCTAGCCTCACCGTGCCTTTCCTTGGGATTCCCTTTGCTTGCCTTGCCGTGCATTGCCTAGCCGTGCGTTGTCGTGCCTTAGCCTTGTTTCCCCTTGCCGTGCCGTTCCTTCCGTTACCCTTGCCTTTCCTTGCTTTCCCTTGCCTTCCTTACCTTCCGTTACTCTTTGCTTCCCTTCCCTGCATTGCCTAGCCTTGCGTTGTCGTGCCTTAGCCTTATCTCGCCTGACCGTGCCTTCCTTTGCTTTAAGCTTTCCTTGCATTGTCGTGCATTGCCTAGCCTTGCGTTGTCGTGCCTTAGCCTTGCCTCGCCTGAACGTGCTTTCCCATGCGTTACCCTTTCCTTGCCTTGCCGTGCATTGCCCAGCCTGCGTTGCCGTGCCTTAGCCTTGTTTCCCCTTGCCGTGCAGTTCTTTCCGTTACCCTTGCCTTTCCTTGCTTTTCCTTGCCTTCCTTACCTTCCGTTACTCTTTGCTTCCCTTCCCTGCATTGCCTAGCCTTGCGTTGTCGTGCCTTAGCCTTATCTCGCCTGACCGTGCCTTCCTTTGCTTTAAGGTTTCCTTGCATTGTCGTGCATTGCCTAGCCATGCGTTGTCGTGCATTAGCCTTGCCTAGCCTCACCGTGCCTTGCCTTGCGATACCCTTTCCTTGCCTTGCCGTGCATTGCCTAGCCGTGCGTTGTCGTGCCTTAGACTTGTTTCCCCTTGCTGTGCCGTGCCTTTTTCTTACATTTGCCTTGCCTGGCGTTGCCTTGCCTTCCTTTCCTTCCGTTACTCTTTCCTTGCCTTGCCGTTCATTGCCTACCCTTGTATTGTCGTGCCTTATCCTTGCCTCACCTGACCGTGCCTTCCCCTGCGTTACCCTTTCCTTGCCTTGCGGTGAATTGCCTAGCCCTGCCTTCTCGTGCCTTAGTCTTGTTTCCCCTTGCCGTTGCGTGCCTTTTGTTACACTTGCCTTGCCTGGCTTTCCTTGCCTTCCTTTCCTTCCGTTACTCTGTCCTTGCCTTGCCGTGCATTGCCTAGCCCTGCCTTCTCGTGCCTTAGCCTTGTTACCCCTTGCCGTGCCGTTCCTTCCGTTACCCTTGCCTTCCCTTGCTTTCCCTTTCCTTCCTTGCGTTCCGTTACTCCTTGCTTGCTTTCCGTGCATTGCCTAGCCTTGCGTTGTCGTGCCTTAGCCTTGCCTCGCCTGACCGTGCTTTCCCATGCGTTACCCTTTCCTTGCCTTGCCGTGAATTGCCTAGCCTGCGTTGCCGTGCCTTAGCCTTGTGTCCCCTTGCCGTGCCGTTCCTTCCGTTACCCTTGCCTTTCCTTGCTTTTCCTTGCCTTCCTTACCTTCCGTTACTCTTTGCTTCCCTTCCCTGCATTGCCTAGCCTTGCGTTGTCGTGCCTTAGCCTTATCTCGCCTGACCGTGCCTTCCTTTGCTTTAAGCTTTCCTTGCATTGTCGTGCATTGCCTAGCCTTGCGTTGTCGTGCAGTAGCCTTGCCTAGCCTCACCGTGCCTTGCCTTGCGTTACTCTTTGCTTGCCTTGCCGTGCATTGCCTAGCCGTGCGTTGTCGTGCCTTAGCCTTGTTTCCCCTTGCCGTGCCGTTCCTACCGTTACACTTGTTTTCTTTGCTTTCCCTTGCCTTCCTTACCTTCCGTTACTCTTTGCTTGCCTTCCGTGCATTGCCTAGGCTTGCGTTGTCGTGCCTTAGCCTTGCGTCGCCTGAACGTGCTTTCCCATGCGTTACCCTTTCCTTGCCTTGCCGTGCATTGCCCAGCCTGCGTTGCCGTGCCTTAGCCTTGTTTCCCCTTGCCGTGCAGTTCCTTCCGTTACCCTTGCCATTCCTTGCTTTTCCTTGCCTTGCTTACCTTCCGTTACTCTTTGCTTCCCTTCCCTGCATTGCCTAGCCGTGCGTTGTCGTGCCTTAGCCTTGTTTCCCCTTGCCGTGGCGTGCCTTTTGTTACACTTGCCTTGCCTGGCTTTGCCTTGCCTTCATTTCCTTCCGTTACTCTTTCCTTGCCTTGCCGTGCATTGCCTAGCCTTGCATTGTCGTGCCTTATGCTTGCCTCTCCAGACCGTGTCTTCCCCTGCGTTACCCTTTCCTTGCCTTGCCGTGCATTGCCTAGCCGTGCGTTGTCGTGCCTTAGCCTTGTTTCCCATTGCCGTGGCGTTCCTTTTGTTACACTTGCCTTGGCTGGCTTTGCCTTGCCTTCCTTTCCTTCCGTTACTCTTTTCTTGCCTTGCCGTGCATTGCCTAGCCTTGCGTTGTCGTGCCTTAGCCTTGCCTCGCCTGACCGTGCTTTCCCATGCGTTACCCTTTCCTTGCCTTGCCGTAAATTGCCTAGCCTGCGTTGCCGTGCCTTAGCCTTGTTTCCCCTTGCCGTGCCGTTCCTTCCGTTACCCTTGCCTTTCCTTGCTTTTCCTTGCCTTCCTTACGTTCCGTTACTCTTTGCTTCCCTTCCCTGCATTGCCTAGCCTTGCGTTGACGCGCCTTAACCTTATCTCGCTTGACCGTGCCTTCCTTTGCTTTAAGCTTTCCTTGCATTGTCGTGCATTGCCTAGCCTTGCGTTGTCGTGCATTAGCCTTGCCTAGCCTCACCGTGCCTTGCCTTGCGTTACCCTTTCCTTGCCTTGCCGTGCATTGCCTAGCCGTGCGTTGTCGTGCCTTAGCCTTGTTTCCCCTTGCCGTGGCGTGCCTTTTGTTACACTTGCCTTGCCTAGCTTTGCCTTGCCTTCCTTTCCTTCCGTTACTCTTTCCTTGCCTTGCCGTGCATTGCCTAGCCTTGCATTTTCGTGCCTTATCCTTGCCTCTCCAGACCGTGCCTTCCCCTGCGTTACCCTTTCCTTGCCTTGCCGTGCATTGCCTAGCCGTGCGTTGTCGTGCCTTAGCCTTGTTTCCCATTGCCGTGGCGTGCCTTTTGTTACACTTGCCTTGCCTGGCTTTGCCTTGCCTTCCTTTCCTTCCGTTACTCTTTCCTTGCCTTTCCGTGCATTGCCTAGCCTTGAATTTTCGTGCCTTATCCTTGCCTCACCTGACCGTGCCATCCCTTGCGTTACCCTTTCCTTGCCTTGCCGTGCATTGCCTAGCCCTGCGTTGTCGTTCCTTAGCCTTGTTACCCCTTGCCGTGCCGTTCCTTCCGTTACCCTTGCCTTCCCTTTCTTTCCCTTGCCTTCCTTGCGTTCCGTTACTCTTTGCTTGCTTTCCGTGCATTGCCTAGCCTTGCGTTGTCATGCCTTAGCCTTGCCTCGCCTGACCGTGCTTTCCCATGCGTTACCCTTTCCTTGCCTTGCCGTGCATTGCCTAGCGTGCGTTGTCGTGCCTTAGCCTTGTTTCCCCTTGCCGTGCCGTTCCTTCCGTTACACTTGCCTTTCCTTGCTTTCCCTTGCCTTCCTTACCTTCCGTTACTCTTTGCTTGCCTTCCGTGCATTGCCTAGCCTTGCGTTGTCGTGCCTTAGCCTTGCCTCGCCTGACCGTGCTTTCCCATGCGTTACCCTTTCTTTGCCTTGCCGTTCATTCCCTAGCGTTCGGTGTCGTGCCTTAGACTTGTTTCCCCTTGCCGTGCCGTTCCTTCTGTTACTCTTGCCTTTCCTTGCTTTTCCTTGCCTTGCTTACCTTCCGTTACTCTTTGCTTGCCTTCCCTGAATTGCCTAGCCTTGCGTTGTCGTGCCTTTGCCTTATCTCGACTGACCTTGCCTTCCTTTGCTTTAAGCTTTCCTTGCATTGTCGTGCATTGCCTAGCCTTGCGTTGTCGTGCCTTAGCCTTGCCTCGCCTGAACGTGCTTTCCCATGCGTTACCCTTTCCTTGCCTTGCCGTGCATTGCCCAGCCTGCGTTGCCGTGCCTTAGCCTTGTTTCCCCTTGCCGTGCAGTTCCTTCCGTTACCCTTGCCTTTCCTTGCTTTTCCTTGCCTTGCTTACCTTCCGTTGCTCTTTGCTTCCCTTCCCTGCATTGCCTAGCCTTGCGTTGTCGTGCCTTAGCCTTATCTCGCCTGACCGTGCCTTCCTTTGCTTTAAGGTTTCCTTGCATTGTCGTGCATTGCCTAGCCTTGCGTTGTCGTGCATTAGCCTTGCCTAGCCTCACCGTGCCTTGCCTTGCGTTACCCTTTCCTTGCCTTGCCGTGCATTGCCTAGCCGTGCGTTGTCGTGCCTTAGCCTTGTTTCCACTTCCTGTGCCGTGCCTTTTTCTTACATTTGCCTTGCCTGTCATTGCCTTGTCTTCCTTTCCTTCCGTTACTCTTTCCTTGCCTTGCCGTGCATTGCCTACCCTTGCATTGTCGTGCCTTATCCTTGCCTCACCTGACCGTGCCTTCCCCTGCGTTACCCTTTCCTTGCCTTGCCGTGCATTGCCTAGCCCTGCGTTGTCGTGCCTTAGCCTTGTTACCCCTTGCCGTGCCGTTCCTTCCGTTACCCTTGCCTTCCCTTGCTTTCCCTTGCCTTCCTTGCGTTCCGTTACTCTTTGCTTGCTTTCCGTGCATTGCATAGCCTTGCGTTGTCATGCCTTAGCCTTGCCTCGCCTGACCGTGCTTTCCCATGCGTTACCCTTTCCTTGCCTTGCCGTGCATTGCCTAGCCGTGCGTTGTAGTGCCTTTGCCTTGTTTCCCCTTGCCGTGCCGTTCCTTCCGTTACACTTGCCTTTCCCTGCTTTCCCTTGCCTTCCTTACCTTCCGTTACTCTTTGCTTGCCTTCCGTGCATTGCCTAGCCTTGCGTTGTCGTGCCTTAGCGTTGCCTCGCCTGACCGTGCTTTCAAATGCGTTACCCTTTCCTTGCCTTGCCGTTCATTGCCTAGCGTTCGGTGTCGTGCCTTAGCCTTGTTTCCCCTTGCCGTGCCGTTCCTTCCGTTACCCTGGCCTTTCCTTGCTTTTCCTTGCCTAGCTTACTTTCCTTTACTCTTTGCTTGCCTTCCCTGAATTTCCTAGCCTTGCTTTGTCTTGCCTTAGCCTTATCTCGCCTAACCTTGCCTTCCTTTGCTTTAAGCTTTCCTTGCATTGTCGTGCATCGCCTAGCCTTGCGTTTTCGTGCATTAGCCTTGCCTAGCCTCACCGTGCCTTTCCTTGGGATTCCCTTTGCTTGCCTTGCCGTGCATTGCCTAGCCGTGCGTTGTCGTGCCATAGCCTTGTTTCCCCTTGCCGTGCCGTTCCTTCCGTTACCCTTGCCTTTCCTTGCTTTCCCTTGCCTTCCTTACCTTCCGTTACTCTTTGCTTCCCTTCCCTGCATTGCCTAGCCTTGCGTTGTCGTGCCTTAGCCTTATCTCGCCTGACCGTGCCTTCCTTTGCTTTAAGCTTTCCTTGCATTGTCGTGCATTGCCTAGCCTTGCGTTGTCGTGCATTAGCCTTGCCTAGCCTCACCGTGCCTTGCCTTGCGTTACCCTTTCCTTGCCTTGCCGTGCATTGCCTGGCCGTGCGTTGTCGTGCCTTAGCCTTGTTTCCCATTGCCGTGGCGTGCCTTTTGTTACACTTGCCTTGCCTGGCTTTGCCTTGCCTTCCTTTCCTTCCGTTACTCTTTCCTTGCCTTGCCGTGCATTGCCTAGCCTTGCATTTTCGTGCCTTATCCTTGCCTCACCTGACCGTGCCATCCCTTGCGTTACCCTTTCCTTGCCTTGCCGTGCATTGCCTAGCCCTGCGTTGTCGTTCCTTAGCCTTGTTACCCCTTGCCGTGCCGTTCCTTCCGTTACCCTTGCCTTCCCTTTCTTTCCCTTGCCTTCCTTGCGTTCCGTTACTCTTTGCTTGCTTTCCGTGCATTGCCTAGCCTTGCGTTGTCATGCCTTAGCCTTGCCTCGCCTGACCGTGCTTTCCCATGCGTTACCCTTTCCTTGCCTTGCCGTGCATTGCCTAGCGTGCGTTGTCGTGCCTTAGCCTTGTTTCCCCTTGCCGTGCCGTTCCTTCCGTTACACTTGCCTTTCCTTGCTTTCCCTTGCCTTCCTTACCTTCCGTTACTCTTTGCTTGCCTTCCGTGCATTGCCTAGCGTGCGTTGTCGTGCCTTAGCCTTGTTTCCCCTTGCCGTGGCGTGCCTTTTGTTACACTTGCCTTGCCTGGCTTTGCCTTGCCTTCCTTTCCTTCCGTTACTCTTTCCTTGCCTTGCCGTGCATTGCCTAGCCTTGCATTGTCGTGCCTTATGCTTGCCTCTCCAGACCGTGCCTTCCCCTGCGTTACCCTTTCCTTGCCTTGCCGTGCATTGCCTAGCCGTGCGTTGTCGTGCCTTAGCCTTGTTTCCCCTTGCCGTGGCGTGCCTTTTGTTACACTTTCCTTGCATGGCTTTGCGTTGCCTTCCTTTCCTTCCGTTACTCTTTCCTTGCGTTGCCGTGCATTGCCTAGCCTTGCATTTTCGTGCCTTATCCTTGCCTCACCTGACCGTGCCATCCCTTGCGTTACCCTTTCCTTGCCTTGCCGTGCATTGCCTAGCCGTGCGTTGTCGTGCCTTAGCCTACCCTTTCCTTGCCTTGCCGTGCATTGCCTAGCGTGCGTTGTCGTGCCTTAGCCTTGTTTCCCCTTGCCGTGCCGTTCCTTCCGTTACACTTGCCTTGCCTGGCTTTGCCTTGCCTTCCTTTCCTTCCGTTACTCTTTCCTTGCCTTGCCGTGCATTGCCTAGCCTTGCGTTGTCATGCCTTAGCCTTGCCTCGCCTGACCGTGCTTTCCCATGCTCTACCCTTTCCTTGCCTTGCCGTGCATTGCCTAGCGTGCGTTGTCGTGCCTTAGCCTTGTTTCCCCTTGCCGTGCCGTTCCTTCCGTTACACTTGCCTTTCCTTGCTTTCCCTTGCCTTCCTTACCTTCCGTTACTCTTTGCTTGCCTTCCGTGCATTGCCTAGCCTTGCGTTGTCGTGCCTTAGCCTTGCCTCGCCTGACCGTGCTGTCCCATGCGTTACCCTTTCTTTGCCTTGCCGTTCATTCCCTAGCGTTCGGTGTCGTGCCTTAGTCTTGTTTCCCCTTGCCGTGCCGTTCCTTCTGTTACACTTGCCTTTCCTTGCTTTTCCTTGCCTTGCTTACCTTCCGTTACTCTTTGCTTGCCTTCCCTGAATTGCCTAGCCTTGCGTTGTCGTGCCTTAGCCTTATCTCGCCTGACCGTGCCTTCCTTTGCTTTAAGGTTTCCTTGCATTGTCGTGCATTGCCTAGCCTTGCGTTGTCGTGCATTAGCCTTGCCTAGCCTCACCGTGCCTTGCCTTGCGTTACCCTTTCCTTGCCTTGCCGTGCATTGCCTAGCCGTGCGTTGTCGTGCCTTAGCCTTGTTTCCACTTGATGTGCCGTGCCTTTTTCTTACATTTGCCTTGCCTGGCATTGCCTTGCCTTCCTTTCCTTCCGTTACTCTTTCCTTGCCTTGCCGTGCATTGCCTAGCCTTGCATTGTCGTGCCTTATCCTTGCCTCGCCTGACCGTGCTTTCCCATGCGTTACCCTTTCCTTGCCTTGCGGTGAATTGCCTAGCCCTGCCTTCTCGTGCCTTACCCTTGTTACCCCTTGCCGTGCCGTTCCTTCCGTTACCCTTGCCTTCCCTTGCTTTCCCTTTCCTTCCTTGCGTTCCGTTACTCCTTGCTTGCTTTCCGTGCATTGCCTAGCCTTGCGTTGTCGTGCCTTAGCCTTGCCTCGCCTGACCGTGCTTTCCCATGCGTTACCCTTTCCTTGCCTTGCCGTGAATTGCCTAGCCTGCGTTGCCGTGCCTTAGCCTTGTTTCCCCTTGCCGTGCCGTTCCTTCCGTTACCCTTGCCTTTCCTTGCTTTTCCTTGCCTTCCTTACGTTCCGTTACTCTTTGCTTCCCTTCCCTGCATTGACTAGCCTTGCGTTGTCGTGCCTTAGCCTTATCGCGCCTGACCGTGCCTTCCTTTGCTTTAAGCTTTCCTTGCATTGTCGTGCATTGCCTAGTCTTGCGTTGTCGTGCATTAGCCTTGCCTAGCCTCACCGTGCCTTGCCTTGCGTTACCCTTTCCTTGCCTTGCCGTGCATTGCCTAGCCGTGCGTTGTCGTGCCTTAGCCTTGTTTCCACTTGCTGTGCCGTGCCTTTTTCTTACATTTGCCTTGCCTGTCATTGCCTTGCCTTCCTTTACTTCCGTTGCTCTTTCCTTGCCTTCCGTGCATTGCCTAGCCTTACGTTGTCGTGCCTTAGCGTTGCCTCGCCTGACCGTGCTTTCAAATGCGTTACCCTTTCCTTGCCTTGCCGTTCATTGCCTAGCGTTCGGTGTCGTGCCTTAGCCTTGTTTCCCCTTGCCGTGCCGTTCCTTCCGTTACCCTGGCCTTTCCTTGCTTTTCCTTGCCTAGCTTACTTTCCGTTACTCTTTGCTTGCCTTCCCTGAATTTCCTAGCCTTGCGTTGTCTTGCCTTAGCCTTATCTCGCCTAACCTTGCCTTCCTTTGCTTTAAGCTTTCCTTGCATTGTCGTGCATCGCCTAGCCTTGCGTTTTCGTGCATTAGCCTTGCCTAGCCTCACCGTGCCTTTCCTTGGGATTCCCTTTGCTTGCCTTGCCGTGCATTGCCTAGCCGTGCGTTGTCGTGCCTTAGCCTTGTTTCCCCTTGCCGTGCCGTTCCTTCCGTTACCCTTGCCTTTCCTTGCTTTCCCTTGCCTTCCTTACCTTCCGTTACTCTTTGCTTCCCTTCCCTGCATTGCCTAGCCTTGCGTTGTCGTGCCTTAGCCTTATCTCGCCTGACCGTGCCTTCCTTTGCTTTAAGCTTTCCTTGCATTGTCGTGCATCGCCTAGCCTTGCGTTTTCGTGCATTAGCCTTGCCTAGCCTCACCGTGCCTTGCCTTGCGTTACCCTTTCCTTGCCTTGCCGTGCATTGCCTAGCCGTGCGTTGTCGTGCCTTAGCCTTGTTTGCCCTTGCCGTGGCGTGCCTTTTGTTACCCTTGCCTTGCCTGGCTTTGCCTTGCCTTCCTTTCCTTCCGTTACTCTTTCCTTGCCTTGCCGTGCATTGCCTAGCCTTGCATTGTCGTGCCTTATGCTTGCCTCTCCAGACCGTGCCTTCCCCTGCGTTACCCTTTCCTTGCCTTGCCGTGCATTGCCTAGCCGTGCGTTGTCGTGCCTTAGCCTTGTTTCCCCTTGCCGTGGCGTGCCTTTTGTTACACTTTCCTTGCATGGCTTTGCGTTGCCTTCCTTTCCTTCCGTTACTCTTTCCTTGCGTTGCCGTGCATTGCCTAGCCTTGCATTTTCGTGCCTTATCCTTGCCTCACCTGACCGTGCCATCCCTTGCGTTACCCTTTCCTTGCCTTGCCGTGCATTGCCTAGCCTTGCGTTGTCGTGCCTTAGCCTTGCCTCGCCTGACCGTGCTTTACCATGCGTTACCCTTTCCTTGCCTTGCCGTAAATTGCCTAACCTGCGTTGCCGAGCCTTAGCCTTGTTTCCCCTTGCCGTGCCGTTCCTTCCGTTACCCTTGCCTTTCCTTGCTTTTCCTTGCCTTCCTTACGTTCCGTTACTCTTTGCTTCCCTTCCCTGCATTGCCTTGCCTTGCGTTGTCGTGCCTTAGCCTTATCTCGCTTGACCGTGCCTTCCTTTGCTTTAAGCTTTCCTTGCATTGTCGTGCATTGCCTAGCCTTGCGTTGTCGTGCATTAGCCTTGCCTAGCCTCACCGTGCCTTGCCTTGCGTTACCCTTTCCTTGCCTTGCCGTGCATTGCCTAGCCGTGCGTTGTCGTGCCTTAGCCTTGTTTCCCCTTGCCGTGGCGTGCCTTTTGTTACACTTGCCTTGCCTGGCTTTGCCTTGCCTTCCTTTCCTTCCGTTACTCTTTCCTTGCCTTGCCGTGCATTGCCTAGCCTTGCATTGTCGTGCCTTATGCTTGCCTCTCCAGACCGTGCCTTCCCCTGCGTTACCCTTTCCTTGCCTTGCCGTGCATTGCCTAGCCGTGCGTTGTCGTGCCTTAGCCTTGTTTCCCATTGCCGTGGCGTGCCTTTTGTTACACTTGCCTTGCCTGGCTTTGCCTTGCCTTCCTTTCCTTCCGTTACTCTTTCCTTGCCTTGCCGTGCATTGCCTAGCCCTGCGTTGTCGTGCCTTAGCCTTGTTACCCCTTGCCGTGCCGTTCCTTCCGTTACCCTTGCCTTCCCTTGCTTTCCCTTGCCTTCCTTGCGTTCCGTTACTCTTTGCTTGCTTTCCGTGCATTGCATAGCCTTGCGTTGTCATGCCTTAGCCTTGCCTCGCCTGACCGTGCTTTCCCATGCGTTACCCTTTCCTTGCCTTGCCGTGCATTGCCTAGCCGTGCGTTGTCGTGCCTTTGCCTTGTTTCCCCTTGCCGTGCCGTTCCTTCCGTTACACTTGCCTTTCCTTGCTTTCCCTTGCCTTCCTTACCTTCCGTTACTCTTTGCTTGCCTTCCGTGCATTGCCTAGCCTTGCGTTGTCGTGCCTTAGCGTTGCCTCGCCTGACCGTGCTTTCAAATGCGTTACCCTTTCCTTGCCTTGCCGTTCATTGCCTAGCGTTCGGTGTCGTGCCTTAGCCTTGTTTCCCCTTGCCGTGCCGTTCCTTCCGTTACCCTGGCCTTTCCTTGCTTTTCCTTGCCTAGCTTACTTTCCTTTACTCTTTGCTTGCCTTCCCTGAATTTCCTAGCCTTGCTTTGTCTTGCCTTAGCCTTATCTCGCCTAACCTTGCCTTCCTTTGCTTTAAGCTTTCCTTGCATTGTCGTGCATCGCCTAGCCTTGCGTTTTCGTGCATTAGCCTTGCCTAGCCTCACCGTGCCTTTCCTTGGGATTCCCTTTGCTTGCCTTGCCGTGCATTGCCTAGCCGTGCGTTGTCGTGCCATAGCCTTGTTTCCCCTTGCCGTGCCCTTCCTTCCGTTACCCTTGCCTTTCCTTGCTTTCCCTTGCCTTGCTTACCTTCCGTTACTCTTTGCTTGCCTTCCCTGCATTGCCTAGCCTTGCGTTGTCGTGCCTTAGCCTTATCTCGCCTGACCGTGCCTTCCTTTGCTTTAAGCTTTCCTTGCATTGTCGTGCATTGCCTAGCCTTGCGTTGTCGTGCATTAGCCTTGCCTAGCCTCACCGTGCCTTGCCTTGCGTTACCCTTTCCTTGCCTTGCCGTGCATTGCCTGGCCGTGCGTTGTCGTGCCTTAGCCTTGTTTCCCATTGCCGTGGCGTGCCTTTTGTTACACTTGCCTTGCCTGGCTTTGCCTTGCCTTCCTTTCCTTCCGTTACTCTTTCCTTGCCTTGCCGTGCATTGCCTAGCCTTGCATTTTCGTGCCTTATCCTTGCCTCACCTGACCGTGCCATCCCTTGCGTTACCCTTTCCTTGCCTTGCCGTGCATTGCCTAGCCCTGCGTTGACGTTCCTTAGCCTTGTTACCCCTTGCCGTGCCGTTCCATCCGTTACCCTTGCCTTCCCTTTCTTTCCCTTGCCTTCCTTGCGTTCCGTTACTCTTTGCTTGCTTTCCGTGCATTGCCTAGCCTTGCGTTGTCATGCCTTAGCCTTGCCTCGCCTGACCGTGCTTTCCCATGCGTTACCCTTTCCTTGCCTTGCCGTGCATTGCCTAGCGTGCGTTGTCGTGCCTTAGCCTTGTTTCCCCTTGCCGTGCCGTTCCTTCCGTTACACTTGCCTTTCTTTGCTTTCCCTTGCCTTCCTTACATTCCGTTACTCTTTGCTTGCCTTCCGTGCATTGCCTAGCGTGCGTTGTCGTGCCTTAGCCTTGTTTCCCCTTGCCGTGGCGTGCCTTTTGTTACACTTGCCTTGCCTGGCTTTGCCTTGCCTTCCTTTCCTTCCGTTACTCTTTCCTTGCCTTGCCGTGCATTGCCTAGCCTTGCATTGTCGTGCCTTATGCTTGCCTCTCCAGACCGTGCCTTCCCCTGCGTTACCCTTTCCTTGCCTTGCCGTGCATTGCCTAGCCGTGCGTTGTCGTGCCTTAGCCTTGTTTCCCCTTGCCGTGGCGTGCCTTTTGTTACACTTTCCTTGCATGGCTTTGCGTTGCCTTCCTTTCCTTCCGTTACTCTTTCCTTGCGTTGCCGTGCATTGCCTAGCCTTGCATTTTCGTGCCTTATCCTTGCCTCACCTGACCGTGCCATCCCTTGCGTTACCCTTTCCTTGCCTTGCCGTGCATTGCCTAGCCTTGCGTTGTCGTGCCTTAGCCTTGCCTCGCCTGACCGTGCTTTACCATGCGTTACCCTTTCCTTGCCTTGCAGTAAATTGCCTAGCCTGCGTTGCCGTGCCTTAGCCTTGTTTCCCCTTGCCGTGCCGTTCCTTCCGTTACCCTTGCCTTTCCTTGCTTTTCCTTGCCTTCCTTACGTTCCGTTACTCTTTGCTTCCCTTCCCTGCATTGCCTAGCCTTGCGTTGTCGTGCCTTAGCCTTATCTCGCTTGACCGTGCCTTCCTTTGCTTTAAGCTTTCCTTGCATTGTCGTGCATTGCCTAGCCTTGCGTTGTCGTTCATTAGCCTTGCCTAGCCTCACCGTGCCTTGCCTTGCGTTACCCTTTCCTTGCCTTGCCGTGCATTGCCTAGCCGTGCGTTGTCGTACCTTAGCCTTGTTTCCCCTTGCCGTGGCGTGCCTTTTGTTACACTTGCCTTGCCTGGCTTTGCCTTGCCTTCCTTTCCTTCCGTTACTCTTTCCTTGCCTTGCCGTGCATTGCCTAGCCTTGCATTGTCGTGCCTTATGCTTGCCTCTCCAGACCGTGCCTTCCCCTGCGTTACCCTTTCCTTGCCTTGCCGTGCGTTGCCTAGCCGTGCGTTGTCGTGCCTTAGCCTTGTTTCCCATTGCCGTGGCGTGCCTTTTGTTACACTTCCCTTGCCTGGCTTTGCCTTGCCTTCCTTTCCTTCCGTTACTCTTTCCTTGCCTTGCCGTGCATTGCCTAGCCCTGCGTTGTCGTTCCTTAGCCTTGTTACCCCTTGCCGTGCCATTCCTTCCGTTACCCTTGCCTTCCCTTTCTTTCCCTTGCCTTCCTTGCGTTCCGTTACTCTTTGCTTGCTTTCCGTGCATTGCCTAGCCTTGCGTTGTCATGCCTTAGCCTTGCCTCGCCTGACCGTGCTTTCCCATGCTCTACCCTTTCCTTGCCTTGCCGTGCATTGCCTAGCGTGCGTTGTCGTGCCTTAGCCTTGTTTCCCCTTGCCGTGCCGTTCCTTCCGTTACACTTGCCTTTCCTTGCTTTCCCTTGCCTTCCTTACCTTCCGTTACTCTTTGCTTGCCTTCCGTGCATTGCCTAGCCTTGCGTTGTCGTGCCTTAGCCTTGCCTCGCCTGACCGTGCTTTCCCATGCGTTACCCTTTCTTTGCCTTGCCGTTCATTCCCTAGCGTTCGGTGTCGTGCCTTAGTCTTGTTTCCCCTTGCCGTGCCGTTCCTTCTGTTACACTTGCCTTTCCTTGCTTTTCCTTGCCTTGCTTACCTTCCGTTACTCTTTGCTTGCCTTCCCTGAATTGCCTAGCCTTGCGTTGTCGTGCCTTAGCCTTATCTCGCCTGACCGTGCCTTCCTTTGCTTTAAGGTTTCCTTGCATTGTCGTGCATTGCCTAACCTTGCGTTGTCGTGCATTAGCCTTGCCTAGCCTCACCGTGCCTTGCCTTGCGTTACCCTTTCCTTGCCTTGCCGTGCATTGCCTAGCCGTGCGTTGTCGTGCCTTAGCCTTGTTTCCACTTGATGTGCCGTGCCTTTTTCTTACATTTGCCTTGCCTGGCATTGCCTTGCCTTCCTTTCCTTCCGTTACTCTTTCCTTGCCTTGCCGTGCATTGCCTAGCCTTGCATTGTCGTGCCTTATCCTTGCCTCGCCTGACCGTGCTTTCCCATGCGTTACCCTTTCCTTGCCTTGCGGTGAATTGCCTAGCCCTGCCTTCTCGTGCCTTAGCCTTGTTACCCCTTGCCGTGCCGTTCCTTCCGTTACCCTTGCCTTCCCTTGCTTTCCCTTTCCTTCCTTGCGTTCCGTTACTCCTTGCTTGCTTTCCGTGCATTGCCTAGCCTTGCGTTGTCGTGCCTTAGCCTTGCCTCGCCTGACCGTGCTTTCCCATGCGTTACCCTTTCCTTGCCTTGCCGTGAATTGCCTAGCCTGCGTTGCCGTGCCTTAGCCTTGTTTCCCCTTGCCGTGCCGTTCCTTCCGTTACCCTTGCCTTTCCTTGCTTTTCCTTGCCTTCCTTACGTTCCGTTACTCTTTGCTTCCCTTCCCTGCATTGACTAGCCTTGCGTTGTCGTGCCTTAGCCTTATCGCGCCTGACCGTGCCTTCCTTTGCTTTAAGCTTTCCTTGCATTGTCGTGCATTGCCTAGTCTTGCGTTGTCGTGCATTAGCCTTGCCTAGCCTCACCGTGCCTTGCCTTGCGTTACCCTTTCCTTGCCTTGCCGTGCATTGCCTAGCCGTGCGTTGTCGTGCCTTAGCCTTGTTTCCACTTGCTGTGCCGTGCCTTTTTCTTACATTTGCCTTGCCTGTCATTGCCTTGCCTTCCTTTACTTCCGTTGCTCTTTCCTTGCCTTCCGTGCATTGCCTAGCCTTACGTTGTCGTGCCTTAGCGTTGCCTCGCCTGACCGTGCTTTCAAATGCGTTACCCTTTCCTTGCCTTGCCGTTCATTGCCTAGCGTTCGGTGTCGTGCCTTAGCCTTGTTTCCCCTTGCCGTGCCGTTCCTTCCGTTACCCTGGCCTTTCCTTGCTTTTCCTTGCCTAGCTTACTTTCCGTTACTCTTTGCTTGCCTTCCCTGAATTTCCTAGCCTTGCGTTGTCTTGCCTTAGCCTTATCTCGCCTAACCTTGCCTTCCTTTGCTTTAAGCTTTCCTTGCATTGTCGTGCATCGCCTAGCCTTGCGTTTTCGTGCATTAGCCTTGCCTAGCCTCACCGTGCCTTTCCTTGGGATTCCCTTTGCTTGCCTTGCCGTGCATTGCCTAGCCGTGCGTTGTCGTGCCTTAGCCTTGTTTCCCCTTGCCGTGCCGTTCCTTCCGTTACCCTTGCCTTTCCTTGCTTTCCCTTGCCTTCCTTACCTTCCGTTACTCTTTGCTTGCCTTCCCTGCATTGCCTAGCCTTGCGTTGTCGTGCCTTAGCCTTATCTCGCCTGACCTTGCCTTCCTTTGCTTTAAGCTTTCCTTGCCTTGCCGTGCATTGCCTAGCCGTGCGTTGTCGTGCCTTAGCCTTGTTTCCCCTTGCCGTGCCGTTCCTTCCGTTACCCTTGCCTTCCCCTGCTTTGCCTTGCCTTCCTTTCCTTCCGTTACTCTTTCCTTGCCTTGCCGTGCATTGCCTAGCCTTGCATTGTCGTGCCTTATGCTTGCCTCTCCAGACCGTGCCTTCCCCTGCGTTACCCTTTCCTTGCCTTGCCGTGCATTGCCTAGCCGTGCGTTGTCGTGCCTTAGCCTTGTTTCCCCTTGCCGTGGCGTGCCTTTTGTTACACTTTCCTTGCATGGCTTTGCGTTGCCTTCCTTTCCTTCCGTTACTCTTTCCTTGCGTTGCCGTGCATTGCCTAGCCTTGCATTTTCGTGCCTTATCCTTGCCTCACCTGACCGTGCCATCCCTTGCGTTACCCTTTCCTTGCCTTGCCGTGCATTGCCTAGCCTTGCGTTGTCGTGCCTTAGCCTTGCCTCGCCTGACCGTGCTTTACCATGCGTTACCCTTTCCTTGCCTTGCCGTAAATTGCCTAACCTGCGTTGCCGAGCCTTAGCCTTGTTTCCCCTTGCCGTGCCGTTCCTTCCGTTACCCTTGCCTTTCCTTGCTTTTCCTTGCCTTCCTTACGTTCCGTTACTCTTTGCTTCCCTTCCCTGCATTGCCTTGCCTTGCGTTGTCGTGCCTTAGCCTTATCTCGCTTGACCGTGCCTTCCTTTGCTTTAAGCTTTCCTTGCATTGTCGTGCATTGCCTAGCCTTGCGTTGTCGTGCATTAGCCTTGCCTAGCCTCACCGTGCCTTGCCTTGCCTTACCCTTTCCTTGCCTTGCCGTGCATTGCCTAGCCGTGCGTTGTCGTGCCTTAGCCTTGTTTCCCCTTGCCGTGGCGTGCCTTTTGTTACACTTGCCTTGCCTGGCTTTGCCTTGCCTTCCTTTCCTTCCGTTACTCTTTCCTTGCCTTGCCGTGCATTGCCTAGCCTTGCATTGTCGTGCCTTATGCTTGCCTCTCCAGACCGTGCCTTCCCCTGCGTTACCCTTTCCTTGCCTTGCCGTGCATTGCCTAGCCGTGCGTTGTCGTGCCTTAGCCTTGTTTCCCATTGCCGTGGCGTGCCTTTTGTTACACTTGCCTTGCCTGGCTTTGCCTTGCCTTCCTTTCCTTCCGTTACTCTTTCCTTGCCTTGCCGTGCATTGCCTAGCCCTGCGTTGTCGTTCCTTAGCCTTGTTACCCCTTGCCTTGCCATTCCTTCCGTTACCCTTGCCTTCCCTTTCTTTCCCTTGCCTTCCTTGCGTTCCGTTACTCTTTGCTTGCTTTCCGTGCATTGCCTAGCCTTGCGTTGTCATGCCTTAGCCTTGCCTCGCCTGACCGTGCTTTCCCATGCTCTACCCTTTCCTTGCCTTGCCGTGCATTGCCTAGCGTGCGTTGTCGTGCCTTAGCCTTGTTTCCCCTTGCCGTGCCGTTCCTTCCGTTACACTTGCCTTTCCTTGCTTTCCCTTGCCTTCCTTACCTTCCGTTACTCTTTGCTTGCCTTCCGTGCATTGCCTAGCCTTGCGTTGTCGTGCCTTAGCCTTGCCTCGCCTGACCGTGCTTTCCCATGCGTTACCCTTTCTTTGCCTTGCCGTTCATTCCCTAGCGTTCGGTGTCGTGCCTTAGTCTTGTTTCCCCTTGCCGTGCCGTTCCTTCTGTTACACTTGCCTTTCCTTGCTTTTCCTTGCCTTGCTTACCTTCCGTTACTCTTTGCTTGCCTTCCCTGAATTGCCTAGCCTTGCGTTGTCGTGCCTTAGCCTTATCTCGCCTGACCGTGCCTTCCTTTGCTTTAAGGTTTCCTTGCATTGTCGTGCATTGCCTAGCCTTGCGTTGTCGTGCATTAGCCTTGCCTAGCCTCACCGTGCCTTGCCTTGCGTTACCCTTTCCTTGCCTTGCCGTGCATTGCCTAGCCGTGCGTTGTCGTGCCTTAGCCTTGTTTCCACTTATGTGCCGTGCCTTTTTCTTACATTTGCCTTGGCTGGCATTGCCTTGCCTTCCTTTCCTTCCGTTACTCTTTCCTTGCCTTGCCGTGCATTGCCTAGCCTTGCATTGTCGTGCCTTATCCTTGCCTCGCCTGACCGTGCTTTCCCATGCGTTACCCTTTCCTTGCCTTGCGGTGAATTGCCTAGCCCTGCCTTCTCGTGCCTTAGCCTTGTTACCCCTTGCCGTGCCGTTCCTTCCGTTACCCTTGCCTTCCCTTGCTTTCCCTTTCCTTCCTTGCGTTCCGTTACTCCTTGCTTGCTTTCCGTGCATTGCCTAGCCTTGCGTTGTCGTGCCTTAGCCTTGCCTCGCCTGACCGTGCTTTCCCATGCGTTACCCTTTCCTTGCCTTGCCGTGAATTGCCTAGCCTGCGTTGCCGTGCCTTAGCCTTGTTTCCCCTTGCCGTGCCGTTCCTTCCGTTACCCTTGCCTTTCCTTGCTTTTCCTTGCCTTCCTTACGTTCCGTTACTCTTTGCTTCCCTTCCCTGCATTGCCTAGCCTTGCGTTGTCGTTCCTTAGCCTTATCGCGCCTGACCGTGCCTTCCTTTGCTTTAAGCTTTCCTTGCATTGTCGTGCATTGCCTAGCCTTGCGTTGTCGTGCATTAGCCTTGCCTAGCCTCACCGTGCCTTGCCTTTCGTTACCCTTTCCTTTCCTTGCCGTGCATTGCCTAGCCGTGCGTTGTCGTGCCTTAGCCTTGTTTCCCCTTGCCGTGGCGTGCCTTTTGTTACACTTGCCTTGCCTGGCTTTGCCTTGCCTTCCTTTCCTTCCGTTACTCTTTCCTTGCCTTGCCGTGCATTGCCTAGCCTTGCATTGTCGTGCCTTATGCTTGCCTCACCAGACCGTGCCTTCCCCTGCGTTACCCTTTCCTTGCCTTGCCTTGCCGTGCATTGCCTAGCCGTGCGTTGTCGTGCCTTAGCCTTGTTTCACATTGCCGTGGCGTTCCTTTTGTTACACTTGCCTTGCCTGGCTTTGCCTTGCCTTCCTTTCCGTCCGTTACTCTTTTCTTGCCTTGCCGTGCATTGCCTAGCCTTGCGTTGTCGTGCCTTAGCCTTGCCTCGCCTGACCGTGCTTTCCCATGCGTTACACTTTCCTTGCCTTGCCGTAAATTGCCTAGCCTGCGTTGCCGTGCCTTAGCCTTGTTTCCCATTGCCGTGCCGTTCCTTCCTTTACCCTTGCCTTTCCTTGCTTTTCCTTGCCTTCCTTACGTTCCGTTACTCTTTGCTTCCCTTCCCTGCATTGCCTAGCCTTGCGTTGTCGTGCCTTAACCTTATCTCTCTTGACCGTGCCTTCCTTTGCTTTAAGCTTTCCTTGCATTGTCGTGCATTGCCTAGCCTTGCGTTGTCGTGCATTAGCCTTGCCTAGCCTCACCGTGCCTTGCCTTGCGTTACCCTTTCCTTGCCTTGCCGTGCATTGCCTAGCCGTGCGTTGTCGTGCCTTAGCCTTGTTTCCCCTTGCCGTGGCGTGCCTTTTGTTACACTTGCCTTGCCTGGCTTTGCCTTGCCTTCCTTTCCTTCCGTTACTCTTTCCTTGCCTTGCCGTGCATTGCCTAGCCTTGCATTGTCGTGCCTTATGCTTGCCTCTCCAGACCGTGCCTTCCCCTGCGTTACCCTTTCCTTGCCTTGCCGTGCATTGCCTAGCCGTGCGTTGTCGTGCCTTAGCCTTGTTTCCCATTGCCGTGGCGTGCCTTTTGTTACACTTGCCTTGCCTGGCTTTCCCTTGCCTTCCTTTCCTTCCGTTACTCTTTCCTTGCTTGCCGTGCATTGCCTAGCCTTGCATTTTCGTGCCTTATGCTTGCCTTCCAGACCGTGCCTTCCCCTGCGTTACCCTTTCCTTGCCTTGCCGTGCATTGCCTAGCCCTGCGTTGTCGTTCCTTAGCCTTGTTACCCCTTGCCGTGCCGTTCCTTCCGTTACCCTTGCCTTCCCTTTCTTTCCCTTGCCTTCCTTGCGTTCCGTTACTCTTTGCTTGCTTTCCGTGCATTGCCTAGCCTTGCGTTGTCATGCCTTAGCCTTGCCTCGCCTGACCGTGCTTTCCCATGCGTTACCCTTTCCTTGCCTTGCCGTGCATTGCCTAGCGTGCGTTGTCATGCCTTAGCCTTGTTTCCCCTTGCCGTGCCGTTCCTTCCGTTACACTTGCCTTTCCTTGCTTTCCCTTGCCTTCCTTACCTTCCGTTACTCTTTGCTTGCCTTCCGTGCATTGCCTAGCCTTGCGTTGTCGTGCCTTAGCCTTGCCTCGCCTGAACGTGCTTTCCCATGCGTTAACCTTTCTTTGCCTTGCCGTGCATTGCCTAGCCTACGTTGCCGTGCCTTAGCCTTGTTTCCCCTTGCCGTGCCGTTCCTTCCGTTACTCTTGCCTTTCCTTGCTTTTCCTTGCCTTCCTTACCTTCCGTTACTCTTTGCTTGCCTTCCCTGAATTGCCTAGCCTTGCGTTGTCGTGCCTTTGCCTTATCTCGACTGACCTTGCCTTCCTTTGCTTTAAGCTTTCCTTGCATTGTCGTGCATTGCCTAGCCTTGCGTTGTCGTGCCTTAGCCTTGCCTCGCCTGAACGTGCTTTCCCATGCGTTACCCTTTCCTTGCCTTGCCGTGCATTGCCCAGCCTGCGTTGCCGTGCCTTAGCCTTGTTTCCCCTTGCCGTGCAGTTCCTTCCGTTACCCTTGCCTTTCCTTGCTTTTCCTTGCCTTGCTTACCTTCCGTTGCTCTTTGCTTCCCTTCCCTGCATTGCCTAGCCTTGCGTTGTCGTGCCTTAGCCTTATCTCGCCTGACCGTGCCTTCCTTTGCTTTAAGGTTTCCTTGCATTGTCGTGCATTGCCTAGCCTTGCGTTGTCGTGCATTAGCCTTGCCTAGCCTCACCGTGCCTTGCCTTGCGTTACCCTTTCCTTGCCTTGCCGTGCATTGCCTAGCCGTGCGTTGTCGTGCCTTAGCCTTGTTTCCACTTGCTGTGCCGTGCCTTTTTCTTACATTTGCCTTGCCTGTCATTGCCTTGTCTTCCTTTCCTTCCGTTACTCTTTCCTTGCCTTGCCGTGCATTGCCTACCCTTGCATTGTCGTGCCTTATCCTTGCCTCACCTGACCGTGCCTTCCCCTGCGTTACCCTTTCCTTGCCTTGCCGTGCATTGCCTAGCCCTGCGTTGTCGTGCCTTAGCCTTGTTACCCCTTGCCGTGCCGTTCCTTCCGTTACCCTTGCCTTCCCTTGCTTTCCCTTGCCTTCCTTGCCTTCCGTTACTCTTTGCTTGCTTTCCGTGCATTGCATAGCCTTGCGTTGTCGTGCCTTAGCGTTGCCTCGCCTGACCGTGCGTTCAAATGCGTTACCGTTTCCTTGCCTTGCCGTTCATTGCCTAGCGTTCGGTGTCGTGCCTTAGCCTTGTTTCCCCTTGCCGTGCCGTTCCTTCCGTTACCCTGGCCTTTCCTTGCTTTTCCTTGCCTAGCTTACTTTCCGTTACTCTTTGCTTGCCTTCCCTGAATTTCCTAGCCTTGCGTTGTCTTGCCTTAGCCTTATCTCGCCTAACCTTGCCTTCCTTTGCTTTAAGCTTTCCTTGCATTGTCGTGCATCGCCTAGCCTTGCGTTTTCGTGCATTAGCCTTGCCTAGCCTCACCGTGCCTTTCCTTGGGATTCCCTTTGCTTGCCTTGCCGTGCATTGCCTAGCCGTGCGTTGTCGTGCCATAGCCTTGTTTCCCCTTGCCGTGCCGTTCCTTCCGTTACCCTTGCCTTTCCTCGCTTTCCCTTGCCTTCCTTACCTTCCGTTACTCTTTGCTTCCCTTCCCTGCATTGCCTAGCCTTGCGTTGTCGTGCCTTAGCCTTATCTCGCCTGACCGTGCCTTCCTTTGCTTTAAGCTTTCCTTGCATTGTCGTGCATTGCCTAGCCTTGCGTTGTCGTGCATTAGCCTTGCCTAGCCTCACCGTGCCTTGCCTTGCGTTACCCTTTCCTTGCCTTGCCGTGCATTGCCTAGCCGTGCGTTGTCGTGCCTTAGCCTTGTTTCCCATTGCCGTGGCGTGCCTTTTGTTACACTTGCCTTGCCTGGCTTTGCCTTGCCTTCCTTTCCTTCCGTTACTCTTTCCTTGCCTTGCCGTGCATTGCCTAGCCTTGCATTTTCGTGCCTTATCCTTGCCTCAACTGACCGTGCCATCCCTTGCGTTACCCTTTCCTTGCCTTGCCGTGCATTGCCTAGCCCTGCGTTGTCGTTCCTTAGCCTTGTTACCCCTTGCCGTGCCGTTCCTTCCGTTACCCTTGCCTTCCCTTTCTTTCCCTTGCCTTCCTTGCGTTCCGTTACTCTTTGCTTGCTTTCCGTGCATTGCCTAGCCTTGCGTTGTCATGCCTTAGCCTTGCCTCGCCTGACCGTGCTTTCCCATGCGTTACCCTTTCCTTGCCTTGCCGTGCATTGCCTAGCGTGCGTTGTCGTGCCTTAGCCTTGTTTCCCCTTGCCGTGCCGTTCCTTCCGTTACACTTGCCTTTCCTTGCTTTCCCTTGCCTTCCTTACCTTCCGTTACTCTTTGCTTGCCTTCCGTGCATTGCCTAGCCTTGCGTTGTCGTGCCTTAGCCTTGCCTCGCCTGACCGTGCTTTCCCATGCGTTACCCTTTCTTTGCCTTGCCGTTCATTCCCTAGCGTTCGGTGTTGTGCCTTAGACTTGTTTCCCCTTGCCGTGCCGTTCCTTCTGTTACTCTTGCCTTTCCTTGCTTTTCCTTGCCTTGCTTACCTTCCGTTACTCTTTGCTTGCCTTCCCTGAATTGCCTAGCCTTGCGTTGTCGTGCCTTTGCCTTATCTCGACTGACCTTGCCTTCCTTTGCTTTAAGCTTTGCTTGCATTGTCGTGCATTGCCTAGCCTTGCATTGTCGTGCCTTATGCTTGCCTCTCCAGACCGTGCCTTCCCCTGCGTTACCCTTTCCTTGCCTTGCCGTGCATTGCCTAGCCGTGCGTTGTCGTGCCTTAGCCTTGTTTCCCCTTGCCGTGCCGTTCCTTTTGTTACACTTGCCTTGCCTGGCTTTGCCTTGCCTTCCTTTCCTTCCGTTACTCTTTCCTTGCCTTGCCGTGCATTGCCTAGCCTTGCGTTGTCGTGCCTTAGCCTTGCCTCGCCTGACCGTGCTTTCCCATGCGTTACCCTTTCCTTGCCTTGCCGTAAATTGCCTAGCCTGCGTTGCCGTGCCTTAGCCTTGTTTCCCCTTGCCGTGCCGTTCCTTCCTTTACCCTTGCCTTTCCTTGCTTTTCCTTGCCTTCCTTACGTTCCGTTACTCTTTGCTTCCCTTCCCTGCATTGCCTAGCCTTGCGTTGTCGTGCCTTAACCTTATCTCTCTTGACCGTGCCTTCCTTTGCTTTAAGCTTTCCTTGCATTGTCGTGCATTGCCTAGCCTTGCGTTGTCGTGCATTAGCCTTGCCTAGCCTCACCGTGCCTTGCCTTGCGTTACCCTTTCCTTGCCTTGCCGTGCATTGCCTAGCCGTGCGTTGTCGTGCCTTAGCCTTGTTTCCCCTTGCCGTGGCGTGCCTTTTGTTACACTTGCCTTGCCTGGCTTTGCCTTGCCTTCCTTTCCTTCCGTTACTCTTTCCTTGCCTTGCCGTGCATTGCCTAGCCTTGCATTGTCGTGCCTTATGCTTGCCTCTCCAGACCGTGCCTTCCCCTGCGTTACCCTTTCCTTGCCTTGCCGTGCATTGCCTAGCCGTGCGTTGTCGTGCCTTAGCCTTGTTTCCCATTGCCGTGGCGTGCCTTTTGTTACACTTGCCTTGCCTGGCTTTCCCTTGCCTTCCTTTCCTTCCGTTACTCTTTCCTTGCCTTGCCGTGCATTGCCTAGCCTTGCATTTTCGTGCCTTATGCTTGCCTTCCAGACCGTGCCTTCCCCTGCGTTACCCTTTCCTTGCCTTGCCGTGCATTGCCTAGCCCTGCGTTGTCGTTCCTTAGCCTTGTTACCCCTTGCCGTGCCGTTCCTTCCGTTACCCTTGCCTTCCCTTTCTTTCCCTTGCCTTCCTTGCGTTCCGTTACTCTTTGCTTGCTTTCCGTGCATTGCCTAGCCTTGCGTTGTCATGCCTTAGCCTTGCCTCGCCTGACCGTGCTTTCCCATGCGTTACCCTTTCCTTGCCTTGCCGTGCATTGCCTAGCGTGCGTTGTCATGCCTTAGCCTTGTTTCCCCTTGCCGTGCCGTTCCTTCCGTTACACTTGCCTTTCCTTGCTTTCCCTTGCCTTCCTTACCTTCCGTTACTCTTTGCTTGCCTTCCGTGCATTGCCTAGCCTTGCGTTGTCGTGCCTTAGCCTTGCCTCGCCTGACCGTGCTTTCCCATGCGTTACCCTTTCTTTGCCTTGCCGTTCATTCCCTAGCGTTCGGTGTCGTGCCTTAGACTTGTTTCCCCTTGCCGTGCCGTTCCTTCTGTTACTCTTGCCTTTCCTTGCTTTTCCTTGCCTTCCTTACCTTCCGTTACTCTTTGCTTGCCTTCCCTGAATTGCCTAGCCTTGCGTTGTCGTGCCTTTGCCTTATCTCGACTGACCTTGCCTTCCTTTGCTTTAAGCTTTCCTTGCATTGTCGTGCATTGCCTAGCCTTGCGTTGTCGTGCCTTAGCCTTGCCTCGCCTGAACGTGCTTTCCCATGCGTTACCCTTTCCTTGCCTTGCCGTGCATTGCCCAGCCTGCGTTGCCGTGCCTTAGCCTTGTTTCCCCTTGCCGTGCAGTTCCTTCCGTTACCCTTGCCTTTCCTTGCTTTTCCTTGCCTTGCTTACCTTCCGTTGCTCTTTGCTTCCCTTCCCTGCATTGCCTAGCCTTGCGTTGTCGTGCCTTAGCCTTATCTCGCCTGACCGTGCCTTCCTTTGCTTTAAGGTTTCCTTGCATTGTCGTGCATTGCCTAGCCTTGCGTTGTCGTGCATTAGCCTTGCCTAGCCTCACCGTGCCTTGCCTTGCGTTACCCTTTCCTTGCCTTGCCGTGCATTGCCTAGCCGTGCGTTGTCGTGCCTTAGCCTTGTTTCCACTTGCTGTGCCGTGCCTTTTTCTTACATTTGCCTTGCCTGTCATTGCCTTGTCTTCCTTTCCTTCCGTTACTCTTTCCTTGCCTTGCCGTGCATTGCCTACCCTTGCATTGTCGTGCCTTATCCTTGCCTCACCTGACCGTGCCTTCCCCTGCGTTACCCTTTCCTTGCCTTGCCGTGCATTGCCTAGCCCTGCGTTGTCGTGCCTTAGCCTTGTTACCCCTTGCCGTGCCGTTCCTTCCGTTACCCTTGCCTTCCCTTGCTTTCCCTTACCTTCCTTGCGTTCCGTTACACTTTGCTTGCTTTCCGTGCATTGCATAGCCTTGCGTTGTCATGCCTTAGCCTTGCCTCGCCTGACCGTGCTTTCCCATGCGTTACCCTTTCCTTGCCTTGCCGTGCATTGCCTAGCCGTGCGTTGTAGTTCCTTTGTCTTGTTTCCCCTTGCCGTGCCGTTCCTTCCGTTACACTTGCCTTTCCCTGCTTTCCCTTGCCTTCCTTACCTTCCGTTACTCTTTGCTTGCCTTCCGTGCATTGCCTAGCCTTGCGTTGTCGTGCCTTAGCGTTGCCTCGCCTGACCGTGCTTTCAAATGCGTTACCCTTTCCTTGCCTTGCCGTTCATTGCCTAGCGTTCGGTGTCGTGCCTTAGCCTTGTTTCCCCTTGCCGTGCCGTTCCTTCCGTTACCCTGGCCTTTCCTTGCTTTTCCTTGCCTAGCTTACTTTCCGTTACTCTTTGCTTGCCTTCCCTGAATTTCCTAGCCTTGCGTTGTCTTGCCTTAGCCTTATCTCGCCTAACCTTGCCTTCCTTTGCTTTAAGCTTTCCTTGCATTGTCGTGCATCGCCTAGCCTTGCGTTTTCGTGCATTAGCCTTGCCTAGCCTCACCGTGCCTTTCCTTGGGATTCCCTTTGCTTGCCTTGCCGTGCATTGCCTAGCCGTGCGTTGTCGTGCCATAGCCTTGTTTCCCCTTGCCGTGCCGTTCCTTCCGTTACCCTTGCCTTTCCTCGCTTTCCCTTGCCTTCCTTACCTTCCGTTACTCTTTGCTTCCCTTCCCTGCATTGCCTAGCCTTGCGTTGTCGTGCCTTAGCCTTATCTCGCCTGACCGTGCCTTCCTTTGCTTTAAGCTTTCCTTGCATTGTCGTGCATTGCCTAGCCTTGCGTTGTCGTGCATTAGCCTTGCCTAGCCTCACCGTGCCTTGCCTTGCGTTACCCTTTCCTTGCCTTGCCGTGCATTGCCTAGCCGTGCGTTGTCGTGCCTTAGCCTTGTTTCCCATTGCCGTGGCGTGCCTTTTGTTACACTTGCCTTGCCTGGCTTTGCCTTGCCTTCCTTTCCTTCCGTTACTCTTTCCTTGCCTTGCCGTGCATTGCCTAGCCTTGCATTTTCGTGCCTTATCCTTGCCTCACCTGACCGTGCCATCCCTTGCGTTACCCTTTCCTTGCCTTGCCGTGCATTGCCTAGCCCTGCGTTGTCGTTCCTTAGCCTTGTTACCCCTTGCCGTGCCGTTCCTTCCGTTACCCTTGCCTTCCCTTTCTTTCCCTTACCTTCCTTGCGTTCCGTTACTCTTTGCTTGCTTTCCGTGCATTGCCTAGCCTTGCGTTGTCATGCCTTAGCCTTGCCTCGCCTGACCGTGCTTTCCCATGCGTTACCCTTTCCTTGCCTTGCCGTGCATTGCCTAGCGTGCGTTGTCGTGCCTTAGCCTGGTTTCCCCTTGCCGTCCCGTTCCTTCCGTTACACTTGCCTTTCCTTGCTTTCCCTTGCCTTCCTTACCTTCCGTTACTCTTTGCTTGCCTTCCGTGCATTGCCTAGCCTTGCGTTGTCGTGCCTTAGCCTTGCCTCGCCTGACCGTGCTTTCCCATGCGTTACCCTTTCTTTGCCTTGCCGTTCATTCCCTAGCGTTCGGTGTCGTGCCTTAGACTTGTTTCCCCTTGCCGTGCCGTTCCTTCTGTTACTCTTGCCTTTCCTTGCTTTTCCTTGCCTTGCTTACCTTCCGTTACTCTTTGCTTGCCTTCCCTGAATTGCCTAGCCTTGCGTTGTCGTGCCTTTGCCTTATCTCGACTGACCTTGCCTTCCTTTGCTTTAAGCTTTCCTTGCATTGTCGTGCATTGCCTAGCCTTGCGTTGTCGTGCCTTAGCCTTGCCTCGCCTGAACGTGCTTTCCCATGCGTTACCCTTTGCTTGCCTTGCCGTGCATTGCCCAGCCTTGCGTTGTCGTGCCTTAGCCTTGTTTCCCCTTGCCGTGCCGTTCCTTCCGTTACCCTTGCCTTTCCTTGCTTTCCCTTGCCTTCCTTACCTTCCGTTACTCTTTGCTTCCCTTCCCTGCATTGCCTAGCCTTGCGTTGTCGTGCCTTAGCCTTATCTCGCCTGACCGTGCCTTCCTTTGCTTTAAGCTTTCCTTGCATTGTCGTGCATTGCCTAGCCTTGCGTTGTCGTGCATTAGCCTTGCCTAGCCTCACCGTGCCTTGCCTTGCGTTACCCTTTCCTTGCCTTGCCGTGCATTGCCTAGCCGTGCGTTGTCGTGCCTTAGCCTTGTTTCCCCTTGCCGTGCCGTTCCTTCCGTTACACTTGCCTTTCCTTGCTTTCCCTTGCCTTCCTTGCGTTCCGTTACTCTTTCCTTGCCTTGCCGTGCATTGCCTAGCCTTGCATTGTCGTGCCTTATGCTTGCCTCTCCAGACCGTGCCTTCCCCTGCGTTACCCTTTCCTTGCCTTGCCGTGCATTGCCTAGCCGTGCGTTGTCGTGCCTTAGCCTTGTTTCCCCTTGCCGTGGCGTGCCTTTTGTTACACTTTCCTTGCATGGCTTTGCGTTGCCTTCCTTTCCTTCCGTTACTCTTTCCTGGCGTTGCCGTGCATTGCCTAGCCTTGCATTGTCGTGCCTTATCCTTGCCTCACCTGACCGTGCCTTCCCCTGCGTTACCATTTCCTTGCCTTGCCGTGCATTGCCTAGCCTTGCGTTGTCGTGCCTTAGCCTTGCCTCGCCTGACCGTGCTTTACCATGCGTTACCCTTTCCTTGCCTTGCCGTAAATTGCCTAGCCTGCGTTGCCGTGCCTTAGCCTTGTTTCCCCTTGCCGTGCCGTTCCTTCCGTTACCCTTGCCTTTCCTTGCTTTTCCTTGCCTTCCTTACGTTCCGTTACTCTTTGCTTCCCTTCCCTGCATTCCCTAGCCTTGCGTTGTCGTGCCTTAGCCTTATCTCGCTTGACCGTGCCTTCCTTTGCTTTAAGCTTTCCTTGCATTGTCGTGCATTGCCTAGCCTTGCGTTGTCGTGCATTAGCCTTGCCTAGCCTCACCGTGCCTTGCCTTGCGTTACCCTTTCCTTGCCTTGCCGTGCATTGCCTAGCCGTGCGTTGTCGTGCCTTAGCCTTGTTTCCCCTTGCCGTGGCGTGCCTTTTGTTACACTTCCCTTGCCTGCCTTTGCCTTGCCTTCCTTTCCTTCCGTTACTCTTTCCTTGCCTTGCCGTGCATTGCCTAGCCTTGCGTTGTCGTGCCTTAGCCTTGCCTCGCCTGACCGTGCTTTCCCATGCGTTACCCTTTCCTTGCCTTGCCGTGCATTGCCTAGCCGTGCGTTGTCGTGCCTTAGCCTTGTTTCCCCTTGCCGTGGCGTGCCTTTTGTTACACTTCCCTTGCCTGGCTTTGCCTTGCCTTCCTTTCCTTCCGTTACTCTTTCCTTGCCTTGCCGTGCATTGCCTAGCCCTGCGTTTTCGTTCCTTAGCCTTGTTACCCCTTGCCGTGCCATTCCTTCCGTTACCCTTGACTTCCCTTTCTTTCCCTTGCCTTCCTTGCGTTCCGTTACTCTTTGCTTGCTTTCCGTGCATTGCCTAGCCTTGCGTTGTCATGCCTTAGCCTTGCCGCGCCTGACCGTGCTTTCCCATGCTCTACCCTTTCCTTGCCTTGCCGTGCATTGCCTAGCGTGCGTTGTCGTGCCTTAGCCTTGTTTCCCCTTGCCGTGCCGTTCCTTCCGTTACACTTGCCTTTCCTTGCTTTCCCTTGCCTTCCTTACCTTCCGTTACTCTTTGCTTGCCTTCCGTGCATTGCCTAGCCTTGCGTTTTCGTGCCTTAGCCTTGCCTCGCCTGACCGTGCTTTCCCATGCGTTACCCTTTCTTTGCCTTGCCGTTCATTCCCTAGCGTTCGGTGTCGTGCCTTAGTCTTGTTTCCCCTTGCCGTGCCGTTCCTTCTGTTACACTTGCCTTTCCTTGCTTTTCCTTGCCTTGCTTACCTTCCGTTACTCTTTGCTTGCCTTCCCTGAATTGCCTAGCCTTGCGTTGTCGTGCCTTAGCCTTATCTCGCCTGACCGTGCCTTCCTTTGCTTTAAGGTTTCCTTGCATTGTCGTGCATTGCCTAGCCTTGCGTTGTCGTGCATTAGCCTTGCCTAGCCTCACCGTGCCTTGCCTTGCGTTACCCTTTCCTTGCCTTGCCGTGCATTGCCTAGCCGTGCGTTGTCGTGCCTTAGCCTTGTTTCCACTTGATGTGCCGTGCCTTTTTCTTACATTTGCCTTGCCTGGCATTGCCTTGCCTTCCTTTCCTTCCGTTACTCTTTCCTTGCCTTGCCGTGCATTGCCTAGCCTTGCATTGTCGTGCCTTATCCTTGCCTCGCCTGACCGTGCTTTCCCATGCGTTACCCTTTCCTTGCCTTGCGGTGAATTGCCTAGCCCTGCCTTCTCGTGCCTTAGCCTTGTTACCCCTTGCCGTGCCGTTCCTTCCGTTACCCTTGCCTTCCCTTGCTTTCCCTTTCCTTCCTTGCGTTCCGTTACTCCTTGCTTGCTTTCCGTGCATTGCCTAGCCTTGCGTTGTCGTGCCTTAGCCTTGCCTCGCCTGACCGTGCTTTCCCATGCGTTACCCTTTCCTTGCCTTGCCGTGAATTGCCTAGCCTGCGTTGCCGTGCCTTAGCCTTGTTTCCCCTTGCCGTGCCGTTCCTTCCGTTACCCTTGCCTTTCCTTGCTTTTCCTTGCCTTCCTTACGTTCCGTTACTCTTTGCTTCCCTTCCCTGCATTGACTAGCCTTGCGTTGTCGTGCCTTAGCCTTATCGCGCCTGACCGTGCCTTCCTTTGCTTTAAGCTTTCCTTGCATTGTCGTGCATTGCCTAGTCTTGCGTTGTCGTGCATTAGCCTTGCCTAGCCTCACCGTGCCTTGCCTTGCGTTACCCTTTCCTTGCCTTGCCGTGCATTGCATAGCCGTGCGTTGTCGTGCCTTAGCCTTGTTTCCACTTGCTGTGCCGTGCCTTTTTCTTCCATTTGCCTTGCCTGTCATTGCCTTGCCTTCCTTTCCTTCCGTTGCTCTTTCCTTGCCTTCCGTGCATTGCCTAGCCTTGCGTTGTCGTGCCTTAGCGTTGCCTCGCCAGACCGTGCTTTCAAATGCGTTACCCTTTCCTTGCCTTGCCGTTCATTGCCTAGCGTTCGGTGTCGTGCCTTAGCCTTGTTTCCCCTTGCCGTGCCGTTCCTTCCGTTACCCTGGCCTTTCCTTGCTTTTCCTTGCCTAGCTTACTTTCCGTTACTCTTTGCTTGCCTTCCCTGAATTTCCTAGCCTTGCGTTGTCTTGCCTTAGCCTTATCTCGCCTAACCTTGCCTTCCTTTGCTTTAAGCTTTCCTTGCATTGTCGTGCATCGCCTAGCCTTGCGTTTTCGTGCATTAGCCTTGCCTAGCCTCACCGTGCCTTTCCTTGGGATTCCCTTTGCTTGCCTTGCCGTGCATTGCCTAGCCTTGCGTTGTCGTGCCTTAGCCTTGCCTCGCCTGACCGTGCTTTCCCATGCGTTACCCTTTCCTTGCCTTGCCGTGCATTGCCTAGCCTGCGTTGCCGTGCCTTAGCCTTGTTTCCCCTTGCCGTGCCGTTCCTTCCGTTACCCTTGCCTTTCCTTGCTTTTCCTTGCCTTCCTTACGTTCCGTTACTCTTTGCTTCCCTTCCCTGCATTGCCTAGCCTTGCGTTGTCGTGCCTTAGCCTTATCTCGCTTGACCGTGCCTTCCTTTGCTTTAAGCTTTCCTTGCATTGTCGTGCATTGCCTAGCCTTGCGTTGTCGTGCATTAGCCTTGCCTAGCCTCACCGTGCCTTGCCTTGCGTTACCCTTTCCTTGCCTTGCCGTGCATTGCCTAGCCGTGCGTTGTCGTGCCTTAGCCTTGTTTCCCCTTGCCGTGGCGTGCCTTTTGTTACACTTGCCTTGCCTGGCTTTGCCTTGCCTTCCTTTCCTTCCGTTACTCTTTCCTTGCCTTGCCGTGCATTGCCTAGCCTTGCATTGTCGTGCCTTATGCTTGCCTCTCCAGACCGTGCCTTCCCCTGCGTTACCCTTTCCTTGCCTTGCCGTGCATTGCCTAGCCGTGCGTTGTCGTGCCTTAGCCTTGTTTCCCATTGCCGTGGCGTGCCTTTTGTTACACTTGCCTTGCCTGGCTTTGCCTTGCCTTCCTTTCCTTCCGTTACTCTTTCCTTGCCTTGCCGTGCATTGCCTAGCCCTGCGTTGTCGTTCCTTAGCCTTGTTACCCCTTGCCGTGCCATTCCTTCCGTTACCCTTGCCTTCCCTTTCTTTCCCTTGCCTTCCTTGCGTTCCGTTACTCTTTGCTTGCTTTCCGTGCATTGCCTAGCCTTGCGTTGTCATGCCTTAGCCTTGCCTCGCCTGACCGTGCTTTCCCATGCTCTACCCTTTCCTTGCCTTGCCGTGCATTGCCTAGCGTGCGTTGTCGTGCCTTAGCCTTGTTTCCCCTTTCCGTGCCGTTCCTTCCGTTACACTTGCCTTTCCTTGCTTTCCCTTGCCTTCCTTACCTTCCGTTACTCTTTGCTTGCCTTCCGTGCATTGCCTAGCCTTGCGTTGTCGTGCCTTAGCCTTGCCTCGCCTGACCGTGCTTTCCCATGCGTTACCCTTTCTTTGCCTTGCCGTTCATTCCCTAGCGTTCGGTGTCGTGCCTTAGTCTTGTTTCCCCTTGCCGTGCCGTTCCTTCTGTTACACTTGCCTTTCCTTGCTTTTCCTTGCCTTGCTTACCTTCCGTTACTCTTTGCTTGCCTTCCCTGAATTGCCTAGCCTTGCGTTGTCGTGCCTTAGCCTTATCTCGCCTGACCGTGCCTTCCTTTGCTTTAAGGTTTCCTTGCATTGTCGTGCATTGCCTAGCCTTGCGTTGTCGTGCATTAGCCTTGCCTAGCCTCACCGTGCCTTGCCTTGCGTTACCCTTTCCTTGCCTTGCCGTGCATTGCCTAGCCGTGCGTTGTCGTGCCTTAGCCTTGTTTCCACTTATGTGCCGTGCCTTTTTCTTACATTTGCCTTGCCTGGCATTGCCTTGCCTTCCTTTCCTTCCGTTACTCTTTCCTTGCCTTGCCGTGCATTGCCTAGCCTTGCATTGTCGTGCCTTATCCTTGCCTCGCCTGACCGTGCTTTCCCATGCGTTACCCTTTCCTTGCCTTGCGGTGAATTGCCTAGCCCTGCCTTCTCGTGCCTTAGCCTTGTTACCCCTTGCCGTGCCGTTCCTTCCGTTACCCTTGCCTTCCCTTGCTTTCCCTTTCCTTCCTTGCGTTCCGTTACTCCTTGCTTGCTTTCCGTGCATTGCCTAGCCTTGCGTTGTCGTGCCTTAGCCTTGCCTCGCCTGACCGTGCTTTCCCATGCGTTACCCTTTCCTTGCCTTGCCGTGAATTGCCTAGCCTGCGTTGCCGTGCCTTAGCCTTGTTTCCCCTTGCCGTGCCGTTCCTTCCGTTACCCTTGCCTTTCCTTGCTTTTCCTTGCCTTCCTTACGTTCCGTTACTCTTTGCTTCCCTTCCCTGCATTGCCTAGCCTTGCGTTGTCGTTCCTTAGCCTTATCGCGCCTGACCGTGCCTTCCTTTGCTTTAAGCTTTCCTTGCATTGTCGTGCATTGCCTAGCCTTGCGTTGTCGTGCATTAGCCTTGCCTAGCCTCACCGTGCCTTGCCTTTCGTTACCCTTTCCTTTCCTTGCCGTGCATTGCCTAGCCGTGCGTTGTCGTGCCTTAGCCTTGTTTCCCCTTGCCGTCGCGTGCCTTTTGTTACACTTGCCTTGCCTGGCTTTGCCTTGCCTTCCTTTCCTTCCGTTACTCTTTCCTTGCCTTGCCGTGCATTGCCTAGCCTTGCATTGTCGTGCCTTATGCTTGCCTCTCCAGACCGTGCCTTCCCCTGCGTTACCCTTTCCTTGCCTTGCCGTGCATTGCCTAGCCGTGCGTTGTCGTGCCTTAGCCTTGTTTCACATTGCCGTGGCGTTCCTTTTGTTACACTTGCCTTGCCTGGCTTTGCCTTGCCTTCCTTTCCGTCCGTTACTCTTTCCTTGCCTTGCCGTGCATTGCCTAGCCGTGCGTTGTCGTGCCTTAGCCTTGTTTCCCCTTGCCGTGGCGTGCCTTTTGTTACACTTTCCTTGCATGGCTTTGCGTTGCCTTCCTTTCCTTCCGTTACTCTTTCCTTGCGTTGCCGTGCATTGCCTAGCCTTGCATTTTCGTGCCTTATCCTTGCCTCACCTGACCGTGCCATCCCTTGCGTTACCCTTTCCTTGCCTTGTCGTGCATTGCCTAGCCTTGCGTTGTCGTGCCTTAGCCTTGCCTCGCCTGACCGTGCTTTACCATGCGTTACCCTTTCCTTGCCTTGCCGTAAATTGCCTAGCCTGCGTTGCCGAGCCTTAGCCTTGTTTCCCCTTGCCGTGCCGTTCCTTCCGTTACCCTTGCCTTTCCTTGCTTTTCCTTGCCTTCCTTACGTTCCGTTACTCTTTGCTTCCCTTCCCTGCATTGCCTAGCCTTGCGTTGTCGTGCCTTAGCCTTATCTCGCTTGACCGTGCCTTCCTTTGCTTTAAGCTTTCCTTGCATTGTCGTGCATTGCCTAGCCTTGCGTTGTCGTGCATTAGCCTTGCCTAGCCTCACCGTTCCTTGCCTTGCGTTACCCTTTCCTTGCCTTGCCGTGCATTGCCTAGCCGTGCGTTGTCGTGCCTTAGCCTTGTTTCCCCTTGCCGTGGCGTGCCTTTTGTTACACTTGCCTTGCCTGGCTTTGCCTTGCCTTCCTTTTCTTCCGTTACCCTTTCCTTGCCTTATCCGTGCATTGCCTAGCCTTGCATTGTCGTGCCTTATGCTTGCCTCTCCAGACCGTGCCTTCCCCTGCGTTACCCTTTCCTTGCCTTGCCGTGCATTGCTTAGCCGTGCGTTGTCGTGCCTTAGCCTTGTTTCCCATTGCCGTGGCGTGCCTTTTGTTACACTTGCCTTGCCTGGCTTTGCCTTGCCTTCCTTTCCTTCCGTTACTCTTTCCTTGCCTTGCCGTGCATTGCCTAGCCCTGCGTTGTCGTTCCTTAGCCTTGTTACCCCTTGCCGTGCCATTCCTTCCGTTACCCTTGCCTTCCCTTTCTTTCCCTTGCCTTCCTTGCGTTCCGTTACTCTTTGCTTGCTTTCCGTGCATTGCCTAGCCTTGCGTTGTCATGCCTTAGCCTTGCCTCGCCTGACCGTGCTTTCCCATGCTCTACCCTTTCCTTGCCTTGCCGTGCATTGCCTAGCGTGCGTTGTCGTGCCTTAGCCTTGTTTCCCCTTGCCGTGCCGTTCCTTCCGTTACACTTGCCTTTCCTTGCTTTCCCTTGCCTTCCTTACCTTCCGTTACTCTTTGCTTGCCTTCCGTGCATTGCCTAGCCTTGCGTTGTCGTGCCTTAGCCTTGCCTCGCCTGACCGTGCTTTCCCATGCGTTACCCTTTCTTTGCCTTGCCGTTCATTCCCTAGCGTTCGGTGTCGTGCCTTAGTCTTGTTTCCCCTTGCCGTGCCGTTCCTTCTGTTACACTTGCCTTTCCTTGCTTTTCCTTGCCTTGCTTACCTTCCGTTACTCTTTGGTTGCCTTCCCTGAATTGCCTAGCCTTGCGTTGTCGTGCCTTTGCCTTATCTCGCCTGACCTTGCCTTCCTTTGCTTTAAGCTTTCCTTGCATTGTCGTGCATTGCCTAGCCTTGCGTTGTCGTGCATTAGCCTTGCCTAGCCTCACCGTGCCTTGCCTTGCGTTACCCTTTCCTTGCCTTGCCGTGCATTGCCTAGCCGTGCGTTGTCGTGCCTTAGCCTTGTTTCCACTTATGTGCCGTGCCTTTTTCTTACATTTGCCTTGCCTGGCATTGCCTTGCCTTCCTTTCCTTCCGTTACTCTTTCCTTGCCTTGCCGTGCATTGCCTAGCCTTGCATTGTCGTGCCTTATCCTTGCCTCGCCTGACCGTGCTTTCCCATGCGTTACCCTTTCCTTGCCTTGCGGTGAATTGCCTAGCCCTGCCTTCTCGTGCCTTAGCCTTGTTACCCCTTGCCGTGCCGTTCCTTCCGTTACCCTTGCCTTCCCTTGCTTTCCCTTTCCTTCCTTGCGTTCCGTTACTCCTTGCTTGCTTTCCGTGCATTGCCTAGCCTTGCGTTGTCGTGCCTTAGCCTTGCCTCGCCTGACCGTGCTTTCCCATGCGTTACCCTTTCCTTGCCTTGCCGTGAATTGCCTAGCCTGCGTTGCCGTGCCTTAGCCTTGTTTCCCCTTGCCGTGCCGTTCCTTCCGTTACCCTTGCCTTTCCTTGCTTTTCCTTGCCTTCCTTACGTTCCGTTACTCTTTGCTTCCCTTCCCTGCATTGCCTAGCCTTGCGTTGTCGTTCCTTAGCCTTATCGCGCCTGACCGTGCCTTCCTTTGCTTTAAGCTTTCCTTGCATTGTCGTGCATTGCCTAGCCTTGCGTTGTCGTGCATTAGCCTTGCCTAGCCTCACCGTGCCTTGCCTTTCGTTACCCTTTCCTTTCCTTGCCGTGCATTGCCTAGCCGTGCGTTGTCGTGCCTTAGCCTTGTTTCCCCTTGCCGTGGCGTGCCTTTTGTTACACTTGCCTTGCCTGGCTTTGCCTTGCCTTCCTTTCCTTCCGTTACTCTTTCCTTGCCTTGCCGTGCATTGCCTAGCCTTGCATTGTCGTGCCTTATGCTTGCCTCTCCAGACCGTGCCTTCCCCTGCGTTACCCTTTCCTTGCCTTGCCGTGCATTGCCTAGCCGTGCGTTGTCGTGCCTTAGCCTTGTTTCACATTGCCGTGGCGTTCCTTTTGTTACACTTGCCTTGCCTGGCTTTGCCTTGCCTTCCTTTCCGTCCGTTACTCTTTTCTTGCCTTGCCATGCATTGCCTAGCCTTGCGTTGTCGTACCTTAGCCTTGCCTCGCCTGACCGTGCTTTCCCATGCGTTACCCTTTCCTTGCCTTGCCGTAAATTGCCTAGCCTGCGTTGCCGTGCCTTAGCCTTGTTTCCCCTTGCCGTGCCGTTCCTTCCTTTACCCTTGCCTTTCCTTGCTTTTCCTTGCCTTCCTTACGTTCCGTTACTCTTTGCTTCCCTTCCCTGCATTGCCTAGCCTTGCGTTGTCGTGCCTTAACCTTATCTCTCTTGACCGTGCCTTCCTTTGCTTTAAGCTTTCCTTGCATTGTCGTGCATTGCCTAGCCTTGCGTTGTCGTGCATTAGCCTTGCCTAGCCTCACCGTGCCTTGCCTTGCGTTACCCTTTCCTTGCCTTGCCGTGCATTGCCTAGCCGTGCGTTGTCGTGCCTTAGCCTTGTTTCCCCTTGCCGTGGCGTGCCTTTTGTTACACTTGCCTTGCCTGGCTTTGCCTTGCCTTCCTTTCCTTCCGTTACTCTTTCCTTCCCTTGCCGTGCATTGCCTAGCCTTGCATTGTCGTGCCTTATGCTTGCCTCCCCAGACCGTGCCTTCCCCTGCGTTACCCTTTCCTTGCCTTGCCGTGCATTGCCTAGCCGTGCGTTGTCGTGCATTAGCCTTGTTTCCCCTTGCCGTGGCGTGCCTTTTGTTACACTTGCCTTGACTGGCTTTGCCTAGCCTTCCTTTCCTTCCGTTACTCTTTCCTTGCCTTGCCGTGCATTGCCTAGCCTTGCATTTTCGTGCCTTATCCTTGCCTGACCGTGCCTTGCCTTGCGTTACCCTTTCCTTGCCTTGCCGTGCATTGCCTAGCCCTGCGTTGTCGTTCCTTAGCCTTGTTACCCCTTGCCGTGCCGTTCCTTCCGTTACCCTTGCCTTCCCTTTCTTTCCCTTGCCTTCCTTGCGTTCCGTTACTCTTTGCTTGCTTTCCGTGCATTGCCTAGCCTTGCGTTGTCATGCCTTAGCCTTGCCTCGCCTGACCGTGCTTTCCCATGCGTTACCCTTTCCTTGCCTTGCCGTGCATTGCCTAGCGTGCGTTGTCGTGCCTTAGCCTTTTTTCCCCTTGCCGTGCCGTTCCTTCCGTTACACTTGCCTTTCCTTGCTTTCCCTTGACTTCCTTACCTTCCGTTACTCTTTGCTTGCCTTCCGTGCATTGCCTAGCCTTGCGTTGTCGTGCCATAGCCTTGCCTCGCCTGACCGTGCTTTCCCATGCGTTACCCTTTCTTTGCCTTGCCGTTCATTCCCTAGCGTTCGGTGTCGTGCCTTAGACTTGTTTCCCCTTGCCGTGCCGTTCCTTCCGTTACCCTTGCCTTTCCTTGCTTTTCCTTGCCTTGCTTACCTTCTGTTACTCTTTGCTTGCCTTCCCTGAATTGCCTAGCCTTGCGTTGTCGTGCCTTTGCCTTATCTCGACTGACCTCGTCTTCCTTTGCTTTAAGCTTTCCTTGCATTGTCGTGCATTGCCTAGCCTTGCGTTGTCGTGCCTTAGCCTTATCTCGCCTGACCGTGCCTTCCTTTGCTTTAAGGTTTCCTTGCATTGTCGTGCATTGCCTAGCCTTGCGTTGTCGTGCATTAGCCTTGCCTAGCCTCACCGTGCCTTGCCTTGCGTTACCCTTTCCTTGCCTTGCCGTGCATTGCCTAGCCGTGCGTTGTCGTGCCTTAGCCTTGTTTCCACTTGCTGTGCCGTGCCTTTTTCTTACATTTGCCTTGCCTGTCATTGCCTTGCCTTCCTTTCCTTCCGTTGCTCTTTCCTTGCCTTGCCGTGCATTGCCTACCCTTGCATTGTCGTGCCTTATCCTTGCCTCACCTGACCGTGCCTTCCCCTGCGTTACCCTTTCCTTGCCTTGCCGTGCATTGCCTAGCCGTGCGTTGTAGTGCCTTTGCCTTGTTTCCCCTTGCCGTGCCGTTCCTTCCGTTACACTTGCCTTTCCCTGCTTTCCCTTGCCTTCCTTACCTTCCGTTACTCTTTGCTTGCCTTCCGTGCATTGCCTAGCCTTGCGTTGTCGTGCCTTAGCGTTGCCTCGCCTGACCGTGCTTTCAAATGCGTTACCCTTTCCTTGCCTTGCCGTTCATTGCCTAGCGTTCGGTGTCGTGCCTTAGCCTTGTTTCCCCTTGCCGTGCCGTTCCTTCCGTTACCCTGGCCTTTCCTTGCTTTTCCTTGCCTAGCTTACTTTCCGTTACTCTTTGCTTGCCTTCCCTGAATTTCCTAGCCTTGCGTTGTCTTGCCTTAGCCTTATCTCGCCTAACCTTGCCTTCCTTTGCTTTAAGCTTTCCTTGCATTGTCGTGCATCGCCTAGCCTTGCGTTTTCGTGCATTAGCCTTGCCTAGCCTCACCGTGCCTTTCCTTGGGATTCCCTTTGCTTGCCTTGCCGTGCATTGCCTAGCCGTGCGTTGTCGTGCCTTAGCCTTCTTTCCCCTTGCCGTGCCGTTCCTTCCGTTACCCTTGCCTTTCCTTGCTTTCCCTTGCCTTCCTTACCTTCCGTTACTCTTTGCTTCCCTTCCCTGCATTGCCTAGCCTTGCGTTGTCGTGCCTTAGCCTTATCTCGCCTGACCGTGCCTTCCTTTGCTTTAAGCTTTCCTTGCATTGTCGTGCATTGCCTAGCCTTGCGTTGTCGTGCATTAGCCTTGCCTAGCCTCACCGTGCCTTGCCTTGCGTTACCCTTTCCTTGCCTTGCCGTGCATTGCCTAGCCGTGCGTTGTCGTGCCTTAGCCTTGTTTCCCCTTGCCGTGGCGTGCCTTTTGTTACACTTGCCTTGCCTGGCTTTGCCTTGCCTTCCTTTCCTTCCGTTACTCTTTCCTTGCCTTGCCGTGCATTGCCTAGCCTTGCATTGTCGTGCCTTATGCTTGCCTCTCCAGACCGTGCCTTCCCCTGCGTTACCCTTTCCTTGCCTTGCCGTGCATTGCCTAGCCGTGCGTTGTCGTGCCTTAGCCTTGTTTCCCCTTGCCGTGGCGTGCCTTTTGTTACACTTTCCTTGCATGGCTTTGCGTTGCCTTCCTTTCCTTCCGTTACTCTTTCCTTGCGTTGCCGTGTATTGCCTAGCCTTGCATTTTCGTGCCTTATCCTTGCCTCACCTGACCGTGCCATCCCTTGCGTTACCGTTTCCTTGCCTTGCCGTGCATTGCCTAGCCTTGCGTTGTCGTGCCTTAGCCTTGCCTCGCCTGACCGTGCTTTACCATGCGTTACCCTTTCCTTGCCTTGCCGTAAATTGCCTAGCCTGCGTTGCCGAGCCTTAGCCTTGTTTCCCCTTGCCGTGCCGTTCCTTCCGTTACCCTTGCCTTTCCTTGCTTTTCCTTGCCTTCCTTACGTTCCGTTACTCTTTGCTTCCCTTCCCTGCATTGCCTAGCCTTGCGTTGTCGTGCCTTAGCCTTATCTCGCTTGACCGTGCCTTCCTTTGCTTTAAGCTTTCCTTGCATTGTCGTGCATTGCCTAGCCTTGCGTTGTCGTGCATTAGCCTTATCTCGCCTGACCGTGCCTTCCTTTGCTTTAAGGTTTCCTTGCATTGTCGTGCATTGCCTAGCCTTGCGTTGTCGTGCATTAGCCTTGCCTAGCCTCACCGTGCCTTGCCTTGCGTTACCCTTTCCTTGCCTTGCCGTGCATTGCCTAGCCGTGCGTTGTCGTGCCTTAGCCTTGTTTCCACTTGCTGTGCCGTGCCTTTTTCTTACATTTGCCTTGCCTGGCATTGCCTTGCCTTCCTTTCCTTCCGTTACTCTTTCCTTGCCTTGCCGTGCATTGCCTAGCCTTGCATTGTCGTGCCTTATCCTTGCCTCGCCTGACCGTGCTTTCCCATGCGTTACCCTTTCCTTGCCTTGCGGTGAATTGCCTAGCCCTGCCTTCTCGTGCCTTAGCCTTGTTACCCCTTGCCGTGCCGTTCCTTCCGTTACCCTTGCCTTCCCTTGCTTTCCCTTTCCTTCCTTGCGTTCCGTTACTCCTTGCTTGCTTTCCGTGCATTGCCTAGCCTTGCGTTGTCGTGCCTTAGCCTTGCGTCGCCTGACCGTGCTTTCCCATGCGTTACCCTTTCCTTGCCTTGCCGTGAATTGCCTAGCCTGCGTTGCCGTGCCTTAGCCTTGTTTCCCCTTGCCGTGCCGTTCCTTCCGTTACCCTTGCCTTTCCTTGCTTTTCCTTGCCTTCCTTACGTTCCGTTACTCTTTGCTTCCCTTCCCTGCATTGCCTAGCCTTGCGTTGTCGTGCCTTAGCCTTATCGCGCCTGACCGTGCCTTCCTTTGCTTTAAGCTTTCCTTGCATTGTCGTGCATTGCCTAGCCTTGCGTTGTCGTGCATTAGCCTTGCCTAGCCTCACCGTGCCTTGCCTTTCGTTACCCTTTCCTTTCCTTGCCGTGCATTGCCTAGCCGTGCGTTGTCGTGCATTAGCCTTGTTTCCCCTTGCCGTGGCGTGCCTTTTGTTACACTTGCCTTGCCTGGCTTTGCCTTGCCTTCCTTTCCTTCCGTTACTCTTTCCTTGCCTTGCCGTGCATTGCCTAGCCTTGCATTGTCGTGCCTTATGCTTGCCTCTCCAGACCGTGCCTTCCCCTGCGTTACCCTTTCCTTGCCTTGCCGTGCATTGCCTAGCCGTGCGTTGTCGTGCCTTAGCCTTGTTTCACATTGCCGTGGCGTTCCTTTTGTTACACTTGCCTTGCCTGGCTTTGCCTTGCCTTCCTTTCCTTCCGTTACTCTTTTCTTGCCTTGCCGTGCATTGCCTAGCCTTGCGTTGTCGTGCCTTAGCCTTGCCTCGCCTGACCGTGCTTTCCCATGCGTTAACCTTTCCTTGCCTTGCCGTAAATTGCCTAGCCTGCGTTGCCGTGCCTTAGCCTTGTTTCCCCCTGCCGTGCCGTTCCTTCCGTTACCCTTGCCTTTCCTTGCTTTTCCTTGCCTTCCTTACGTTCCGTTACTCTTTGCTTCCCTTCCCTGCATTGCCTAGCCTTGCGTTGTCGTGCCTTAACCTTATCTCGCTTGACCGTGCCTTCCTTTGCTTTAAGCTTTCCTTGCATTGTCGTGCATTGCCTAGCCTTGCGTTGTCGTGCATTAGCCTTGCCTAGCCTCACCGTGCCTTGCCTTGCGTTACCCTTTCCTTGCCTTGCCGTGCATTGCCTAGCCGTGCGTTGTCGTGCCTTAGCCTTGTTTCCCCATGCCGTGGCGTGCCTTTTGTTACACTTGCCTTGCCTGGCTTTGCCTTGCCTTCCTTTCCTTCCGTTACTCTTTCCTTGCCTTGCCGTGCATTGCCTAGCCTTGCATTGTCGTGCCTTATGCTTGCCTCTCCAGACCGTGCCTTCCCCTGCGTTACCCTTTCCTTGCCTTGCCGTGCATTGCCTAGCCGTGCGTTGTCGTGCCTTAGCCTTGTTTCCCATTGCCGTGGCGTGCCTTTTGTTACACTTGCCTTGCCTGGCTTTCCCTTGCCTTCCTTTCCTTCCGTTACTCTTTCCTTGCCTTGCCGTGCATTGCCTAGCCTTGCATTTTCGTGCCTTATCCTTGCCTCACCTGACCGTGCCATCCCTTGCGTTACCCTTTCCTTGCCTTGCCGTGCATTGCCTAGCCCTGCGTTGTCGTTCCTTAGCCTTGTTACCCCTTGCCGTGCCGTTCCTTCCGTTACCCTTGCCTTCCCTTTCTTTCCCTTGCCTTCCTTGCGTTCCGTTACTCTTTGCTTGCTTTCCGTGCATTGCCTAGCCTTGCGTTGTCATGCCTTAGCCTTGCCTCGCCTGACCGTGCTTTCCCATGCGTTACCCTTTCCTTGCCTTGCCGTGCATTGCCTAGCGTTCGGTGTCGTGCCTTAGACTTGTTTCCCCTTGCCGTGCCGTTCCTTCTGTTACTCTTGCCTTTCCTTGCTTTTCCTTGCCTTGCTTACCTTCCGTTACTCTTTGCTTGCCTTCCCTGAATTGCCTAGCCTTGCGTTGTCGTGCCTTTGCCTTATCTCGACTGACCTCGTCTTCCTTTGCTTTAAGCTTTCCTTGCATTGTCGTGCATTGCCTAGCCTTGCGTTGTCGTGCCTTAGCCTTGCCTCGCCTGAACGTGCTTTCCCATGCGTTACTCTTTCCTTGCCTTGCCGTGCATTGCCCAGCCTGCGTTGCCGTGCCTTAGCCTTGTTTCCCCTTGCCGTGCAGTTCCTTCCGTTACCCTTGCCTTTCCTTGCTTTTCCTTGCCTTGCTTACCTTCCGTTACTCTTTGCTTCCCTTCCCTGCATTGCCTAGCCTTGCGTTGTCGTGCCTTAGCCTTATCTCGCCTGACCGTGCCTTCCTTTGCTTTAAGGTTTCCTTGCATTGTCGTGCATTGCCTAGCCTTGCGTTGTCGTGCATTAGCCTTGCCTAGCCTCACCGTGCCTTGCCTTGCGTTACCCTTTCCTTGCCTTGCCGTGCATTGCCTAGCCGTGCGTTGTCGTGCCTTAGCCTTGTTTCCACTTGCTGTGCCGTGCCTTTTTCTTACATTTGCCTTGCCTGTCATTGCCTTGCCTTCCTTTCCTTCCGTTGCTCTTTCCTTGCCTTGCCGTGCATTGCCTACCCTTGCATTGTCGTGCCTTATCCTTGCCTCACCTGACCGTGCCTTCCCCTGCGTTACCCTTTCCTTGCCTTGCCGTGCATTGCCTAGCCGTGCGTTGTAGTGCCTTTGCCTTGTTTCCCCTTGCCGTGCCGTTCCTTCCGTTACACTTGCCTTTCCCTGCTTTCCCTTGCCTTCCTTACCTTCCGTTACTCTTTGCTTGCCTTCCGTGCATTGCCTAGCCTTGCGTTGTCGTGCCTTAGCGTTGCCTCGCCTGACCGTGCTTTCAAATGCGTTACCCTTTCCTTGCCTTGCCGTTCATTGCCTAGCGTTCGGTGTCGTGCCTTAGCCTTGTTTCCCCTTGCCGTGCCGTTCCTTCCGTTACCCTGGCCTTTCCTTGCTTTTCCTTGCCTAGCTTACTTTCCGTTACTCTTTGCTTGCCTTCCCTGAATTTCCTAGCCTTGCGTTGTCTTGCCTTAGCCTTATCTCGCCTAACCTTGCCTTCCTTTGCTTTAAGCTTTCCTTGCATTGTCGTGCATCGCCTAGCCTTGCGTTTTCGTGCATTAGCCTTGCCTAGCCTCACCGTGCCTTTCCTTGGGATTCCCTTTGCTTGCCTTGCCGTGCATTGCCTAGCCGTGCGTTGTCGTGCCATAGCCTTGTTTCCCCTTGCCGTGCCGTTCCTTCCGTTACCCTTGCCTTTCCTCGCTTTCCCTTGCCTTCCTTACCTTCCGTTACTCTTTGCTTCCCTTCCCTGCATTGCCTAGCCTTGCGTTGTCGTGCCTTAGCCTTATCTCGCCTGACCGTGCCTTCCTTTGCTTTAAGCTTTCCTTGCATTGTCGTGCATTGCCTAGCCTTGCGTTGTCGTGCATTAACCTTGCCTAGCCTCACCGTGCTTTGCCTTCCGTTACTCTTTCCTTGCCTTGCCGTGCATTGCCTAGCCGTGCGTTGTCGTGCCTTAGCCTTGTTTCCCATTGCCGTGGCGTGCCTTTTGTTACACTTGCCTTGCCTGGCTTTGCCTTGCCTTCCTTTCCTTCCGTTACTCTTTCCTTGCCTTGCCGTGCATTGCCTAGCCTTGCATTTTCGTGCCTTATCCTTGCCTCACCTGACCGTGCCATCCCTTGCGTTACCCTTTCCTTGCCTTGCCGTGCATTGCCTAGCCCTGCGTTGTCGTGCCTTAGCCTTGTTACCCCTTGCCGTGCCGTTCCTTCCGTTACCCTTGCCTTCCCTTTCTTTCCCTTGCCTTCCTTGCTTTCCGTTACTCTTTGCTTGCTTTCCGTGCATTGCCTAGCCTTGCGTTGTCATGCCTTAGCCTTGCCTCGCCTGACCGTGCTTTCCCATGCGTTACCCTTTCCTTGCCTTGCCGTGCATTGCCTAGCGTGCGTTGTCGTGCCTTAGCCTTGTTTCCCCTTGCCGTGCCGTTCCTTCCGTTACACTTGCCTTTCCTTGCTTTCCCTTGCCTTCCTTACCTTCCGTTACTCTTTGCTTGCCTTCCGTGCATTGCCTAGCGTGCGTTGTCGTGCCTTAGCCTTGTTTCCCCTTGCCGTGGCGTGCCTTTTGTTACACTTGCCTTGCCTGGCTTTGCCTTGCCTTCCTTTCCTTCCGTTACTCTTTCCTTGCCTTGCCGTGCATTGCCTAGCCTTGCATTGTCGTGCCTTATGCTTGCCTCTCCAGACCGTGCCTTCCCCTGCGTTACCCTTTCCTTGCCTTGCCGTGCATTGCCTAGCCGTGCGTTGTCGTGCCTTAGCCTTGTTTCCCCTTGCCGTGGCGTGCCTTTTGTTACACTTTCCTTGCATGGCTTTGCGTTGCCTTCCTTTCCTTCCGTTACTCTTTCCTTGCGTTGCCGTGCATTGCCTAGCCTTGCATTTTCGTGCCTTATCCTTGCCTCACCTGACCGTGCCATCCCTTGCGTTACCCTTTCCTTGCCGTGCATTGCCTAGCCCTGCGTTGTCGTGCCTTAGCCTTGCCTCGCCTGACCGTGCTTTACCATGCGTTACCCTTTCCTTGCCTTGCAGTAAATTGCCTAGCCTACGTTGCCGTGCCTTAGCCTTGTTTCCCCTTGCCGTGCCGTTCCTTCCGTTACCCTTGCCTTTCCTTGCTTTTCCTTGCCTTCCTTACGTTCCGTTACTCTTTGCTTCCCTTCCCTGCATTGCCTAGCCTTGCGTTGTCGTGCCTTAGCCTTATCTCGCTTGACCGTGCCTTCCTTTGCTTTAAGCTTTCCTTGCATTGTCGTGCATTGCCTAGCCTTGCGTTGTCGTGCATTAGCCTTGCCTAGCCTCACCGTGCCTTGCCTTGCGTTACCCTTTCCTTGCCTTGCCGTGCATTGCCTAGCCGTGCGTTGTCGTACCTTAGCCTTGTTTCCCCTTGCCGTGGCGTGCCTTTTGTTACACTTGCCTTGCCTGGCTTTGCCTTGCCTTCCTTTCCTTCCGTTACTCTTTCCTTGCCTTGCCGTGCATTGCCTAGCCTTGCATTGTCGTGCCTTATGCTTGCCTCTCCAGACCGTGCCTTCCCCTGCGTTACCCTTTCCTTGCCTTGCCGTGCGTTGCCTAGCCGTGCGTTGTCGTGCCTTAGCCTTGTTTCCCATTGCCGTGGCGTGCCTTTTGTTACACTTCCCTTGCCTGGCTTTGCCTTGCCTTCCTTTCCTTCCGTTACTCTTTCCTTGCCTTGCCGTGCATTGCCTAGTCCTGCGTTGTCGTGCCTTAGGCTTGTTTCCCCTTAACGTGCCGTTCCTTCCGTTACCCTTGCCTTCCCTTTCTTTCCCTTGCCTTCCTTGCGTTCCGTTACTCTTTGCTTGCTTTCCGTGCATTGCCTAGCCTTGCGTTGTCATGCCTTAGCCTTGCCTCGCCTGACCGTGCTTTCCCATGCTCTACCCTTTCCTTGCCTTGCCGTGCATTGCCTAGCGTGCGTTGTCGTGCCTTAGCCTTGTTTCCCCTTGCCGTGCCGTTCCTTCCGTTACACTTGCCTTTCCTTGCTTTCCCTTGCCTTCCTTACCTTCCGTTACTCTTTGCTTGCCTTCCGTGCATTGCCTAGCCTTGCGTTGTCGTGCCTTAGCCTTGCCTCGCCTGACCGTGCTTTCCCATGTGTTACCCTCTCCTTGCCTTGCCGTTCATTGCCTAGCGTTCGGTGTCGTGCCTTAGTCTTGTTTCCCCTTGCCGTGCCGTTCCTTCTGTTACACTTGACTTTCCTTGCTTTTCCTTGCCTTGCTTACCTTCCGTTACTCTTTGCTTGCCTTCCCTGAATTGCCTAGCCTTGCGTTGTCGTGCCTTAGCCTTATCTCGCCTGACCGTGCCTTCCTTTGCTTTAAGGTTTCCTTGCATTGTCGTGCATTGCCTAGCCTTGCGTTGTCGTGCATTAGCCTTGCCTAGCCTCACCGTGCCTTGCCTTGCGTTACCCTTTCCTTGCCTTGCCGTGCATTGCCTAGCCGTGCGTTGTCGTGCCTTAGCCTTGTTTCCACTTGATGTGCCGTGCCTTTTTCTTACATTTGCCTTGCCTGGCATTGCCTTGCCTTCCTTTCCTTCCGTTACTCTTTCCTTGCCTTGCCGTGCATTGCCTAGCCTTGCATTGTCGTGCCTTATCCTTGCCTCGCCTGACCGTGCTTTCCCATGCGTTACCCTTTCCTTGCCTTGCGGTGAATTGCCTAGCCCTGCCTTCTCGTGCCTTAGCCTTGTTACCCCTTGCCGTGCCGTTCCTTCCGTTACCCTTGCCTTCCCTTGCTTTCCCTTTCCTTCCTTGCCTTCCGTTACTCCTTGCTTGCTTTCCGTGCATTGCCTAGCCTTGCGTTGTCGTGCCTTAGCCTTGCCTCGCCTGACCGTGCTTTCCCATGCGTTACCCTTTCCTTGCCTTGCCGTGAATTGCCTAGCCTGCGTTGCCGTTCCTTAGCCTTGTTTCCCCTTGCCGTGCCGTTCCTTCCGTTACCATTGCCTTTCCTTGCTTTTCCTTGCCTTCCTTACGTTCCGTTACTCTTTGCTTCCCTTCCCTGCATTGACTAGCCTTGCGTTGTCGTGCCTTAGCCTTATCGCGCCTGACCGTGCCTTCCTTTGCTTTAAGCTTTCCTTGCATTGTCGTGTATTGCCTAGTCTTGCGTTGTCGTGCATTAGCCTTGCCTAGCCTCACCGTGCCTTGCCTTGCGTTACCCTTTCCTTGCCTTGCCGTGCATTGCCTAGCCGTGCGTTGTCGTGCCTTAGCCTTGTTTCCACTTGCTGTGCCGTGCCTTTTTCTTACATTTGCCTTGCCTGTCATTGCCTTGCCTTCCTTTCCTTCCGTTGCTCTTTCCTTGCCTTCCGTGCATTGCCTAGCCTTACGTTGTCGTGCCTTAGCGTTGCCTCGCCTGACCGTGCTTTCAAATGCGTTACCCTTTCCTTGCCTTGCCGTTCATTGCCTAGCGTTCGGTGTCGTGCCTTAGCCTTGTTTCCCCTTGCCGTGCCGTTCCTTCCGTTACCCTGGCCTTTCCTTGCTTTTCCTTGCCTAGCTTAATTTCCGTTACTCTTTGCTTGCCTTCCCTGAATTTCCTAGCCTTGCGTTGTCTTGCCTTAGCCTTATCTCGCCTAACCTTGCCTTCCTTTGCTTTAAGCTTTCCTTGCATTGTCGTGCATCGCCTAGCCTTGCGTTTTCGTGCATTAGCCTTGCCTAGCCTCACCGTGCCTTTCCTTGGGATTCCCTTTGCTTGCCTTGCCGTGCATTGCCTAGCCGTGCGTTGTCGTGCCTTAGCCTTGTTTCCCCTTGCCGTGCCGTTCCTTCCGTTACCCTTGCCTTTCCTTGCTTTCCCTTGCCTTCCTTACCTTCCGTTACTCTTTGCTTCCCTTCCCTGCATTGCCTAGCCTTGCGTTGTCGTGCCTTAGCCTTATCTCGCCTGACCGTGCCTTCCTTTGCTTTAAGCTTTCCTTGCATTGTCGTGCATTGCCTAGCCTTGCGTTGTCGTGCATTAGCCTTGCCTAGCCTCACCGTGCCTTGCCTTGCGTTACCCTTTCCTTGCCTTGCCGTGCATTGCCTAGCCGTGCGTTGTCGTGCCTTAGCCTTGTTTGCCCTTGCCGTGGCGTGCCTTTTGTTACACTTGCCTTGCCTGGCTTTGCCTTGCCTTCCTTTCCTTCCGTTACTCTTTCCTTGCCTTGCCGTGCATTGCCTAGCCTTGCATTGTCGTGCCTTATGCTTGCCTCTCCAGACCGTGCCTTCCCCTGCGTTACCCTTTCCTTGCCTTGCCGTGCATTGCCTAGCCGTGCGTTGTCGTGCCTTAGCCTTGTTTCCCCTTGCCGTGGCGTGCCTTTTGTTACACTTTCCTTGCATGGCTTTGCGTTGCCTTCCTTTCCTTCCGTTACTCTTTCCTTGCGTTGCCGTGCATTGCCTAGCCTTGCATTTTCGTGCCTTATCCTTGCCTCACCTGACCGTGCCATCCCTTGCGTTACCCTTTCCTTGCCTTGCCGTGCATTGCCTAGCCTTGCGTTGTCGTGCCTTAGCCTTGCCTCGCCTGACCGTGCTTTACCATGCGTTACCCTTTCCTTGCCTTGCCGTAAATTGCCTAACCTGCGTTGCCGAGCCTTAGCCTTGTTTCCCCTTGCCGTGCCGTTCCTTCCGTTACCCTTGCCTTTCCTTGCTTTTCCTTGCCTTCCTTACGTTCCGTTACTCTTTGCTTCCCTTCCCTGCATTGCCTAGCCTTGCGTTGTCGTGCCTTAGCCTTATCTCGCTTGACCGTGCCTTCCTTTGCTTTAAGCTTTCCTTGCATTGTCGTGCATTGCCTAGCCTTGCGTTGTCGTGCATTAGCCTTGCCTAGCCTCACCGTGCCTTGCCTTGCCTTACCCTTTCCTTGCCTTGCCGTGCATTGCCTAGCCGTGCGTTGTCGTGCCTTAGCCTTGTTTCCCCTTGCCGTGGCGTGCCTTTTGTTACACTTGCCTTGCCTGGCTTTGCCTTGCCTTCCTTTCCTTCCGTTACTCTTTCCTTGCCTTGCCGTGCATTGCCTAGCCTTGCATTGTCGTGCCTTATGCTTGCCTCTCCAGACCGTGCCTTCCCCTGCGTTACCCTTTCCTTGCCTTGCCGTGCATTGCCTAGCCGTGCGTTGTCGTGCCTTAGCCTTGTTTCCCATTGCCGTGGCGTGCCTTTTGTTACACTTGCCTTGCCTGGCTTTGCCTTGCCTTCCTTTCCTTCCGTTACTCTTTCCTTGCCTTGCCGTGCATTGCCTAGCCCTGCGTTGTCGTTCCTTAGCCTTGTTACCCCTTGCCGTGCCATTCCTTCCGTTACCCTTGCCTTCCCTTTCTTTCCCTTGCCTTCCTTGCGTTCCGTTACTCTTTGCTTGCTTTCCGTGCATTGCCTAGCCTTGCGTTGTCATGCCTTAGCCTTGCCTCGCCTGACCGTGCTTTCCCATGCTCTACCCTTTCCTTGCCTTGCCGTGCATTGCCTAGCGTGCGTTGTCGTGCCTTAGCCTTGTTTCCCCTTGCCGTGCCGTTCCTTCCGTTACACTTGCCTTTCCTTGCTTTCCCTTGCCTTCCTTACCTTTCGTTACTCTTTGCTTGCCTTCCGTGCATTGCCTAGCCTTGCGTTGTCGTGCCTTAGCCTTGCCTCGCCTGACCGTGCTTTCCCATGCGTTACCCTTTCTTTGCCTTGCCGTGCATTCCCTAGCGTTCGGTGTCGTGCCTTAGTCTTGTTTCCCCTTGCCGTGCCGTTCCTTCTGTTACACTTGCCTTTCCTTGCTTTTCCTTGCCTTGCTTACCTTCCGTTACTCTTTGCTTGCCTTCCCTGAATTGCCTAGCCTTGCGTTGTCGTGCCTTAGCCTTATCTCGCCTGACCGTGCCTTCCTTTGCTTTAAGGTTTCCTTGCATTGTCGTGCATTGCCTAGCCTTGCGTTGTCGTGCATTAGCCTTGCCTAGCCTCACCGTGCCTTGCCTTGCGTTACCCTTTCCTTGCCTTGCCGTGCATTGCCTAGCCGTGCGTTGTCGTGCCTTAGCCTTGTTTCCACTTATGTGCCGTGCCTTTTTCTTACATTTGCCTTGCCTGGCATTGCCTTGCCTTCCTTTCCTTCCGTTACTCTTTCCTTGCCTTGCCGTGCATTGCCTAGCCTTGCATTGCCGTGCCTTATCCTTGCCTCGCCTGACCGTGCTTTCCCATGCGTTACCCTTTCCTTGCCTTGCCGTGCATTGCCTAGCCCTGCCTTCTCGTGCCTTAGCCTTGTTACCCCTTGCCGTGCCGTTCCTTCCGTTACCCTTGCCTTCCCTTGCTTTCCCTTTCCTTCCTTGCGTTCCGTTACTCCTTGCTTGCTTTCCGTGCATTGCCTAGCCTTGCGTTGTCGTGCCTTAGCCTTGCCTCGCCTGACCGTGCTTTCCCATGCGTTACCCTTTCCTTGCCTTGCCGTGAATTGCCTAGCCTGCGTTGCCGTGCCTTTGCCTTGTTTCCACTTGCCGTGCCGTTCCTTCCGTTACCCTTGCCTTTCCTTGCTTTTCCTTGCCTTCCTTACGTTCCGTTACTCTTTGCTTCCCTTCCCTGCATTGCCTAGCCTTGCGTTGTCGTTCCTTAGCCTTATCGCGCCTGACCGTGCCTTCCTTTGCTTTAAGCTTTCCTTGCATTGTCGTGCATTGCCTAGCCTTGCGTTGTCGTGCATTAGCCTTGCCTAGCCTCACCGTGCCTTGCCTTTCGTTACCCTTTCCTTTCCTTGCCGTGCATTGCCTAGCCGTGCGTTGTCGTGCCTTAGCCTTGTTTCCCCTTGCCGTGGCGTGCCTTTTGTTACACTTGCCTTGCCTGGCTTTGCCTTGCCTTCCTTTCCTTCCGTTACTCTTTCCTTGCCTTGCCGTGCATTGCCTAGCCTTGCATTGTCGTGCCTTATGCTTGCCTCTCCAGACCGTGCCTTCCCCTGCGTTACCCTTTCCTTGCCTTGCCATGCATTGCCTAGCCGTGCGTTGTCGTGCCTTAGCCTTGTTTCACATTGCCGTGGCGTTCCTTTTGTTACACTTGCCTTGCCTGGCTTTGCCTTGCCTTCCTTTCCGTCCGTTACTCTTTTCTTGCCTTGCCGTGCATTGCCTAGCCTTGCGTTGTCGTGCCTTAGCCTTGCCTCGCCTGACCGTGCTTTCCCATGCGTTACCCTTTCCTTGCCTTGCCGTAAATTGCCTAGCCTGCGTTGCCGTGCCTTAGCCTTGTTTCCCCTTGCCGTGCCGTTCCTTCCTTTACCCTTGCCTTTCCTTGCTTTTCCTTGCCTTCCTTACGTTCCGTTACTCTTTGCTTCCCTTCCCTGCATTGCCTAGCCTTGCGTTGTCGTGCCTTAACCTTATCTCTCTTGACCGTGCCTTCCTTTGCTTTAAGCTTTCCTTGCATTGTCGTGCATTGCCTAGCCTTGCGTTGTCGTGCATTAGCCTTGCCTAGCCTCACCGTGCCTTGCCTTGCGTTACCCTTTCCTTGCCTTGCCGTGCATTGCCTAGCCGTGCGTTGTCGTGCCTTAGCCTTGTTTCCCCTTGCCGTGGCGTGCCTTTTGTTACACTTGCCTTGCCTGGCTTTGCCTTGCCTTCCTTTCCTTCCGTTACTCTTTCCTTGCCTTGCCGTGCATTGCCTAGCCTTGCATTGTCGTGCCTGATGCTTGCCTCTCCAGACCGTGCCTTCCCCTGCGTTACCCTTTCCTTGCCTTGCCGTGCATTGCCTAGCCGTGCGTTGTCGTGCCTTAGCCTTGTTTCCCATTGCCGTGGCGTGCCTTTTGTTACACTTGCCTTGCCTGGCTTTCCCTTGCCTTCCTTTCCTTCCGTTACTCTTTCCTTGCCTTGCCGTGCATTGCCTAGCCTTGCATTTTCGTGCCTTATGCTTGCCTTCCAGACCGTGCCTTCCCCTGCGTTACCCTTTCCTTGCCTTGCCGTGCATTGCCTAGCCCTGCGTTGTCGTTCCTTAGCCTTGTTACCCCTTGCCGTGCCGTTCCTTCCGTTACCCTTGCCTTCCCTTTCTTTCCCTTGCCTTCCTTGCGTTCCGTTACTCTTTGCTTGCTTTCCGTGCATTGCCTAGCCTTGCGTTGTCATGCCTTAGCCTTGCCTCGCCTGACCGTGCTTTCCCATGCGTTACCCTTTCCTTGCCTTGCCGTGCATTGCCTAGCGTGCGTTGTCATGCCTTAGCCTTGTTTCCCCTTGCCGTGCCGTTCCTTCCGTTACACTTGCCTTTCCTTGCTTTCCCTTGCCTTCCTTACCTTCCGTTACTCTTTGCTTGCCTTCCGTGCATTGCCTAGCCTTGCGTTGTCGTGCCTTAGCCTTGCCTCGCCTGACCGTGCTTTCCCATGCGTTACCCTTTCTTTGCCTTGCCGTTCATTCCCTAGCGTTCGGTGTCGTGCCTTAGACTTGTTTCCCCTTGCCGTGCCGTTCCTTCTGTTACTCTTGCCTTTCCTTGCTTTTCCTTGCCTTCCTTACCTTCCGTTACTCTTTGCTTGCCTTCCCTGAATTGCCTAGCCTTGCGTTGTCGTGCCTTTGCCTTATCTCGACTGACCTTGCCTTCCTTTGCTTTAAGCTTTCCTTGCATTGTCGTGCATTGCCTAGCCTTGCGTTGTCGTGCCTTAGCCTTGCCTCGCCTGAACGTGCTTTCCCATGCGTTACCCTTTCCTTGCCTTGCCGTGCATTGCCCAGCCTGCGTTGCCGTGCCTTAGCCTTGTTTCCCCTTGCCGTGCAGTTCCTTCCGTTACCCTTGCCTTTCCTTGCTTTTCCTTGCCTTGCTTACCTTCCGTTGCTCTTTGCTTCCCTTCCCTGCATTGCCTAGCCTTGCGTTGTCGTGCCTTAGCCTTATCTCGCCTGACCGCGCCTTCCTTTTCTTTAAGCTTTCCTTGCATTGTCGTGCATTGCCTAGCCTTGCGTTGTCGTGCATTAGCCTTGCCTAGCCTCACCGTGCCTTGCCTTGCGTTACCCTTTCCTTGCCTTGCCGTGCATTGCCTAGCCGTGCGTTGTCGTGCCTTAGCCTTGTTTCCACTTGCTGTGCCGTGCCTTTTTCTTACATTTGCCTTGCCTGTCATTGCCTTGTCTTCCTTTCCTTCCGTTACTCTTTCCTTGCCTTGCCGTGCATTGCCTACCCTTGCATTGTCGTGCCTTATCCTTGCCTCACCTGACCGTGCCTTCCCCTGCGTTACCCTTTCCTTGCCTTGCCGTGCATTGCCTAGCCCTGCGTTGTCGTGCCTTAGCCTTGTTACCCCTTGCCGTGCCGTTCCTTCCGTTACCCTTGCCTTCCCTTGCTTTCCCTTACCTTCCTTGCGTTCCGTTACTCTTTGCTTGCTTTCCGTGCATTGCATAGCCTTGCGTTGTCATGCCTTAGCCTTGCCTCGCCTGACCGTGCTTTCCCATGCGTTACCCTTTCCTTGCCTTGCCGTGCATTGCCTAGCCGTGCGTTGTAGTGCCTTTGCCTTGTTTCCCCTTGCCGTGCCGTTCCTTCCGTTACCCTTGCCTTTCCCTGCTTTCCCTTGCCTTCCTTGCCTTCCGTTACTCTTTGCTTGCCTTCCGTGCATTGCCTAGCCTTGCGTTGTCGTGCCTTAGCCTTGCCTCGCCTGACCGTGCTTTCAAATGCGTTACCCTTTCCTTGCCTTGCCCTTCATTGCCTAGCGTTCGGTGTCGTGCCTTAGACTTGTTTCCCCTTGCCGTGCCGTTCCTTCCGTTACCCTGGCCTTTCCTTGCTTTTCCTTGCCTTGCTTACTTTCCGTTACTCTTTGCTTGCCTTCCCTGAATTTCCTAGCCTTGCGTTGTCTTGCCTTAGCCTTATCTCGCCTAACCTTGCCTTCCTTTGCATTAAGCTTTCCTTGCATTGTCGTGCATCGCCTAGCCTTGCGTTTTCGTGCATTAGCCTTGCCTAGCCTCACCGTGCCTTTCCTTGGGATTCCCTTTGCTTGCCTTGCCGTGCATTGCCTAGCCGTGCGTTGTCGTGCCATAGCCTTGTTTCCCCTTGCCGTGCCGTTCCTTCCGTTACCCTTGCCTTTCCTCGCTTTCCCTTGCCTTCCTTACCATCCGTTACTCTTTGCTTCCCTTCCCTGCATTGCCTAGCCTTGCGTTGTCGTGCCTTAGCCTTATCTCGCCTGACCGTGCCTTCCTTTGCTTTAAGCTTTCCTTGCATTGTCGTGCATTGCCTAGCCTTGCGTTGTCGTGCATTAGCCTTGCCTAGCCTCACCGTGCCTTGCCTTGCGTTACCCTTTCCTTGCCTTGCCGTGCATTGCCTAGCCGTGCGTTGTCGTGCCTTAGCCTTGTTTCCCATTGCCGTGGCGTGCCTTTTGTTACACTTGCCTTGCCTGGCTTTGCCTTGCCTTCCTTTCCTTCCGTTACTCTTTCCTTGCCTTGCCGTGCATTGCCTAGCCTTGCATTTTCGTGCCTTATCCTTGCCTCAACTGACCGTGCCATCCCTTGCGTTACCCTTTCCTTGCCTTGCCGTGCATTGCCTAGCCCTGCGTTGTCGTTCCTTAGCCTTGTTACCCCTTGCCGTGCCGTTCCTTCCGTTACCCTTGCCTTCCCTTTCTTTCCCTTGCCTTCCTTGCGTTCCGTTACTCTTTGCTTGCTTTCCGTGCATTGCCTAGCCTTGCGTTGTCATGCCTTAGCCTTGCCTCGCCTGACCGTGCTTTCCCATGCGTTACCCTTTCCTTGCCTTGCCGTGCATTGCCTAGCGTGCGTTGTCGTGCCTTAGCCTTGTTTCCCCTTGCCGTGCCGTTCCTTCCGTTACACTTGCCTTTCCTTGCTTTCCCTTGCCTTCCTTACCTTCCGTTACTCTTTGCTTGCCTTCCGTGCATTGCCTAGCCTTGCGTTGTCGTGCCTTAGCCTTGCCTCGCCTGACCGTGCTTTCCCATGCGTTACCCTTTCTTTGCCTTGCCGTTCATTCCCTAGCGTTCGGTGTCGTGCCTTAGACTTGTTTCCCCTTGCCGTGCCGTTCCTTCTGTTACTCTTGCCTTTCCTTGCTTTTCCTTGCCTTGCTTACCTTCCGTTACTCTTTGCTTGCCTTCCCTGAATTGCCTAGCCTTGCGTTGTCGTGCCTTTGCCTTATCTCGACTGACCTTGCCTTCCTTTGCTTTAAGCTTTCCTTGCATTGTCGTGCATTGCCTAGCCTTGCGTTGTCGTGCCTTAGCCTTGCCTCGCCTGAACGTGCTTTCCCATGCGTTACCCTTTCCTTGCCTTGCCGTGCATTGCCCAGCCTGCGTTGCCGTGCCTTAGCCTTGTTTCCCCTTGCCGTGCAGTTCCTTCCGTTACCCTTGCCTTTCCTTGCTTTTCCTTGCCTTGCTTACCTTCCGTTGCTCTTTGCTTCCCTTCCCTGCATTGCCTAGCCTTGCGTTGTCGTGCCTTAGCCTTATCTCGCCTGACCGTGCCTTCCTTTGCTTTAAGGTTTCCTTGCATTGTCGTGCATTGCCTAGCCTTGCGTTGTCGTGCATTAGCCTTGCCTAGCCTCACCGTGCCTTGCCTTGCGTTACCCTTTCCTTGCCTTGCCGTGCATTGCCTAGCCGTGCGTTGTCGTGCCTTAGCCTTGTTTCCACTTGCTGTGCCGTGCCTTTTTCTTACATTTGCCTTGCCTGTCATTGCCTTGTCTTCCTTTCCTTCCGTTACTCTTTCCTTGCCTTGCCGTGCATTGCCTACCCTTGCATTGTCGTGCCTTATCCTTGCCTCACCTGACCGTGCCTTCCCCTGCGTTACCCTTTCCTTGCCTTGCCGTGCATTGCCTAGCCCTGCGTTGTCGTGCCTTAGCCTTGTTACCCCTTGCCGTGCCGTTCCTTCCGTTACCCTTGCCTTCCCTTGCTTTCCCTTGCCTTCCTTGCGTTCCGTTACTCTTTGCTTGCTTTCCGTGCATTGCATAGCCTTGCGTTGTCATGCGTTAGCCTTGCCTCGCCTGACCGTGCTTTCAAATGCGTTACCCTTTCCTTGCCTTGCCGTGCATTGCCTAGCCGTGCGTTGTAGTGCCTTTGCCTTGTTTCCCCTTGCCGTGCCGTTCCTTCCGTTACACTTGCCTTTCCCTGCTTTCCCTTGCCTTCCTTACCTTCCGTTACTCTTTGCTTGCCTTCCGTGCATTGCCTAGCCTTGCGTTGTCGTGCCTTAGCGTTGCCTCGCCTGACCGTGCTTTCAAATGCGTTACCCTTTCCTTGCCTTGCCGTTCATTGCCTAGCGTTCGGTGTCGTGCCTTAGCCTTGTTTCCCCTTGCCGTGCCGTTCCTTCCGTTACCCTGGCCTTTCCTTGCTTTTCCTTGCCTAGCTTACTTTCCGTTACTCTTTGCTTGCCTTCCCTGAATTTCCTAGCCTTGCGTTGTCTTGCCTTAGCCTTATCTCGCCTAACCTTGCCTTCCTTTGCTTTAAGCTTTCCTTGCATTGTCGTGCATCGCCTAGCCTTGCGTTTTCGTGCATTAGCCTTGCCTAGCCTCACCGTGCCTTTCCTTGGGATTCCCTTTGCTTGCCTTGCCGTGCATTGCCTAGCCGTGCGTTGTCGTGCCATAGCCTTGTTTCCCCTTGCCGTGCCGTTCCTTCCGTTACCCTTGCCTTTCCTTGCTTTCCCTTGCCTTCCTTACCTTCCGTTACTCTTTGCTTCCCTTCCCTGCATTGCCTAGCCTTGCGTTGTCGTGCCTTAGCCTTATCTCGCCTGACCGTGCCTTCCTTTGCTTTAAGCTTTCCTTGCATTGTCGTGCATTGCCTAGCCTTGCGTTGTCGTGCATTAGCCTTGCCTAGCCTCACCGTGCCTTGCCTTGCGTTACCCTTTCCTTGCCTTGCCGTGCATTGCCTAGCCGTGCTTTGTCGTGCCTTAGCCTTGTTTCCCCTTGCCGTGGCGTGCCTTTTGTTACACTTGCCTTGCCTGGCTTTGCCTTGCCTTCCTTTCCTTCCGTTACTATTTCCTTGCCTTGCCGTGCATTGCCTAGCCTTGCATTGTCGTGCCTTATGCTTGCCTCTCCAGACCGTGCCTTCCCCTGCGTTACCCTTTCCTTGCCTTGCCGTGCATTGCCTAGCCGTGCGTTGTCGTGCCTTAGCCTTGTTTCCCCTTGCCGTGGCGTGCCTTTTGTTACACTTTCCTTGCATGGCTTTGCGTTGCCTTCCTTTCCTTCCGTTACTCTTTCCTTGCGTTGCCGTGCATTGCCTAGCCTTGCATTTTCGTGCCTTATCCTTGCCTCACCTGACCGTGCCATCCCTTGCGTTACCCTTTCCTTGCCTTGCCGTGCATTGCCTAGCCTTGCGTTGTCGTGCCTTAGCCTTGCCTCGCCTGACCGTGCTTTACCATGCGTTACCCTTTCCTTGCCTTGCCGTAAATTGCCTAGCCTGCGTTGCCGTGCCTTAGCCTTGTTTCCCCTTGCCGTGCCGTTCCTTCCGTTACCCTTGCCTTTCCTTGCTTTTCCTTGCCTTCCTTACGTTCCGTTACTCTTTGCTTCCCTTCCCTGCATTGCCTAGCCTTGCGTTGTCGTGCCTTAGCCTTATCTCGCTTGACCGTGCCTTCCTTTGCTTTAAGCTTTCCTTGCATTGTCGTGCATTGCCTAGCCTTGCGTTGTCGTGCATTAGCCTTGCCTAGCCTCACCGTGCCTTGCCTTGCGTTACCCTTTCCTTGCCTTGCCGTGCATTGCCTAGCCGTGCGTTGTCGTACCTTAGCCTTGTTTCCCCTTGCCGTGGCGTGCCTTTTGTTACACTTGCCTTGCCTGGCTTTGCCTTGCCTTCCTTTCCTTCCGTTACTCTTTCCTTGCCTTGCCGTGCATTGCCTAGCCTTGCATTGTCGTGCCTTATGCTTGCCTCTGCAGACCGTGCCTTCCCCTGCGTTACCCTTTCCTTGCCTTGCCGTGCATTGCCTAGCCCTGCGTTGTCGTGCCTTAGCCTTGTTTCCCCTTGCCGTTGCGTGCCTTTTGTTACACTTCCCGTGCCTGGCTTTGCCTTGCCTTCCGTTCCTTCCGTTACTCTTTCCTTGCCTTGCCGTGCATTGCCTAGCCCTGCGTTGTCGTTCCTTAGCCTTGTTACCCCTTGCCGTGCCATTCCTTCCGTTACCCTTGACTTCCCTTTCTTTCCCTTGCCTTCCTTGCGTTCCGTTACTCTTTGCTTGCTTTCCGTGCATTGCCTAGCCTTGCGTTGTCATGCCTTAGCCTTGCCTCGCCTGACCGTGCTTTCCCATGCTCTACCCTTTCCTTGCCTTGCCGTGCATTGCCTAGCGTGCGTTGTCGTGCCTTAGCCTTGTTTCCCCTTGCCGTGCCGTTCCTTCCGTTACACTTGCCTTTCCTTGCTTTCCCTTGCCTTCCTTACCTTCCGTTACTCTTTGCTTGCCTTCCGTGCATTGCCTAGCCTTGCGTTTTCGTGCCTTAGCCTTGCCTCCCCTGACCGTGCTTTCCCATGCGTTACCCTTTCTTTGCCTTGCCGTTCATTCCCTAGCGTTCGGTGTCGTGCCTTAGTCTTGTTTCCCCTTGCCGTGCCGTTCCTTCTGTTACACTTGCCTTTCCTTGCTTTTCCTTGCCTTGCTTACCTTCCGTTACTCTTTGCTTGCCTTCCCTGAATTGCCTAGCCTTGCGTTGTCGTGCCTTAGCCTTATCTCGCCTGACCGTGCCTTCCTTTGCTTTAAGGTTTCCTTGCATTGTCGTGCATTGCCTAGCCTTGCGTTGTCGTGCATTAGCCTTGCCTAGCCTCACCGTGCCTTGCCTTGCGTTACCCTTTCCTTGCCTTGCCGTGCATTGCCTAGCCGTGCGTTGTCGTGCCTTAGCCTTGTTTCCACTTGATATGCCGTGCCTTTTTCTTACATTTGCCTTGCCTGGCATTGCCTTGCCTTCCTTTCCTTCCGTTACTCTTTCCTTGCCTTGCCGTGCATTGCCTAGCCTTGCATTGTCGTGCCTTATCCTTGCCTCGCCTGACCGTGCTTTCCCATGCGTTACCCTTTCCTTGCCTTGCGGTGAATTGCCTAGCCCTGCCTTCTCGTGCCTTAGCCTTGTTACCCCTTGCCGTGCCGTTCCTTCCGTTACCCTTGCCTTCCCTTGCTTTCCCTTTCCTTCCTTGCGTTCCGTTACTCCTTGCTTGCTTTCCCTGCATTGCCTAGCCTTGCGTTGTCGTGCCTTAGCCTTGCCTCGCCTGACCGTGCTTTCCCATGCGTTACCCTTTCCTTGCCTTGCCGTGAATTGCCTAGCCTGCGTTGCCGTGCCTTAGCCTTGTTTCCCCTTGCCGTGCCGTTCCTTCCGTTACCCTTGCCTTTCCTTGCTTTTCCTTGCCTTCCTTACGTTCCGTTACTCTTTGCTTCCCTTCCCTGCATTGACTAGCCTTGCGTTGTCGTGCCTTAGCCTTATCGCGCCTGACCGTGCCTTCCTTTGCTTTAAGCTTTCCTTGCATTGTCGTGCATTGCCTAGTCTTGCGTTGTCGTGCATTAGCCTTGCCTAGCCTCACCGTGCCTTGCCTTTCGTTACCCTTTCCTTGCCTTGCCGTGCATTGCCTAGCCGTGCGTTGTCGTGCCTTAGCCTTGTTTCCACTTGCTGTGCCGTGCCTTTTTCTTCCATTTGCCTTGCCTGTCATTGCCTTGCCTTCCTTTCCTTCCGTTGCTCTTTCCTTGCCTTCCGTGCATTGCCTAGCCTTGCGTTGTCGTGCCTTAGCGTTGCCTCGCCTGACCGTGCTTTCAAATGCGTTACCCTTTCCTTGCCTTGCCGTTCATTGCCTAGCGTTCGGTGTCGTGCCTTAGCCTTGTTTCCCCTTGCCGTGCCGTTCCTTCCGTTACCCTGGCCTTTCCTTGCTTTTCCTTGCCTAGCTTACTTTCCGTTACTCTTTGCTTGCCTTCCCTGAATTTCCTAGCCTTGCGTTGTCTTGCCTTAGCCTTATCTCGCCTATCCTTGCCTTCCTTTGCTTTAAGCTTTCCTTGCATTGTCGTGCATCGCCTAGCCTTGCGTTTTCGTGCATTAGCCTTGCCTAGCCTCACCGTGCCTTTCCTTGGGATTCCCTTTGCTTGCCTTGCCGTGCATTGCCTAGCCGTGCGTTGTCGTGCCTTAGCCTTGTTTCCCCTTGCCGTGCCGTTCCTTCCGTTACCCTTGCCTTTCCTTGCTTTCCCTTGCCTTCCTTACCTTCCGTTACTCTTTGCTTCCCTTCCCTGCATTGCCTAGCCTTGCGTTGTCGTGCCTTAGCCTTATCTCGCCTGACCGTGCCTTCCTTTGCTTTAAGCTTTCCTTGCATTGTCGTGCATTGCCTAGCCTTGCGTTGTCGTGCATTAGCCTTGCCTAGCCTCACCGTGCCTTGCCTTGCGTTACCCTTTCCTTGCCTTGCCGTGCATTGCCTAGCCGTGCGTTGTCGTGCCTTAGCCTTGTTTGCCCTTGCCGTGGCGTGCCTTTTGTTACACTTGCCTTGCCTGGCTTTGCCTTGCCTTCCTTTCCTTCCGTTACTCTTTCCTTGCCTTGCCGTGCATTGCCTAGCCTTGCATTGTCGTGCCTTATGCTTGCCTCTCCAGACCGTGCCTTCCCCTGCGTTACCCTTTCCTTACCTTGCCGTGCATTGCCTAGCCGTGCGTTGTCGTGCCTTAGCCTTGTTTCCCCTTGCCGTGGCGTGCCTTTTGTTACACTTTCCTTGCATGGCTTTGCGTTGCCTTCCTTTCCTTCCGTTACTCTTTCCTTGCGTTGCCGTGCATTGCCTAGCCTTGCATTGTCGTGCCTTATCCTTGCCTCACCTGACCGTGCCATCCCTTGCGTTACCCTTTCCTTGCCTTGCCGTGCATTGCCTAGCCTTGCGTTGTCGTGCCTTAGCCTTGCCTCGCCTGACCGTGCTTTACCATGCGTTACCCTTTCCTTGCCTTGCCGTAAATTGCCTAGCCTGCGTTGCCGAGCCTTAGCCTTGTTTCCCCTTGCCGTGCCGTTCCTTCCGTTACCCTTGCCTTTCCTTGCTTTTCCTTGCCTTCCTTACGTTCCGTTACTCTTTGCTTCCCTTCCCTGCATTGCCTAGCCTTGCGTTGTCGTGCCTTAGCCTTATCTCGCTTGACCGTGCCTTCCTTTGCTTTAAGCTTTCCTTGCATTGTCGTGCATTGCCTAGCCTTGCGTTGTCGTGCATTAGCCTTGCCTAGCCTCACCGTGCCTTGCCTTGCGTTACCCTTTCCTTGCCTTGCCGTGCATTGCCTAGCCGTGCGTTGTCGTGCCTTAGCCTTGTTTCCCCTTGCCGTGGCGTGCCTTTTGTTACACTTGCCTTGCCTGGCTTTGCCTTGCCTTCCTTTCCTTCCGTTACTCTTTCCTTGCCTTGCCGTGCATTGCCTAGCCTTGCATTGTCGTGCCTTATGCTTGCCTCTCCAGACCGTGCCTTCCCCTGCGTTACCCTTTCCTTGCCTTGCCGTGCATTGCCTAGCCGTGCGTTGTCGTGCCTTAGCCTTGTTTCCCATTGCCGTGGCGTGCCTTTTGTTACACTTGCCTTGCCTGGCTTTGCCTTGCCTTCCTTTCCTTCCGTTACTCTTTCCTTGCCTTGCCGTGCATTGCCTAGCCCTGCGTTGTCGTTCCTTAGCCTTGTTACCCCTTGCCGTGCCATTCCTTCCGTTACCCTTGCCTTCCCTTTCTTTCCCTTGCCTTCCTTGCGTTCCGTTACTCTTTGCTTGCTTTCCGTGCATTGCCTAGCCTTGCGTTGTCATGCCTTAGCCTTGCCTCGCCTGACCGTGCTTTCCCATGCTCTACCCTTTCCTTGCCTTGCCGTGCATTGCCTAGCGTGCGTTGTCGTGCCTTAGCCTTGTTTCCCCTTTCCGTGCCGTTCCTTCCGTTACACTTGCCTTTCCTTGCTTTCCCTTGCCTTCCTTACCTTCCGTTACTCTTTGCTTGCCTTCCGTGCATTGCCTAGCCTTGCGTTGTCGTGCCTTAGCCTTGCCTCGCCTGACCGTGCTTTCCCATGCGTTACCCTTTCTTTGCCTTGCCGTTCATTCCCTAGCGTTCGGTGTCGTGCCTTAGTCTTGTTTCCCCTTGCCGTGCCGTTCCTTCTGTTACACTTGCCTTTCCTTGCTTTTCCTTGCCTTGCTTACCTTCCGTTACTCTTTGCTTGCCTTCCCTGAATTGCCTAGCCTTGCGTTGTCGTGCCTTAGCCTTATCTCGCCTGACCGTGCCTTCCTTTGCTTTAAGGTTTCCTTGCATTGTCGTGCATTGCCTAGCCTTGCGTTGTCGTGCATTAGCCTTGCCTAGCCTCACCGTGCCTTGCCTTGCGTTACCCTTTCCTTGCCTTGCCGTGCATTGCCTAGCCGTGCGTTGTCGTGCCTTAGCCTTGTTTCCACTTATGTGCCGTGCCTTTTTCTTACATTTGCCTTGCCTGGCATTGCCTTGCCTTCCTTTCCTTCCGTTACTCTTTCCTTGCCTTGCCGTGCATTGCCTAGCCTTGCATTGTCGTGCCTTATCCTTGCCTCGCCTGACCGTGCTTTCCCATGCGTTACCCTTTCCTTGCCTTGCGGTGAATTGCCTAGCCCTGCCTTCTCGTGCCTTAGCCTTGTTACCCCTTGCCGTGCCGTTCCTTCCGTTACCCTTGCCTTCCCTTGCTTTCCCTTTCCTTCCTTGCGTTCCGTTACTCCTTGCTTGCTTTCCGTGCATTGCCTAGCCTTGCGTTGTCGTGCCTTAGCCTTGCCTCGCCTGACCGTGCTTTCCCATGCGTTACCCTTTCCTTGCCTTGCCGTGAATTGCCTAGCCTGCGTTGCCGTGCCTTAGCCTTGTTTCCCCTTGCCGTGCCGTTCCTTCCGTTACCCTTGCCTTTCCTTGCTTTTCCTTGCCTTCCTTACGTTCCGTTACTCTTTGCTTCCCTTCCCTGCATTGCCTAGCCTTGCGTTGTCGTTCCTTAGCCTTATCGCGCCTGACCGTGCCTTCCTTTGCTTTAAGCTTTCCTTGCATTGTCGTGCATTGCCTAGCCTTGCGTTGTCGTGCATTAGCCTTGCCTAGCCTCACCGTGCCTTGCCTTTCGTTACCCTTTCCTTTCCTTGCCGTGCATTGCCTAGCCGTGCGTTGTCGTGCCTTAGCCTTGTTTCCGCTTGCCGTGGCGTGCCTTTTGTTACACTTGCCTTGCCTGGCTTTGCCTTGCCTTCCTTTCCTTCCGTTACTCTTTCCTTGCCTTGCCGTGCATTGCCTAGCCTTGCATTGTCGTGCCTTATGCTTGCCTCTCCAGACCGTGCCTTCCCCTGCGTTACCCTTTCCTTGCCTTGCCGTGCATTGCCTAGCCGTGCGTTGTCGTCCCTTAGCCTTGTTTCACATTGCCGTGGCGTTCCTTTTGTTACACTTGCCTTGCCTGGCTTTGCCTTGCCTTCCTTTCCGTCCGTTACTCTTTTCTTGCCTTGCCGTGCATTGCCTAGCCTTGCGTTGTCGTGCCTTAGCCTTGCCTCGCCTGACCGTGCTTTCCCATGCGTTACCCTTTCCTTGCCTTGCCGTAAATTGCCTAGCCTGCGTTGCCGTGCCTTAGCCTTGTTTCCCCTTGCCGTGCCGTTCCTTCCTTTACCCTTGCCTTTCCTTGCTTTTCCTTGCCTTCCTTACGTTCCGTTACTCTTTGCTTCCCTTCCCTGCATTGCCTAGCCTTGCGTTGTCGTGCCTTAACCTTATCTCTCTTGACCGTGCCTTCCTTTGCTTTAAGCTTTCCTTGCATTGTCGTGCATTGCCTAGCCTTGCGTTGTCGTGCATTAGCCTTGCCTAGCCTCACCGTGCCTTGCCTTGCGTTACCCTTTCCTTGCCTTGCCGTGCATTGCCTAGCCGTGCGTTGTCGTGCCTTAGCCTTGTTTCCCCTTGCCGTGGCGTGCCTTTTGTTACACTTGCCTTGCCTGGCTTTGCCTTGCCTTCCTTTCCTTCCGTTACTCTTTCCTTGCCTTGCCGTGCATTGCCTAGCCTTGCATTGTCGTGCCTTATGCTTGCCTCTCCAGACCGTGCCTTCCCCTGCGTTACCCTTTCCTTGCCTTGCCGTGCATTGCCTAGCCGTGCGTTGTCGTGCCTTAGCCTTGTTTCCCATTGCCGTGGCGTGCCTTTTGTTACACTTGCCTTGCCTGGCTTTCCCTTGCCTTCCTTTCCTTCCGTTACTCTTTCCTTGCCTTGCCGTGCATTGCCTAGCCTTGCATTTTCGTGCCTTATGCTTGCCTTCCAGACCGTGCCTTCCCCTGCGTTACCCTTTCCTTGCCTTGCCGTGCATTGCCTAGCCCTGCGTTGTCGTTCCTTAGCCTTGTTACCCCTTGCCGTGCCGTTCCTTCCGTTACCCTTGCCTTCCCTTTCTTTCCCTTGCCTTCCTTACCTTCCGTTACACTTTGCTTGCCTTCCGTGCATTGCCTAGCCTTGCGTTGTCGTGCCATAGCCTTGCCTCGCCTGACCGTGCTTTCCCATGCGTTACCCTTTCTTTGCCTTGCCGTTCATTCCCTAGCGTTCGGTGTCGTGCCTTAGACTTGTTTCCCCTTGCCGTGCCGTTCCTTCTGTTACTCTTGCCTTTCCTTGCTTTTCCTTGCCTTGCTTACCTTCCGTTACTCTTTGCTTGCCTTCCCTGAATTGCCTAGCCTTGCGTTGTCGTGCCTTTGCCTTATCTCGACTGACCTCGTCTTCCTTTGCTTTAAGCTTTCCTTGCATTGTCGTGCATTGCCTAGCCTTGCGTTGTCGTGCCTTAGCCTTGCCTCGCCTGAACGTGCTTTCCCATGCGTTACTCTTTCCTTGCCTTGCCGTGCATTGCCCAGCCTGCGTTGCCGTGCCTTAGCCTTGTTTCCCCTTGCCGTGCAGTTCCTTCCGTTACCCTTGCCTTTCCTTGCTTTTCCTTGCCTTGCTTACCTTCCGTTACTCTTTGCTTCCCTTCCCTGCATTGCCTAGCCTTGCGTTGTCGTGCCTTAGCCTTATCTCGCCTGACCGTGCCTTCCTTTGCTTTAAGGTTTCCTTGCATTGTCGTGCATTGCCTAGCCTTGCGTTGTCGTGCATTAGCCTTGCCTAGCCTCACCGTGCCTTGCCTTGCGTTACCCTTTCCTTGCCTTGCCGTGCATTGCCTAGCCGTGCGTTGTCGTGCCTTAGCCTTGTTTCCACTTGCTGTGCCGTGCCTTTTTCTTACATTTGCCTTGCCTGTCATTGCCTTGCCTTCCTTTCCTTCCGTTGCTCTTTCCTTGCCTTGCCGTGCATTGCCTACCCTTGCATTGTCGTGCCTTATCCTTGCCTCACCTGACCGTGCCTTCCCCTGCGTTACCCTTTCCTTGCCTTGCCGTGCATTGCCTAGCCGTGCGTTGTAGTGCCTTTGCCTTGTTTCCCCTTGCCGTGCCGTTCCTTCCGTTACACTTGCCTTTCCCTGCTTTCCCTTGCCTTCCTTACCTTCCGTTACTCTTTGCTTGCCTTCCGTGCATTGCCTAGCCTTGCGTTGTCGTGCCTTAGCGTTGCCTCGCCTGACCGTGCTTTCAAATGCGTTACCCTTTCCTTGCCTTGCCGTTCATTGCCTAGCGTTCGGTGTCGTGCCTTAGCCTTGTTTCCCCTTGCCGTGCCGTTCCTTCCGTTACCCTAGCCTTTCCTTGCTTTTCCTTGCCTAGCTTACTTTCCGTTACTCTTTGCTTCCCTTCCCTGCATTGCCTAGCCTTGCGTTGTCGTGCCTTAGCCTTATCTCGCCTGACCGTGCCTTCCTTTGCTTTAAGCTTTCCTTGCATTGTCGTGCATTGCCTAGCCTTGCGTTGTCGTGCATTAGCCTTGCCTAGCCTCACCGTGCCTTGCCTTGCGTTACCCTTTCCTTGCCTTGCCGTGCATTGCCTAGCCGTGCGTTGTCGTGCCTTAGCCTTGTTTCCCCTTGCCGTGGCGTGCCTTTTGTTACACTTGCCTTGCCTGGCTTTGCCTTGCCTTCCTTTCCTTCCGTTACTCTTTCCTTGCCTTGCCGTGCATTGCCTAGCCTTGCATTGTCGTGCCTTATGCTTGCCTCTCCAGACCGTGCCTTCCCCTGCGTTACCCTTTCCTTGCCTTGCCGTGCATTGCCTAGCCGTGCGTTGTCGTGCCTTAGCCTTGTTTCCCCTTGCCGTGGCGTGCCTTTTGTTACACTTTCCTTGCATGGCTTTGCGTTGCCTTCCTTTCCTTCCGTTACTGTTTCCTTGCCTTGCCGTGCATTTCCAAGCCTTCCGTTGTCGTGCCTTAGCCTTGCCTCGCCTGACCGTGCCATCCCTTGCGTTACCCTTTCCTTGCCTTGCCGTGCATTGCCTAGCCCTGCGTTGTCGTGCCTTAGCCTTGCCTCGCCTGACCGTGCTTTGCCTAGCGTTACCCTTTCCTTGCCTTGCCGTGCATTGCCTAGCCGTGCGTTGTCCTGCCTTAGCCTTGTTTCCCATTGCCGTGCCATGCCTTTTGTTACACTTGCCTTGCCTTGCTTTGCCTTGCCTTCCTTTCGTTCCGTTACTCTTTCCTTGCCTTGCCGTGCATTGCCTAGCCCTGCGTTGTCGTTCCTTAGCCTTTTTACCCCTTGCCGTGCCATTCCTTCCGTTACCCTTGCCTTCCCTTTCTTTCCCTTGCCTTCCTTGCGTTCCGTTACTCTTTGCTTGCTTTCCGTGCATTGCCTAGCCTTGCGTTGTCATGCCTTAGCCTTGCCTCGCCTGACCGTGCTTTCCCATGCTCTACCCTTTCCTTGCCTTGCCGTGCATTGCCTAGCGTGCGTTGTCGTGCCTTAGCCTTGTTTCCCCTTGCCGTGCCGTTCCTTCCGTTACACTTGCCTTTCCTTGCTTTCCGTTGCCTTCCTTACCTTCCGTTACTCTTTGCTTGCCTTCCGTGCATTGCCTAGCCTTGCGTTGTCGTGCCTTAGCCTTGCCTCGCCGGACCGTGCTTTCCCATGCGTTACCCTTTCTTTGCCTTGCCGTTCATTCCCTAGCGTTCGGTGTCGTGCCTTAGTCTTGTTTCCCCTTGCCGTGCCGTTCCTTCTCTTACACTTGCCTTTCCTTGCTTTTCCTTGCCTTGCTTACCTTCCGTTACTCTTTGCTTGCCTTCCCTGAATTGCCTAGCCTTGCGTTGTCGTGCCTTAGCCTTATCTCGCCTGACCGTGCCTTCCTTTGCTTTAAGGTTTCCTTGCATTGTCGTGCATTGCCTAGCCTTGCGTTGTCGTGCATTAGCCTTGCCTAGCCTCACCGTGCCTTGCCTTGCGTTACCCTTTCCTTGCCTTGCCGTGCATTGCCTAGCCGTGCGTTGTCGTGCCTTAGCCTTGTTTCCACTTGCTGTGCCGTGCCTTTTTCTTACATTTGCCTTGCCTGGCATTGCCTTGCCTTCCTTTCCTTCCGTTACTCTTTCCTTGCCTTGCCGTGCATTGCCTAGCCTTGCATTGTCGTGCCTTATCCTTGCCTCGCCTGACCGTGCTTTCCCATGCGTTACCCTTTCCTTGCCTTGCGGTGAATTGCCTAGCCCTGCCTTCTCGTGCCTTAGCCTTTTTACCCCTTGCCGTGCCGTTCCTTCCGTTACCCTTGCCTTCCCTTGCTTTCCCTTTCCTTCCTTGCGTTCCGTTACTCCTTGCTTGCTTTCCGTGCATTGCCTAGGCTTGCGTTGTCGTGCCTTAGCCTTGCGTCGCCTGACCGTGCTTTCCCATGCGTTACCCTTTCCTTGCCTTGCCGTGAATTGCCTAGCCTTCGTTGCCGTGCCTTAGCCTTGTTTCCCCTTGCCGTGCCGTTCCTTCCGTTACCCTTGCCTTTCCTTGCTTTTCCTTGCCTTCCTTACGTTCGGTTACTCTTTGCTTCCCTTCCCTGCATTGCCTAGCCTTGCGTTGTCGTGCCTTAGCCTTATCGCGCCTGACCGTGCCTTCCTTTGCTTTAAGCTTTCCTTGCATTGTCGTGCATTGCCTAGCCTTGCGTTGTCGTGCATTAGCCTTGCCTAGCCTCACCGTGCCTTGCCTTTCGTTACCCTTTCCTTTCCTTGCCGTGCATTGCCTAGCCGTGCGTTGTCGTGCATTAGCCTTGTTTCCCCTTGCCGTGGCGTGCCTTTTGTTACACTTGCCTTGCCTGGCTTTGCCTTGCCTTCCTTTCCTTCCGTTACTCTTTCCTTGCCTTGCCGTGCATTGCCTAGCCTTGCATTGTCGTGCCTTATGCTTGCCTCTCCAGACCGTGCCTTCCCCTGCGTTACCCTTTCCTTGCCTTGCCGTGCATTGCCTAGCCGTGCGTTGTCGTGCCTTAGCCTTGTTTCCCATTGCCGTGGCGTGCCTTTTGTTACACTTGCCTTGCCTGGCTTTGCCTTGCCTTCCTTTCCTTCCGTTACTCTTTTCTTGCCTTGCCGTGCATTGCCTAGCCTTGCGTTGTCGTGCCTTAGCCTTGCCTCGCCTGACCGTGCTTTCCCATGCTTTAACCTTTCCTTGCCTTGCCGTGCATTGTCTAACCTGCGTTGCCGTGCCTTAGCCTTGTTTCCCCTTGCCGTGCCGTTCCTTCCGTTACCCTTGTCTTTCCTTGCTTTTCCTTGCCTTCCTTACGTTCCGTTACTCTTTGCTTCCCTTCCCTGCATTGCCTAGCCTTGCGTTGTCGTGCCTTAACCTTATCTCGCTTGACCGTGCCTTCCTTTGCTTTAAGCTTTCCTTGCATTGTCGTGCATTGCCTAGCCTTGCGTTGTCGTGCATTAGCCTTGCCTAGCCTCACCGTGCCTTGCCTTGCGTTACCCTTTCCTTGCCTTGCCGTGCATTGCCTAGCCGTGCGTTGTCGTGCCTTAGCCTTGTTTCCCCATGCCGTGGCGTGCCTTTTGTTACACTTGCCTTGCCTGGCTTTGCCTTGCCTTCCTTTCCTTCCGTTACTCTTTCCTTGCCTTGCCGTGCATTGCCTAGCCTTGCATTGTCGTGCCTTATGCTTGCCTCTCCAGACCGTGCTTTCCCATGCGTTACCCTTTCCTTGCCTTGCCATGCATTTCCTAGGCGTGTGTTGTCGTGACTTAGCCTTGTCTCCCCTTGCCGTAGCGTGCCTTTTGTTACACTTGCCTTGCTGGCTTTCCCTTGCCTTCCTTTCCTTCCGTTACTATTTCCTTGCCTTGCCGTGCATTGCCTAGCCTTGCGTTGTCGTGCCTTAGCCTTGCCTCGCCTGACCGTGCCATCCCTTGCGTTACCCTTTCCTTGCCTTGCCGTGCATTGCCTAGCCCTGCGTTGTCGTTCCTTAGCCTTGTTACCCCTTGCCGTGCCGTTCCTTCCGTTACCCTTGCCTTCCCTTGCTTTCCCTTGCCTTCCTTGCGTTCCGTTACTCTTTGCTTGCTTTCCGTGCATTGCCTAGCCTTGCGTTGTCATGCCTTAGCCTTGCCTCGCCTGACCGTGCTTTCCCATGCGTTACCCTTTCCTTGCCTTGCCGTGCATTGCCTAGCGTTCGGTGTCGTGCCTTAGACTTGTTTCCCCTTGCCGTGCCGTTCCTTCTGTTACTCTTGCCTTTCCTTGCTTTTCCTTGCCTTGCTTACCTTCCGTTACTCTTTGCTTGCCTTCCCTGAATTGCCTAGCCTTGCGTTGTCGTGCCTTTGCCTTATCTCGACTGACCTCGTCTTCCTTTGCTTTAAGCTTTCCTTGCATTGTCGTGCATTGCCTAGCCTTGCGTTGTCGTGCCTTAGCCTTGCCTCGCCTGACCGTGCTTTCCCATGCGTTACCCTTTCCTTGCCTTGCCGTGCATTGCCCAGCCTGCGTTGCCGTGCCTTAGCCTTGTTTCCCCTTGCCGTGCAGTTCCTTCCGTTACCCTTGCCTTTCCTTGCTTTTCCTTGCCTTGCTTACCTTCCGTTACTCTTTGCTTCCCTTCCCTGCATTGCCTAGCCTTGCGTTGTCGTGCCTTAGCCTTATCTCGCCTGACCGTGCCTTCCTTTGCTTTAAGGTTTCCTTGCATTGTCGTGCATTGCCTAGCCTTGCGTTGTCGTACATTAGCCTTGCCTAGCCTCACCGTGCCTTGCCTTGCGTTACCCTTTCCTTGCCTTGCCGTGCATTGCCTAGCCGTGCGTTGTCGTGCCTTAGCCTTGTTTCCACTTGCTGTGCCGTGCCTTTTTCTTGCATTTGCCTTGCCTGTCATTGCCTTGCCTTCCTTTCCTTCCGTTGCTCTTTCCTTGCCTTGCCGTGCATTGCCTACCCTTGCATTGTCGTGCCTTATCCTTGCCTCACCTGACCGTGCCTTCCCCTGCGTTACCCTTTCCTTGCCTTGCCGTGCTTTGCCTAGCCGTGCGTTGTAGTGCCTTTGCCTTGTTTCCCCTTGCCGTGCCGTTCCTTCCGTTACACTTGCCTTTCCCTGCTTTCCCTTGCCTTCATTACCTTCCGTTACTCTTTGCTTGCCTTCCGTGCATTGCCTAGCCTTGCGTTGTCGTGCCTTAGCGTTGCCTCGCCTGACCGTGCTTTCAAATGCGTTACCCTTTCCTTGCCTTGCCGTTCATTGCCTAGCGTTCGGTGTCGTGCCTTAGCCTTGTTTCCCCTTGCCGTGCCGTTCCTTCCGTTACCCTGGCCTTTCCTTGCTTTTCCTTGCCTAGCTTACTTTCCGTTACTCTTTGCTTGCCTTCCCTGAATTTCCTAGCCTTGCGTTGTCTTGCCTTAGCCTTATCTCGCCTAACCTTGCCTTCCTTTGCTTTAAGCTTTCCTTGCATTGTCGTGCATCGCCTAGCCTTGCGTTTTCGTGCATTAGCCTTGCCTAGCCTCACCGTGCCTTTCCTTGGGATTCCCTTTGCTTGCCTTGCCGTGCATTGCCTAGCCGTGCGTTGTCGTGCCTTAGCCTTGTTTCCCCTTGCCGTGCCGTTCCTTCCGTTACCCTTGCCTTTCCTTGCTTTCCCTTGCCTTCCTTACCTTCCGTTACTCTTTGCTTCCCTTCCCTGCATTGCCTAGCCTTGCGTTGTCGTGCCTTAGCCTTATCTCGCCTGACCGTGCCTTCCTTTGCTTTAAGCTTTCCTTGCATTGTCGTGCATTGCCTAGCCTTGCGTTGTCGTGCATTAGCCTTGCCTAGCCTCACCGTGCCTTGCCTTGCGTTACCCTTTCCTTGCCTTGCCGTGCATTGCCTAGCCGTGCGTTGTCGTGCCTTAGCCTTGTTTCCCCTTGCCGTGGCGTGCCTTTTGTTACACTTGCCTTGCCTGGCTTTGCCTTGCCTTCCTTTCCTTCCGTTACTCTTTCCTTGCCTTGCCGTGCATTGCCTAGCCTTGCATTGTCGTGCCTTATGCTTGCCTCTCCAGACCGTGCCTTCCCCTGCGTTACCCTTTCCTTGCCTTGCCGTGCATTGCCTAGCCGTGCGTTGTCGTGCCTTAGCCTTGTTTCCCCTTGCCGTGGCGTGCCTTTTGTTACACTTTCCTTGCATGGCTTTGCGTTGCCTTCCTTTCCTTCCGTTACTCTTTCCTTGCGTTGCCGTGTATTGCCTAGCCTTGCATTTTCGTGCCTTATCCTTGCCTCACCTGACCGTGCCATCCCTTGCGTTACCCTTTCCTTGCCTTGCCGTGCATTGCCTAGCCTTGCGTTGTCGTGCCTTAGCCTTGCCTCGCCTGACCGTGCTTTACCATGCGTTACCCTTTCCTTGCCTTGCCGTAAATTGCCTAGCCTGTGTTGCCGAGCCTTAGCCTTGTTTCCCCTTGCCGTGCCGTTCCTTCCGTTACCCTTGCCTTTCCTTGCTTTTCCTTGCCTTCCTTACGTTCCGTTACTCTTTGCTTCCCTTCCCTGCATTGCCTAGCCTTGCGTTGTCGTGCCTTAGCCTTATCTCGCTTGACCGTGCCTTCCTTTGCTTTAAGCTTTCCTTGCATTGTCGTGCATTGCCTAGCCTTGCGTTGTCGTGCATTAGCCTTGCCTAGCCTCACCGTGCCTTGCCTTGCGTTACCCTTTCCTTGCCTTGCCGTGCATTGCCTAGCCGTGCGTTGTCGTGCCTTAGCCTTGTTTCCCCTTGCCGTGGCGTGCCTTTTGTTACACTTGCCTTGCCTGGCTTTGCCTTGCCTTCCTTTCCTTCCGTTACTCTTTCCTTGCCTTGCCGTGCATTGCCTAGCCCTGCGTTGTCGTTCCTTAGCCTTGTTACCCCTTGCCGTGCCGTTCCTTCCGTTACCCTTGCCTTCCCTTTCTTTCCCTTGCCTTCCTTGCGTTCCGTTACTCTTTGCTTGCTTTCCGTGCATTTCCTAGCCTTGCGTTGTCATGCCTTAGCCTTGCCTCGCCTGACCGTGCTTTCCCATGCTCTACCCTTTCCTTGCCTTGCCGTGCATTGCCTAGCGTGCGTTGTCGTGCCTTAGCCTTGTTTCCCCTTGCCGTGCCGTTCCTTCCGTTACACTTGCCTTTCCTTGCTTTCCCTTGCCTTCCTTACCTTCCGTTACTCTTTGCTTGCCTTCCGTGCATTGCCTAACCTTGCGTTGTCGTGCCTTAGCCTTGCCTCGCCGGACCGTGCTTTCCCATGCGTTACCCTTTCTTTGCCTTGCCGTTCATTCCCTAGCGTTCGGTGTCGTGCCTTAGTCTTGTTTCCCCTTGCCGTGCCGTTCCTTCTCTTACACTTGCCTTTCCTTGCTTTTCCTTGCCTTGCTTACCTTCCGTTACTCTTTGCTTGCCTTCCCTGAATTGCCTAGCCTTGCGTTGTCGTGCCTTAGCCTTATCTCGCCTGACCGTGCCTTCCTTTGCTTTAAGGTTTCCTTGCATTGTCGTGCATTGCCTAGCCTTGCGTTGTCGTGCATTAGCCTTGCCTAGCCTCACCGTGCCCTGCCTTGCGTTACCCTTTCCTTGCCTTGCCGTGCATTGCCTAGCCGTGCGTTGTCGTGCCTTAGCCTTGTTTCCACTTGCTGTGCCGTGCCTTTTTCTTACATTTGCCTTGCCTGGCATTGCCTTGCCTTCCTTTCCTTCCGTTAATCTTTCCTTGCCTTGCCGTGCATTGCCTAGCCTTGCATTGTCGTGCCTTATCCTTGACTCGCCTGACCGTGCTTTCCCATGCGTTACCCTTTCCTTGCCTTGCGGTGAATTGCCTAGCCCTGCCTTCTCGTGCCTTAGCCTTGTTACCCCTTGCCGTGCCGTTCCTTCCGTTACCCTTGCCTTCCCTTGCTTTCCCTTTCCTTCCTTGCGTTCCGTTACTCCTTGCTTGCTTTCCGTGCATTGCCTAGCCTTGCGTTGTCGTGCCTTAGCCTTGCGTCGCCTGACCGTGCTTTCCCATGCGTTACCCTTTCCTTGCCTTGCCGTGAATTGCCTAGCCTGCGTTGCCGTGCCTTAGCCTTGTTTCCCCTTGCCGTGCCGTTCCTTCCGTTACCCTTGCCTTTCCTTGCTTTTCCTTGCCTTCCTTACGTTCCGTTACTCTTTGCTTCCCTTCCCTGCATTGCCTAGCCTTGCGTTGTCGTGCCTTAGCCTTATCGCGCCTGACCGTGCCTTCCTTTGCTTTAAGCTTTCCTTGCATTGTCGTGCATTGCCTAGCCTTGCGTTGTCGTGCATTAGCCTTGCCTAGCCTCACCGTGCCTTGCCTTTCGTTACCCTTTCCTTTCCTTGCCGTGCATTGCCTAGCCGTGCGTTGTCGTGCATTAGCCTTGTTTCCCCTTGCCGTGGCGTGCCTTTTGTTACACTTGCCTTGCCTGGCTTTGCCTTGCCTTCCTTTCCTTCCGTTAGTCTTTCCTTGCCTTGCCGTGCATTGCCTAGCCTTGCATTGTCGTGCCTTATGCTTGCCTCTCCAGACCGTGCCTTCCCCTGCGTTACCCTTTCCTTGCCTTGCCGTGCATTGCCTAGCCGTGCGTTGTCGTGCCTTAGCCTTGTTTCACATTGCCGTGGCGTTCCTTTTGTTACACTTGCCTTGCCTGGCTTTGTCTTGCCTTCCATTCCTTCCGTTACTCTTTTCTTGCCTTGCCGTGCATTGCCTAGCCTTGCGTTGTCGTGCCTTAGCCTTGCCTCGCCTGACCGTGCTTTCCCATGCGTTAACCTTTCCTTGCCTTGCCGTAAATTGCCTAGCCTGCGTTGCCGTGCCTTAGCCTTGTTTCCCCTTGCCGTGCCGTTCCTTCCGTTACCCTTGCCTTTCCTTGCTTTTCCTTGCCTTCCTTACGTTCCGTTACTCTTTGCTTGCCTTCCCTGCATTGCCTAGCCTTGCGTTGTCGTGCCTTAACCTTATCTCGCTTGACCGTGCCTTCGTTTGCTTTAAGCTTTCCTTGCATTGTCGTGCATTGCCTAGCCTTGCGTTGTCGTGCATTAGCCTTGCCTAGCCTCACCATGCCTTGCCTTGCGTTACCCTTTCCTTGCCTTGCCGTGCATTGCCTAGCCGTGCGTTGTCGTGCCTTAGCATTGTTTCCCCTTGCCGTGGCGTGCCTTTTGTTACACTTGCCTTGCCTGGCTTTGCCTTGCCTTCCTTTCCTTCCGTTACTCTTTCCTTGCCTTGCCGTAAATTGCCTAGCCTTGCATTGTCGTGCCTTATGCTTGCCTCTCCAGACCGTGCCTTCCCCTGCGTTACCCTTTCCTTGCCTTGCCGTGCATTGCCTAGCCGTGCGTTGTCGTGCCTTAGCCTTGTTTCCCCTTGCCGTGGCGTGCCTTTTGTTACACTTGCCTTGCCTGGCTTTGCCTTGCCTTCCTTTCCTTCCGTTACTCTTTCCTTGCCTTGCCGTGCATTGCCTAGCCTTGCATTTTCGTGCCTTATCCTTGCCTCACCTGACCGTGCCATCCCTTGCGTTACCCTTTCCTTGCCTTGCCGTGCATTGCCTAGCCCTGCGTTGTCGTTCCTTAGCCTTGTTACCCCTTGCCGTGCCGTTCCTTCCGTTACCCTTGCCTTCCCTTTCTTTCCCTTGCCTTCCTTGCGTTCCGTTACTCTTTGCTTGCTTTCCGTGCATTGCCTAGCCTTGCGTTGTCATGCCTTAGCCTTGCCTCGCCTGACCGTGCTTTCCCATGCGTTACCCTTTCCTTGCCTTGCCGTGCATTGCCTAGCGTGCGTTGTCGTGCCTTAGCCTTGTTTCCCCTTGCCGTGCCGTTCCTTCCGTTACACTTGCCTTTCCTTGCTTTCCCTTGCCTTCCTTACCTTCCGTTACTCTTTGCTTGCCTTCCGTGCATTGCCTAGCCTTGCGTTGTCGTGCCTGAGCCTTGCCTCGCCTGACCGTGCTTTCCCATGCGTTACCCTTTCTTTGCCTTGCCGTTCATTCCCTAGCGTTCGGTGTCGTGCCTTAGACTTGTTTCCCCTTGCCGTGCCGTTCCTTCTGTTACACTTGCCTTTCCTTGCTTTTCCTTGCCTTGCTTACCTTCCGTTACTCTTTGCTTGCCTTCCCTGAATTGCCTAGCCTTGCGTTGTCGTGCCTTTGCCTTATCTCGACTGACCTTGCCTTCCTTTGCTTTAAGCTTTCCTTGCATTGTCGTGCATTGCCTAGCCTTGCGTTGTCGTGCCTTAGCCTTGCCTCGCCTGAACGTGCTTTCCCATGCGTTACCCTTTCCTTGCCTTGCCGTGCATTGCCCAGCCTGCGTTGCCGTGCCTTAGCCTTGTTTCCCCTTGCCGTGAAGTTCCTTCCGTTACCCTTGCCTTTCCTTGCTTTTCCTTGCCTTGCTTACCTTCCGTTACTCTTTGCTTCCCTTCCCTGCATTGCCTAGCCTTGCGTTGTCGTGCCTTAGCCTTATCTCGCCTGACCGTGCCTTCCTTTGCTTTAAGGTTTCCTTGCATTGTCGTGCATTGCCTAGCCTTGCGTTGTCGTGCATTAGCCTTGCCTAGCCTCACCGTGCCTTGCCTTGCGTTACCCTTTCCTTGCCTTGCCGTGCATTGCCTAGCCGTGCGTTGTCGTGCCTTAGCCTTGTTTCCACTTGCTGTGCCGTGCCTTTTTCTTACATTTGCCTTGCCTGGCATTGCCTTGCCTTCCTTTCCTTCCGTTACTCTTTCCTTGCCTTGCCGTGCATTGCCTACCCTTGCATTGTCGTGCCTTATCCTTGCCTCACCTGACCGTGCCTTCCCCTGCGTTACCCTTTCCTTGCCTTGCCGTGCATTGCCTAGCCCTGCGTTGTCGTGCCTTAGCCTTGTTACCCCTTGCCGTGGCCGTTATTTTCGTTACCCTTGCCTTCCCTTGCTTTCCCTTGCCTTCCTTGCGTTCCGTTACTCTTTGCTTGCTTTCCGTGCATTGCATAGCCTTGCGTTGTCATGCCTTAGCCTTGCCTCGCCTGACCGTGCTTTCCCATGCGTTACCCTTTCCTTGCCTTGCCGTGCATTGCCTAGCCGTGCGTTGTAGTGCCTTTGCCTTGTTTCCCCTTGCCGTGCCGTTCCTTCCGTTACACTTGCCTTTCCCTGCTTTCCCTTGCCTTCCTTACCTTCCGTTACTCTTTGCTTGCCTTCCGTGCATTGCCTAGCCTTGCGTTGTCTTGCCTTAGCCTTATCTCGCCTAACCTTGCCTTCCTTTGCTTTAAGCTTTCCTTGCATTGTCGTGCATCGCCTAGTCTTGCGTTTTCGTGCATTAGCCTTGCCTAGCCTCACCGTGCCTTTCCTTGGGTTACCCTTTGCTTGCCTTGCCGTGCATTGCCTAGCCGTGCGTTGTCGTGCCTTAGCCTTGTTTCCCCTTGCCGTGGCGTGACTTTTGTTACACTTGCCTTGCCTTGCTTTGCCTTGCCTTCCTTTCCTTCCGTTACTCTTTCCTTGCCTTGCCGTGCATTGCCTAGCCTTGCATTGTCGTGCCTTATGCTTGCCTCTCCAGACCGTGCCTTCCCCTGCGTTACCCTTTCCTTGCCTTGCCGTGCATTGCCTAGCCGTGCGTTGTCGTGCCTTAGCCTTGTTTCCCCTTGCCGTGGCGTGCCTTTTGTTACACTTTCCTTGCATGGCTTTGCGTTGCCTTCCTTTCCTTCCGTTACTCTTTCCTTGCGTTGCCGTGCATTGCCTAGCCTTGGATTTTCGTGCCTTATCCTTGCCTCACCTGACCGTGCCATCCCTTGCGTTACCCTTTCCTTGCCTTGCCGTGCATTGCCTAGCCTTGCATTGTCGTGCCTTATCCTTGCCTCGCCTGACCGTGCTTTCCCATGCGTTACCCTTTCCTTGCCTTGCCGTAAATTGCCTAGCCTGCGTTGCCGTGCCTTAGCCTTGTTTCCCCTTGCCGTGCCGTTCCTTCCGTTACCCTTGCCTTTCCTTGCTTTTCCTTGCCTTCCTTACGTTCCGTTACTCTTTGCTTCCCTTCCCTGCATTGCCTAGCCTTGCGTTGTCGTGCCTTAGCCTTATCTCGCTTGACCGTGCCTTCCTTTGCTTTAAGCTTTCCTTGCATTGTCGTGCATTGCCTAGCCTTGCGTTGTCGTGCATTAGCCTTGCCTAGCCTCACCGTGCCTTGCCTTGCGTTACCCTTTCCTTGCCTTGCCGTGCATTGCCTAGCCGTGCGTTGTCGTGCCTTAGCCTTGTTTCCCCTTGCCGTGGCGTGCCTTTTGTTACACTTGCCTTGCCTGGCTTTGCCTTGCCTTCCTTTCCTTCCGTTACTCTTTCCTTGCCTTGCCGTGCATTGCCTAGCCCTGCGTTGTCGTTCCTTAGCCTTGTTACCCCTTGCCGTGCCGTTCCTTCCGTTACCCTTGCCTTCCCTTTCTTTCCCTTGCCTTCCTTGCGTTCCGTTACTCTTTGCTTGCTTTCCGTGCATTTCCTAGCCTTGCGTTGTCATGCCTTAGCCTTGCCTCGCCTGACCGTGCTTTCCCATGCTCTACCCTTTCCTTGCCTTGCCGTGCATTGCCTAGCGTGCGTTGTCGTGCCTTAGCCTTGTTTCCCCTTGCCGTGCCGTTCCTTCCGTTACACTTGCCTTTCCTTGCTTTCCCTTGCCTTCCTTACCTTCCGTTACTCTTTGTTTGCCTTCCGTGCATTGCCTAGCCTTGCGTTGTCGTGCCTTAGCCTTGCCTCGCCTGACCGTGCTTTCCCATGCGTTACCCTTTCTTTGCCTTGCCGTTCATTCCCTAGCGTTCGGTGTCGTGCCTTAGTCTTGTTTCCCCTTGCCGTGCCGTTCCTTCTGTTACACTTGCCTTTCCTTGCTTTTCCTTGCCTTGCTTACCTTCCGTTACTCTTTGCTTGCCTTCCCTGAATTGCCTAGCCTTGCGTTGTCGTGCCTTTGCCTTATCTCGACTGACCTTGCCTTCCTTTGCTTTAAGCTTTCCTTGCATTGTCGTGCATTGCCTAGCCTTGCGTTGTCGTGCCTTAGCCTTGCCTCGCCTGAACGTGCTTTCCCATGCGTTACCCTTTCCTTGCCTTGCCGTGCATTGCCCAGCCTGCGTTGCCGTGCCTTAGCCTTGTTTCCCCTTGCCGTGCAGTTCCTTCCGTTACCCTTGCCTTTCCTTGCTTTTCCTTGCCTTGCTTACCTTCCGTTACTCTTTGCTTCCCTTCCCTGCATTGCCTAGGCTTGCGTTGTCGTGCCTTAGCCTTATCTCGCCTGACCGTGCCTTCCTTTGCTTTAAGGTTTCCTTGCATTGTCGTGCATTGCCTAGCCTTGCGTTGTCGTGCATTAGCCTTGCCTAGCCTCACCGTGCCTTGCCTTGCGTTACCCTTTCCTTGCCTTGCCGTGCATTGCCTAGCCGTGCGTTGTCGTGCCTTAGCCTTGTTTCCACTTGCTGTGCCGTGCCTTTTTCTTACATTTGCCTTGCCTGGCATTGCCTTGCCTTCCTTTCCTTCCGTTACTCTTTCCTTGCCTTGCCGTGCATTGCCTACCCTTGCATTGTCGTGCCTTATCCTTGCCTCACCTGACCGTGCCTTCCCCTGCGTTACCCTTTCCTTGCCTTGCCGTGCATTGCCTAGCCCTGCGTTGTCGTGCCTTAGCCTTGTTACCCCTTGCCGTGCCGTTCCTTCCGTTACCCTTGCCTTCCCTTGCTTTCCCTTGCGTTCCTTGCGTTCCGTTACTCTTTGCTTCCCTTCCCTGCATTGCCTAGCCTTGCGTTGTCGTGCCTTAGCCTTATCTCGCCTGACCGTGCCTTCCTTTGCTTTAAGGTTTTCTTGCATTGTCGTGCATTGCCTAGCCTTGCGTTGTCGTGCATTAGCCTTGCCTAGCCTCACCGTGCCTTGCCTTGCGTTACCCTTTCCTTGCCTTGCCGTGCATTGCCTAGCCGTGCGTTGTCGTGCCTTAGCCTTGTTTCCACTTGTTGTGCCGTGCCTTTTTCTTACATTTGCCTTGCCTGTCATTGCCTTGCCTTCTTTTCCTTCCGTTGCTCTTTCCTTGCCTTGCCGTGCATTGCCTACCCTTGCATTGTCGTGCCTTATCCTTGCCTCACCTGACCGTGCCTTCCCCTGCGTTACCCTTTCCTTGCCTTGCCGTGCATTGCCTAGCCGTGCGTTGTAGTGCCTTTGCCTTGTTTCCCCTTGCCGTGCCGTTCCTTCCGTTACACTTGCCTTTCCCTGCTTTCCCTTGACTTCCTTACCTTCCGTTACTCTTTGCTTGCCTTCCGTGCATTGCCTAGCCTTGCGTTGTCGTGCCTTAGCGTTGCCTCGCCTGACCGTGCTTTCAAATGCGTTACCCTTTCCTTGCCTTGCCGTTCATTGCCTAGCGTTCGGTGTCGTGCCTTAGCCTTGTTTCCCCTTGCCGTGCCGTTCCTTCCGTTACCCTGGCCTTTCCTTGCTTTTCCTTGCCTAGCTTACTTTCCGTTACTCTTTGCTTGCCTTCCCTGAATTTCCTAGCCTTGCGTTGTCTTGCCTTAGCCTTATCTCGCCTAACCTTGCCTTCCTTTGCTTTAAGCTTTCCTTGCATTGTCGTGCATCGCCTAGCCTTGCGTTTTCGTGCATTAGCCTTGCCTAGCCTCACCGTGCCTTTCCTTGGGATTCCTTTTGCTTGCCTTGCCGTGCATTGCCTAGCCGTGCGTTGTCGTGCCTTAGACTTGTTTCCCCTTGCCGTGCCGTTCCTTCCGTTACCCTTGCCTTTCCTTGCTTTCCCTTGCCTTCCTTACCTTCCGTTACTCTTTGCTTCCCTTCCCTGCATTGCCTAGCCTTGCGTTGTCGTGCCTTAGCCTTATCTCGCCTGACCGTGCCTTCCTTTGCTTTAAGCTTTCCTTGCATTGTCGTGCATTGCCTAGCCTTGCGTTGTCGTGCATTAGCCTTGCCTAGCCTCACCGTGCCTTGCCTTGCGTTACCCTTTCCTTGCCTTGCCGTGCATTGCCTAGCCGTGCGTTGTCGTGCCTTAGCCTTGTTTCCCCTTGCCGTGGCGTGCCTTTTGTTACACTTGCCTTGCCTGGCTTTGCCTTGCCTTCCTTTCCTTCCGTTACTCTTTCCTTGCCTTGCCGTGCATTGCCTAGCCTTGCATTGTCGTGCCTTATGCTTGCCTCTCCAGACCGTGCCTTCCCCTGCGTTACCCTTTCCTTGCCTTGCCGTGCATTGCCTAGCCGTGCGTTGTCGTGCCTTAGCCTTGTTTCCCCTTGCCGTGGCGTGCCTTTTGTTACACTTTCCTTGCATGGCTTTGCGTTGCCTTCCTTTCCTTCCGTTACTCTTTCCTTGCGTTGCCGTGTATTGCCTAGCCTTGCATTTTCGTGCCTTATCCTTGCCTCACCTGACCGTGCCATCCCTTGGGTTACCCTTTCCTTGCCTTGCCGTGCATTGCCTAGCCTTGCGTTGTCGTGCCTTAGCCTTGCCTCGCCGGACCGTGCTTTACCATGCGTTACCCTTTCCTTGCCTTGCCGTAAATTGCCTAGCCTGCGTTGCCGAGCCTTAGCCTTGTTTCCCCTTGCCGTGCCGTTCCTTCCGTTACTCTTGCCTTTCCTTGCTTTTCCTTGCCTTCCTTACGTTCCGTTACTCTTTGCTTCCCTTCCCTGCATTGCCTAGCCTTGCGTTGTCGTGCCTTAGCCTTATCTCGCTTGACCGTGCCTTCCTTTGCTTTAAGCTTTCCTTGCATTGTCGTGCATTGCCTAGCCTTGCGTTGTCGTGCATTAGCCTTGCCTAGCCTCACCGTGCCTTGCCTTGCGTTACCCTTTCCTTGCCTTGCCGTGCATTGCCTAGCCGTGCGTTGTCGTGCCTTAGCCTTGTTTCCCCTTGCCGTGGCGTGCCTTTTGTTACACTTGCCTTGCCTGGCTTTGCCTTGTCTTCCTTTCCTTCCGTTACTCTTTCCTTGCCTTGCCGTGCATTGCCTAGCCTTGCATTGTCGTGCCTTATGCTTGCCTCTCCAGACCGTGCCTTCCCCTGCGTTACCCTTTCCTTGCCTTGCCGTGCATTGCCTAGCCGTGCGTTGTCGTGCCTTAGCCTTGTTTCCCATTGCCGTGGCGTGCCTTTTGTTACACTTGCCTTGCCTGGCTTTGCCTTGCCTTCCTTTCCTTCCGTTACTCTTTCCTTGCCTTGCCGTGCATTGCCTAGCCCTGCGTTGTCGTTCCTTAGCCTTTTTACCCCTTGCCGTGCCATTCCTTCCGTTACCCTTGCCTTCCCTTTCTTTCCCTTGCCTTCCTTGCGTTCCGTTACTCTTTGCTTGCTTTCCGTGCATTGCCTAGCCTTGCGTTGTCATGCCTTAGCCTTGCCTCGCCTGAACGTTCTTTCCCATGCTCTACCCTTTCCTTGCCTTGCCGTGCATTGCCTAGCGTGCGTTGTCGTGCCTTAGCCTTGTTTCCCCTTGCCGTGCCGTTCCTTCCGTTACACTTGCCTTTCCTTGCTTTCCCTTGCCTTCCTTACCTTCCGTTACTCTTTGCTTGCCTTCCGTGCATTGCCTAGCCTTGCGTTGTCGTGCCTTAGCCTTGCCTCGCCTGACCATGCTTTCCCATGCGTTACCCTTTCTTTGCCTTGCCGTTCATTCCCTAGCGTTCGGTGTCGTGCCTTAGTCTTGTTTCCCCTTGCCGTGCCGTTCCTTCTGTTACACTTGCCTTTCCTTGCTTTTCCTTGCCTTGCTTACCTTCCGTTACTCTTTGCTTGCCTTCCCTGAATTGCCTAGCCTTGCGTTGTCGTGCCTTAGCCTTATCTCGCCTGACCGTGCCTTCCTTTGCTTTAAGGTTTCCTTGCATTGTCGTGCATTGCCTAGCCTTGCGTTGTCGTGCATTAGCCTTGCCTAGCCTCACCGTGCCTTGCCTTGCGTTACCCTTTCCTTGCCTTGCCGTGCATTGCCTAGCCGTGCGTTGTCGTGCCTTAGCCTTGTTTCCACTTGCTGTGCCGTGCCTTTTTCTTACATTTGCCTTGCCTGGCATTGCCTTGCCTTCCTTTCCTTCCGTTACTCTTTCCTTGCCTTGCCGTGCATTGCCTAGCCTTGCATTGTCGTGCCTTATCCTTGCCTCGCCTGACCGTGCTTTCCCATGCGTTACCCTTTCCTTGCCTTGCGGTGAATTGCCTAGCCCTGCCTTCTCGTGCCTTAGCCTTGTTACCCCTTGCCGTGCCGTTCCTTCCGTTACCCTTGCCTTCCCTTGCTTTCCCTTTCCTTCCTTGCGTTCCGTTACTCCTTGCTTGCTTTCCGTGCATTGCCTAGCCTTGCGTTGTCGTGCCTTAGCCTTGCCTCGCCTGACCGTGCTTTCCCATGCGTTACCCTTTCCTTGCCTTGCCGTGAATTGCCTAGCCTGCGTTGCCGTGCCTTAGCCTTGTTTCCCCTTGCCGTGCCGTTCCTTCCGTTACCCTTGCCTTTCCTTGCTTTTCCTTGCCTTCCTTACGTTCCGTTACTCTTTGCTTCCCTTCCCTGCATTGCCTAGCCTTGCGTTGTCGTGCCTTAGCCTTATCGCGCCTGACCGTGCCTTCCTTTGCTTTAAGCTTTCCTTGCATTGTCGTGCATTGCCTAGCCTTGCGTTGTCGTGCATTAGCCTTGCCTAGCCTCACCGTGCCTTGCCTTTCGTTACCCTTTCCTTTCCTTGCCGTGCATTGCCTAGCCGTGCGTTGTCGTGCATTAGCCTTGTTTCTCCTTGCCGTGGCGTGCCTTTTGTTACACTTGCCTTGCCTGGCTTTGCCTTGCCTTCCTTTCCTTCCGTTACTCTTTCCTTGCCTTGCCGTGCATTGCCTAGCCTTGCATTGTCGTGCCTTATGCTTGCCTCTCCAGACCGTGCCTTCCCCTGCGTTACCCTTTCCTTGCCTTGCCGTGCATTGCCTAGCCGTGCGTTGTCGTGCCTTAGCCTTGTTTCACATTGCCGTGGCGTTCCTTTTGTTACACTTGCCTTGCCTGGCTTTGCCTTGCCTTCCTTTCCTTCCGTTACTCTTTTCTTGCCTTGCCGTGCATTGCCTAGCCTTGCGTTGTCGTGCCTTAGCCTTGCCTCGCCTGACCGTGCTTTCCCATGCGTTAACCTTTCCTTGCCTTGCCGTAAATTGCCTAGCCTGCGTTGCCGTGCCTTAGCCTTGTTTCCCCTTGCCGTGCCGTTCCTTCCGTTACCCTTGCCTTTCCTTGCTTTTCCTTGCCTTCCTTACGTTCCGTTACTCTTTGCTTCCCTTCCCTGCATTGCCTAGCCTTGCGTTGTCGTGCCTTAACCTTATCTCGCTTGACCGTGCCTTCCTTTGCTTTAAGCTTTCCTTGCATTGTCGTGCATTGCCTAGCCTTGCGTTGTCGTGCATTAGCCTTGCCTAGCCTCACCGTGCCTTGCCTTGCGTTACCCTTTCCTTGCCTTGCCGTGCATTGCCTAGCCGTGCGTTGTCGTGCCTTAGCCTTGTTTCCCCATGCCGTGGCGTGCCTTTTGTTACACTTGCCTTGCCTGGCTTTCCCTTGCCTTCCTTTCCTTCCGTTACTCTTTCCTTGCCTTGCCGTGCATTGCCTAGCCTTGCATTTTCGTGCCTTATCCTTGCCTCACCTGACCGTGCCATCCCTTGCGTTACCCTTTCCTTGCCTTGCCGTGCATTGCCTAGCCCTGCGTTGTCGTTCCTTAGCCTTGTTACCCCTTGCCGTGCCGTTCCTTCCGTTACCCTTGCCTTCCCTTTCTTTCCCTTGCCTTCCTTGCGTTCCGTTACTCTTTGCTTGCTTTCCGTGCATTGCCTAGCCTTGCGTTGTCATGCCTTAGCCTTGCCTCGCCTGACCGTGCTTTCCCATGCGTTACCCTTTCCTTGCCTTGCCGTGCATTGCCTAGCGTGCGTTGTCGTGCCTTAGCCTTGTTTCCCCTTGCCGTGCCGTTCCTTCCGTTACACTTGCCTTTCCTTGCTTTCCCTTGCCTTCCTTACCTTCCGTTACTCTTTGCTTGCCTTCCGTGCATTGCCTAGCCTTGCGTTGTCGTGCCTGAGCCTTGCCTCGCCTGACCGTGCTTTCCCATGCGTTACCCTTTCTTTGCCTTGCCGTTCATTCCCTAGCGTTCGGTGTCGTGCCTTAGACTTGTTTCCCCTTGCCGTGCCGTTCCTTCTGTTACACTTGCCTTTCCTTGCTTTTCCTTGCCTTGCTTACCTTCCGTTACTCTTTGCTTGCGTTCCCTGAATTGCCTAGCCTTGCGTTGTCGTGCCTTTGCCTTATCTCGACTGACCTTGCCTTCCTTTGCTTTAAGCTTTCCTTGCATTGTCGTGCATTGCCTAGCCTTGCGTTGTCGTGCCTTAGCCTTGCCTCGCCTGAACGTGCTTTCCCATGCGTTACCCTTTCCTTGCCTTGCCGTGCATTGCCCAGCCTGCGTTGCCGTGCCTTAGCCTTGTTTCCCCTTGCCGTGAAGTTCCTTCAGTTACCCTTGCCTTTCCTTGCTTTTCCTTGCCTTGCTTACCTTCCGTTACTCTTTGCTTCCCTTCCCTGCATTGCCTAGCCTTGCGTTGTCGTGCCTTAGCCTTATCTCGCCTGACCGTGCCTTCCTTTGCTTTAAGGTTTCCTTGCATTGTCGTGCATTGCCTAGCCTTGCGTTGTCGTGCATTAGCCTTGCCTAGCCTCACCGTGCCTTGCCTTGCGTTACCCTTTCCTTGCCTTGCCGTGCATTGCCTAGCCGTGCGTTGTCGTGCCTTAGCCTTGTTTCCACTTGCTGTGCCGTGCCTTTTTCTTACATTTGCCTTGCCTGGCATTGCCTTGCCTTCCTTTCCTTCCGTTACTCTTTCCTTGCCTTGCCGTGCATTGCCTACCCTTGCATTGTCGTGCCTTATCCTTGCCTCACCTGACCGTGCCTTCCCCTGCGTTACCCTTTCCTTGCCTTGCCGTGCATTGCCTAGCCCTGCGTTGTCGTGCCTTAGCCTTGTTACCCCTTGCCGTGGCCGTTATTTTCGTTACCCTTGCCTTCCCTTGCTTTCCCTTGCCTTCCTTGCGTTCCGTTACTCTTTGCTTGCTTTCCGTGCATTGCATAGCCTTGCGTTGTCATGCCTTAGCCTTGCGTCGCCTGACCGTGCTTTCCCATGCGTTACCTTTCCTTGCCTTGCCGTGCATTGCCTAGCCGTGCGTTGTAGTGCCTTTGCCTTGTTTCCCCTTGCCGTGCCGTTCCTTCCGTTACACTTGCCTTTCCCTGCTTTCCCTTGCCTTCCTTACCTTCCGTTACTCTTTGCTTGCCTTCCGTGCATTGCCTAGCCTTGCGTTGTCGTGCCTTAGCGTTGCCTCGCCTGACCGTGCTTTCAAATGCGTTACCCTTTCCTTGCCTTGCCGTTCATTGCCTAGCGTTCGGTGTCGTGCCTTAGCCTTGTTTCCCCTTGCCGTGCCGTTCCTTCCGTTACCCTGGCCTTTCCTTGCTTTTCCTTGCCTAGCTTACTTTCCGTTACTCTTTGCTTGCCTTCCCTGAATTTCCTAGCCTTGCGTTGTCTTGCCTTAGCCTTATCTCGCCTAACCTTGCCTTCCTTTGCTTTAAGCTTTCCTTGCATTGTCGTGCATCGCCTAGCCTTGCGTTTTCGTGCATTAGCCTTGCCTAGCCTCACCGTGCCTTTCCTTGGGATTCCCTTTGCTTGCCTTGCCGTGCATTGCCTAGCCGTGCGTTGTCGTGCCTTAGCCTTGTTTCCCCTTGCCGTGGCGTGCCTTTTGTTACACTTGCCTTGCCTGGCTTTGCCTTGCCTTCCTTTCCTTCCGTTACTCTTTCCTTGCCTTGCCGTGCATTGCCTAGCCTTGCATTGTCGTGCCTTATGCTTGCCTCTCCAGACCGTGCCTTCCCCTGCGTTACCCTTTCCTTGCCTTGCCGTGCATTGCCTAGCCGTGCGTTGTCGTGCCTTAGCCTTGTTTCCCCTTGCCGTGGCGTGCCTTTTGTTACACTTTCCTTGCATGGCTTTGCGTTGCCTTCCTTTCCTTCCGTTACTCTTTCCTTGCGTTGCCGTGCATTGCCTAGCCTTGCATTTTCGTGCCTTATCCTTGCCTCACCTGACCGTGCCATCCCTTGCGTTACCCTTTCCTTGCCTTGCCGTGCATTGCCTAGCCTTGCGTTGTCGTGCCTTAGCCTTGCCTCGCCTGACCGTGCTTTACCATGCGTTACCCTTTCCTTGCCTTGCCGTAAATTGCCTAGCCTGCGTTGCCGTGCCTTAGCCTTGTTTCCCCTTGCCGTGCCGTTCCTTCCGTTACCCTTGCCTTTCCTTGCTTTTCCTTGCCTTCCTTACGTTCCGTTACTCTTTGCTTCCCTTCCCTGCATTGCCTAGCCTTGCGTTGCCGTGCCTTAGCCTTATCTCGCTTGACCGTGCCTTCCTTTGCTTTAAGCTTTCCTTGCATTGTCGTGCATTGCCTAGCCTTGCGTTGTCGTGCATTAGCCTTGCCTAGCCTCACCGTGCCTTGCCTTGCGTTACCCTTTCCTTGCCTTGCCGTGCATTGCCTAGCCGTGCGTTGTCGTGCCTTAGCCTTGTTTCCCCTTGCCGTGGCGTGCCTTTTGTTACACTTGCCTTGCCTGGCTTTGCCTTGCCTTCCTTTCCTTCCGTTACTCTTTCCTTGCCTTGCCGTGCATTGCCTAGCCTTGCATTGTCGTGCCTTATGCTTGCCTCTCCAGACCGTGCCTTCCCCTGCGTTACCCTTTCCTTGCCTTGCCGTGCATTGCCTAGCCGTGCGTTGTCGTGCCTTAGCCTTGTTTCCCATTGCCGTGGCGTGCCTTTTGTTAAACTTGCCTTGCCTGGCTTTGCCTTGCCTTCCTTTCCTTCCGTTACTCTTTCCTTGCCTTGCCGTGCATTGCCTAGCCCGGCGTTGTCGTTCCTTAGCCTTGTTACCCCTTGCCGTGCCGTTCCTTCCGTTACCCTTGCCTTCCCTTTCTTTCCCTTGCCTTCCTTGCGTTCCGTTACTCTTTGCTTGCTTTCCGTGCATTTCCTAGCCTTGCGTTGTCATGCCTTAGCCTTGCCTCGCCTGACCGTGCTTTCCCATGCTCTACCCTTTCCTTGCCTTGCCGTGCATTGCCTAGCGTGCGTTGTCGTGCCTTAGCCTTGTTTCCCCTTGCCGTGCCGTTCCTTCCGTTACACTTGCCTTTCCTTGCTTTCCCTTGCCTTCCTTACCTTCCGTTACTCTTTGCTTGCCTTCCGTGCATTGCCTAGCCTTGCGTTGTCGTGCCTTAGCCTTGCCTCGCCTGACCGTGCTTTCCCATGCGTTACCCTTTCTTTGCCTTGCAGTTCATTCCCTAGCGTTCGGTGTCGTGCCTTAGTCTTGTTTCCCCTTGCCGTGCCGTTCCTTCTGTTACACTTGCCTTTCCTTGCTTTTCCTTGCCTTGCTTACCTTCCGTTACTCTTTGCTTGCCTTCCCTGAATTGCCTAGCCTTGCGTTGTCGTGCCTTTGCCTTATCTCGACTGACCTTGCCTTCCTTTGCTTTAAGCTTTCCTTGCATTGTCGTGCATTGCCTAGCCTTGCGTTGTCGTGCCTTAGCCTTGCCTCGCCTGAACGTGCTTTCCCATGCGTTACCCTTTCCTTGCCTTGCCGTGCATTGCCCAGCCTGCGTTGCCGTGCCTTAGCCTTGTTTCCCCTTGCCGTGCAGTTCCTTCCGTTACCCTTGCCTTTCCTTGCTTTTCCTTGCCTTGCTTACCTTCCGTTACTCTTTGCTTCCCTTCCCTGCATTGCCTAGGCTTGCGTTGTCGTGCCTTAGCCTTATCTCGCCTGACCGTGCCTTCCTTTGCTTTAAGGTTTCCTTGCATTGTCGTGCATTGCCTAGCCTTGCGTTGTCGTGCATTAGCCTTGCCTAGCCTCACCGTGCCTTGCCTTGCGTTACCCTTTCCTTGCCTTGCCGTGCATTGCCTAGCCGTGCGTTGTCGTGCCTTAGCCTTGTTTCCACTTGCTGTGCCGTGCCTTTTTCTTACATTTGCCTTGCCTGGCATTGCCTTGCCTTCCTTTCCTTCCGTTACTCTTTCCTTGCCTTGCCGTGCATTGCCTACCCTTGCATTGTCGTGCCTTATCCTTGCCTCACCTGACCGTGCCTTCCCCTGCGTTACCCTTTCCTTGCCTTGCCGTGCATTGCCTAGCCCTGCGTTGTCGTGCCTTAGCCTTGTTACCCCTTGCCGTGCCGTTCCTTCCGTTACCCTTGCCTTCCCTTGCTTTCCCTTGCCTTCCTTGCGTTCCGTTACTCTTTGCTTGCTTTCCGTGCATTGCCTAGCCTTGCGTTGTCATGCCTTAGCCTTGCCTCGCCTGACCGTGCTTTCCCATGCGTTACCCTTTCCTTGCCTTGCCGTGCATTGCCTAGCCGTGCGTTGTAGTGCCTTTGCCTTGTTTCCCCTTGCCGTGCCGTTCCTTCCGTTACACTTGCCTTTCCCTGCTTTCCCTTGCCTTCCTTACCTACCGTTACTCTTTGCTTGCCTTCCTTGCATTGCGTAGCCTTGCGTTGTCGTGCCTTAGCGTTGCCTCGCCTGACCGTGCTTTCAAATGCGTTACCCTTTCCTTGCCTTGCCGTTCATTGCCTAGCGTTCGGTGTCGTGCCTTAGCCTTGTTTCCCCTTGCCGTGCCGTTCCTTCCGTTACCCTGGCCTTTCCTTCTTTTCCTTGCCTAGCTTACTTTCCGTTACTCTTTGCTTGCCTTCCCTGAATTTCCTAGCCTTGCGTTGTCTTGCCTTAGCCTTATCTCGCCTAACCTTGCCTTCCTTTGCTTTAAGCTTTCCTTGCATTGTCGTGCATCGCCTAGCCTTGCGTTTTCGTGCATTAGCCTTGCCTAGCCTCACCGTGCCTTTCCTTGGGATTCCCTTTGCTTGCCTTGCCGTGCATTGCCTAGCCGTGCGTTGTCGTGCCTTAGCCTTGTTTCCCCTTGCCGTGGCGTGCCTTTTGTTACACTTGCCTTGCCTGGCTTTGCCTTGCCTTCCTTTCCTTCCGTTACTCTTTCCTTGCCTTGCCGTGCATTGCCTAGCCTTGCATTGTCGTGCCTTATGCTTGCCTCTCCAGACCGTGCCTTCCCCTGCGTTACCCTTTCCTTGCCTTGCCGTGCATTGCCTAGCCGTGCGTTGTCGTGCCTTAGCCTTGTTTCCCCTTGCCGTGGCGTGCCTTTTGTTACACTTTCCTTGCATGGCTTTGCGTTGCCTTCCTTTCCTTCCGTTACTCTTTCCTTGCGTTGCCGTGCATTGCCTAGCCTTGCATTTTCGTGCCTTATCCTTGCCTCACCTGACCGTGCCATCCCTTGCGTTACCCTTTCCTTGCCTTGCCGTGCATTGCCTAGCCTTGCGTTGTCGTGCCTTAGCCTTGCCTCGCCTGACCGTGCTTTACCATGCGTTACCCTTTCCTTGCCTTGCCGTAAATTGCCTAGCCTGCGTTGCCGTGCCTTAGCCTTGTTTCCCCTTGCCGTGCCGTTCCTTCCGTTACCCTTGCCTTTCCTTGCTTTTCCTTGCCTTCCTTACGTTCCGTTACTCTTTGCTTCCCTTCCCTGCATTGCCTAGCCTTGCGTTGTCGTGCCTTAGCCTTATCTCGCTTGACCGTGCCTTCCTTTGTTCCTTTAAGCTTTCCTTGCATTGTCGTGCATTGCCTAGCCTTGCGTTGTCGTGCATTAGCCTTGCCTAGCCTCACCGTGCCTTGCCTTGCGTTACCCTTTCCTTGCCTTGCCGTGCATTGCCTAGCCGTGCGTTGTCGTGCCTTAGCCTTGTTTCCCCTTGCCGTGGCGTGCCTTTTGTTACACTTGCCTTGCCTGGCTTTGCCTTGCCTTCCTTTCCTTCCGTTACTCTTTCCTTGCCTTGCCGTGCATTGCCTAGCCTTGCATTGTCGTGCCTTATGCTTGCCTCTCCAGACCGTGCCGTTACCCTTTCCTTCCTTGCCGTGCATTGCCTAGCCGTGCCGTGCCTTAGCCTTGTTTCCCATTGCCGTGGCGTGCCGTTACTTGCCTTGCCTGGCTTTGCCTTGCCTTCCTTTCCTTCCGTTACTCTTTCCTTGCCTTGCGTGCATTGCCTAGCCCTGCGTTGTCGTTCCTTAGCCTTGTTACCCCTTGCCGTGCCGTTCCTTCCGTTACCCTTGCCTTCCCTTTCTTTCCCTTGCCTTCCTTGCGTTCCGTTACTCTTTGCTTGCTTTCCGTGCATTGCCTAGCCTTGCGTTGTCATGCCTTAGCCTTGCCTCGCCTGACCGTGCTTTCCCATGCTCTACCCTTTCCTTGCCTTGCCGTGCATTGCCTAGCGTGCGTTGTCGTGCCTTAGCCTTGTTTCCCCTTGCCGTGCCGTTCCTTCCGTTACACTTGCCTTTCCTTGCTTTCCCTTGCCTTCCTTACCTTCCGTTACTCTTTGCTTGCCTTCCGTGCATTGCCTAGCCTTGCGTTGTCGTGCCTTAGCCTTGCCTCGCCTGACCGTGCTTTCCCATGCGTTACCCTTTCTTTGCCTTGCCGTTCATTCCCTAGCGTTCGGTGTCGTGCCTTAGTCTTGTTTCCCCTTGCCGTGCCGTTCCTTCTGTTACACTTGCCTTTCCTTGCTTTTCCTTGCCTTGCTTACCTTCCGTTACTCTTTGCTTGCCTTCCCTGAATTGCCTAGCCTTGCGTTGTCGTGCCTTTGCCTTATCTCGACTGACCTTGCCTTCCTTTGCTTTAAGCTTTCCTTGCATTGTCGTGCATTGCCTAGCCTTGCGTTGTCGTGCCTTAGCCTTGCCTCGCCTGAACGTGCTTTCCCATGCGTTACCCTTTCCTTGCCTTGCCGTGCATTGCCCAGCCTGCGTTGCCGTGCCTTAGCCTTGTTTCCCCTTGCCGTGCAGTTCCTTCCGTTACCCTTGCCTTTCCTTGCTTTTCCTTGCCTTGCTTACCTTCCGTTACTCTTTGCTTCCCTTCCCTGCATTGCCTAGGCTTGCGTTGTCGTGCCTTAGCCTTATCTCGCCTGACCGTGCCTTCCTTTGCTTTAAGGTTTCCTTGCATTGTCGTGCATTGCCTAGCCTTGCGTTGTCGTGCATTAGCCTTGCCTAGCCTCACCGTGCCTTGCCTTGCGTTACCCTTTCCTTGCCTTGCCGTGCATTGCCTAGCCGTGCGTTGTCGTGCCTTAGCCTTGTTTCCACTTGCTGTGCCGTGCCTTTTTCTTACATTTGCCTTGCCTGGCATTGCCTTGCCTTCCTTTCCTTCCGTTACTCTTTCCTTGCCTTGCCGTGCATTGCCTACCCTTGCATTGTCGTGCCTTATCCTTGCCTCACCTGACCGTGCCTTCCCCTGCGTTACCCTTTCCTTGCCTTGCCGTGCATTGCCTAGCCCTGCGTTGTCGTGCCTTAGCCTTGTTACCCCTTGCCGTGCCGTTCCTTCCGTTACCCTTGCCTTTCCTTGCTTTCCCTTGCCTTCCTTACGTTCCGTTACTCTTTGCTTCCCTTCCCTGCATTGCCTAGCCTTGCGTTGTCGTGCCTTAGCCTTATCTCGCCTGACCGTGCCTTCCTTTGCTTTAAGGTTTCCTTGCATTGTCGTGCATTGCCTAGCCTTGCGTTGTCGTGCATTAGCCTTGCCTAGCCTCACCGTGCCTTGCCTTGCGTTACCCTTTCCTTGCCTTGCCGTGCATTGCCTAGCCGTGCGTTGTCGTGCCTTAGCCTTGTTTCCCCTTGCTGTGCCGTGCCTTTTTCTTACACTTGCCTTGCCTGGCTTTGCCTTGCCTTCCTTTCCTTCCGTTACTCTTTCCTTGCCTTGCCGTGCATTGCCTAGCCTTGCGTTGTCGTGCCTTAGCCTTGCCTCGCCTGACCGTGCCTTGCCTTGCGTTACCCTTTCCTTGCCTTGCCGTGCATTGCCTAGCCGTGCGTTGTCGTGCCTTAGCCTTGTTTCCACTTGCTGTGCCGTGCCTTTTTTCTTACATTTGCCTTGCCTTGCTTTGCCTTGCCTTCCTTGCCTTCCGTTGCTCTTTCCTTGCCTTGCCGTGCATTGCCTAGCCTTGCGTTGTCGTGCCTTAGCCTTGCCTTGCCTGACCGTGCCTTGCCTTGCGTTACCCTTTCCTTGCCTTGCCGTGCATTGCCTAGCCGTGCGTTGTAGTGCCTTTGCCTTGTTTCCCCTTGCCGTGCCGTTCCTTCCGTTACACTTGCCTTTCCCTGCTTTCCCTTGCCTTCCTTACCTTCCGTTACTCTTTGCTTGCCTTCCGTGCATTGCCTAGCCTTGCGTTGTCGTGCCTTAGCGTTGCCTCGCCTGACCGTGCTTTCAAATGCGTTACCCTTTCCTTGCCTTGCCGTGCATTGCCTAGCGTGCGTTGTCGTGCCTTAGCCTTGTTTCCCCTTGCCGTGCCGTTCCTTCCGTTACACTGGCCTTTCCTTGCTTTTCCTTGCCTAGCTTACTTTCCGTTACTCTTTGCTTGCCTTCCCTGAATTTCCTAGCCTTGCGTTGTCTTGCCTTAGCCTTATCTCGCCTAACCTTGCCTTCCTTTGCTTTAAGCTTTCCTTGCATTGTCGTGCATTGCCTAGCCTTGCGTTGTCGTGCCTTAGCCTTGCCTCGCCTGACCGTGCTTTACCATGCGTTACCCTTTCCTTGCCTTGCCGTGCATTGCCTAGCCTGCGTTGCCGTGCCTTAGCCTTGTTTCCCCTTGCCGTGCCGTTCCTTCCGTTACCCTTGCCTTTCCTTGCTTTTCCTTGCCTTCCTTACCTTCCGTTACTCTTTGCTTCCCTTCCCTGCATTGCCTAGCCTTGCGTTGTCGTGCCTTAGCCTTATCTCGCCTGACCGTGCCTTCCTTTGCTTTAAGCTTTCCTTGCATTGTCGTGCATTGCCTAGCCTTGCGTTGTCGTGCATTAGCCTTGCCTAGCCTCACCGTGCCTTGCCTTGCGTTACCCTTTCCTTGCCTTGCCGTGCATTGCCTAGCCGTGCGTTGTCGTGCCTTAGCCTTGTTTCCCCTTGCCGTGGCGTGCCTTTTGTTACATTTGCCTTGCCTGGCTTTGCCTTGCCTTCCTTTCCTTCCGTTACTCTTTCCTTGCCTTGCCGTGCATTGCCTAGCCTTGCATTGTCGTGCCTTATGCTTGCCTCTCCAGACCGTGCCTTCCCCTGCGTTACCCTTTCCTTGCCTTGCCGTGCATTGCCTAGCCCTGCGTTGTCGTGCCTTAGCCTTGTTTCCCCTTGCCGTGGCCGTGCCTTTTGTTACTTGCCTTGCCGTGCTTGCCCTTGCCTTAGCCTTGTTACCCCTTGCCGTGCCGTTCCTTCCGTTACCCTTGCCTTCCCTTGCTTTCCCTTTCCTTCCTTGTGTTCCGTTACTCCTTGCTTGCTTTCCGTGCATTGCCTAGCCTTGCGTTGTCGTGCCTTAGCCTTGCCTCGCCTGACCGTGCTTTCCCATGCGTTACCCTTTCCTTGCCTTGCCGTGCATTGCCTAGCCGTGCGTTGTCGTGCCTTAGCCTTGTTTCCCCTTGCCGTGCCGTTCCTTCCGTTACCCTTGCCTTCCCTTTGCTTTCCCTTGCCTTCCTTACCTTCCGTTACTCTTTGCTTGCCTTCCGTGCATTGCCTAGCCTTGCGTTGTCGTGCCTTAGCCTTGCCTCGCCTGACCGTGCTTTCCCATGCGTTACCCTTTCCTTGCCTTGCCGTGCATTGCCTAGCGTGCGTTGTCGTGCCTTAGCCTTGTTTCCCCTTGCCGTGCCGTTCCTTCCGTTACACTTGCCTTTCCTTGCTTTTCCTTGCCTTCCTTACCTTCCGTTACTCTTTGCTTGCCTTCCCTGCATTGCCTAGCCTTGCGTTGTCGTGCCTTAGCCTTATCTCGCCTGACCGTGCCTTCCTTTGCTTTACCCTTTCCTTGCCTTGTCGTGCATTGCCTAGCCTTGCGTTGTCGTGCATTAGCCTTGCCTTGCCTCACCGTGCCTTGCCTTGCGTTACCCTTTCCTTGCCTTGCCGTGCATTGCCTAGCCGTGCGTTGTCGTGCCTTAGCCTTGTTTCCCCTTGCCGTGGCGTGCCTTTTGTTACCTTGCCTTGCCTGGCTTTACCTTGCCTTCCTTTCCTTCCGTTACTCTTTCCTTGCCTTGCCGTGCATTGCCTAGCCTTGCATTTCGTGCCTTATGCCTTGCCTCTCCAGACCGTGCCTTCCCCTGCGTTACCCTTTCCTTGCCTTGCCGTGCATTGCCTAGCCGTGCGTTGTCGTGCCTTAGCCTTGTTTCCCCTTGCCGTGGCGTGCCTTTTGTTACACTTGCCTTGCCTGGCTTTGCCTTGCCTTCCTTTCCTTCCGTTACTCTTTCCTTGCCTTGCCGTGCATTGCCTAGACCTGCGTTGTCGTGCCTTAGCCTTGTTTCCCCTTGCCGTGCCGTTCCTTCCGTTACACTTGCCTTCCCTTGCTTTCCCTTGCCTTCCTTGCGTTCCGTTACTCTTTGCTTGCTTTCCGTGCATTGCCTAGCCTTGCGTTGTCATGCCTTAGCCTTGCCTCGCCTGACCGTGCTTTCCCATGCGTTACCCTTTCCTTGAATTGCCGTGCATTGTCTAGCGTGCGTTGCCGTGCCTTAGCCTTGTTTCCCCTTGCCGTGCAGTTCCTTCCGTTACACTTGCCTTTCCTTGCTTTTCCTTGCCTTGCTTACCTTCCGTTACTCTTTGCTTCCCTTCCCTGCATTGCCTAGCCTTGCGTTGTCGTGCCTTAGCCTTATCTCGCCTGACCGTGCCTTCCTTTGCTTTAAGCTTTCCTTGCATTGTCGTGCATTGCCTAGCCTTGCGTTGTCGTGCATTAGCCTTGCCTAGCCTCACCGTGCCTTGCCTTGCGTTACCCTTTCCTTGCCTTGCCGTGCATTGCCTAGCCGTGCGTTGTCGTGCCTTAGCCTTGTTTCCCCTTGCCGTGGCGTGCCTTTTTGTTACACTTGCCTTGCCTGGCTTTGCCTTGCCTTCCTTCCTTCCGTTACTCTTTCCTTGCCTTGCCGTGCATTGCCTAGCCTTGCATTGTCGTGCCTTATCCTTGCCTCACCTGACCGTGCCTTCCCCTGCGTTACCCTTTCTTTGCCTTGCCGTGCATTGCCTAGCCCTGCGTTGTCGTGCCTTAGCCTTGTTACCCCTTGCCGTGCCGTTCCTTCCGTTACCCTTGCCTTCCCTTGCTTTCCCTTGCCTTCCTTGCGTTCCGTTACTCTTTGCTTGCTTTCCGTGCATTGCCTAGCCTTGCGTTGTCATGCCTTAGCCTTGCCTCGCCTGATCGTGCTTTCCCATGCGTTACCCTTTCCTTGCCTTGCCGTGCATTGCCTAGCGTGCGTTGTCGTGCCTTAGGCTTGTTTCCCCTTGCCGTGCCGTTCCTTCCGTTACACTTGCCTTTCCTTGCTTTCCCTTGCCTTCCTTACCTTCCGTTACTCTTTGCTTGCCTTCCGTGCATTGCCTAGCCTTGCGTTGTCGTGCCTTAGCCTTGCCTCGCCTGACCGTGCTTTCCCATGCGTAACCCTTTCCTTGCCTTGCCGTTCATTGCCTAGCCGTTCGGTGTCGTGCCTTAGACTTGTTTCCCCTTGCCGTGCCGTTCCTTCCGTTACCCTTGCCTTTCCTTGCTTTTCCTTGTCTTGCTTAACTTCCGTTACTCTTTGCTTGCCTTCCCTGAATTGCCTAGCCTTGCGTTGTCGTGCCTTTGCCTTATCTCGCCTGACCTTGCCTTCCTTTGCTTTAAGCTTTCCTTGCATTGTCGTGCATTGCCTAGCCTTGCGTTTTCGTGCATTAGCCTTGCCTAGCCTCACCGTGCCTTGCCTTGCGTTACCCTTTGCTTGCCTTGCCGTGCATTGCCTAGCCGTGCGTTGTCGTGCCTTAGCCTTGTTTCCCCTTGCCGGGCAGTTCCTTCCGTTACACTTGCCTTTCTTTGCTTTCCCTTGCCTTCCTTACCTTCCGTTACTCTTTGCTTGCCTTCCGTGCATTGCCTAGCCTTGCGTTGTCGTGCCTTAGCCTTGCCTCGCCTGAACGTGCTTTCCCCATGCGTTACCCGTTCCTTGCCTTGCCGTGCATTGCCCAGCCTGCGTTGCCGTGCCTTAGCCTTGTTTCCCCTTGCCGTGCATTTCCTTCCGTTACCCTTGCCTTTCCTTGCTTTTCCTTGCCTTTCTTACCTTCCGTTACTCTTTGCTTCCCTTCCCTGCATTGCCTAGCCTTGCGTTGTCGTGCCTTAGCCTTATCTCGCCTGACCGTGCCTTCCTTTGCTTTAAGCTTTCCTTGCATTGTCGTGCATTGCCTAGCCTTGCGTTGTCGTGCATTAGCCTTGCCTAGCCTCACCGTGCCTTGCCTTGCGTTACTCTTTGCTTGCCTTGCCGTGCATTGCCTAGCCGTGCGTTGTCGTGCCTTAGCCTTGTTTCCCCTTGCCGTGGCGTGCCTTTTGTTACACTGCTTGCCTGGCTTTGCCTTGCCTTCCTTTCCTTCCGTTACTCTTTCCTTCCCTTGCCGTGCATTGCCTAGCCTTGCATTATCGTGCCTTATCCTTGCCTAACCTGACCGTGCCTTCCCCTGCGTTACCCTTTCCTTGCCTTGCCGTGCATTGCCTATCCCTGCGTTGTCGTGCCTTAGCCTTGTTACCCCTTGCCGTGCCGTTCCCTCCGTTACCCTTGCCTTCCCTTGCTTTCCCTTGCCTTCCTTGCGTTCCGTTACTCTTTGCTTGCTTTCCGTGCATTGCCTAGCCTTGCGTTGTCATGCCTTAGCCTTGCCTCGCCTGACCGTGCTTTCCCATGCGTTACCCTTTCCTTGCCTTGCCGTGCATTGCCTAGCGTGCGTTGTCGTGCCTTAGCCTTGTTTCCCCTTGCCGTGCCGTTCCTTCCGTTACCCTTGACTTTCCTTGCTTTCCCTTGCCTTCCTTACCTTCCGTTACTCTTTGCTTGCCTTCCGTGCATTGCCTAGCCTTGCGTTGTCGTGCCTTAGCGTTGCCTCGCCTGACCGTGCTTTCAAATGCGTTACCCTTTCCTTGCCTTGCCGTTCATTGCCTAGCGTTCGGTGTCGTGCCTTAGACTTGTTTCCCCTTGCCGTGCCGTTCCTTCCGTTACCCTGGCCTTTCCTTCCTTTTCCTTGCCTTTCTTACCTTCCGTTACTCTTTGCTTGCCTTCCCTGAATTTCCTAGCCTTGCGTTGTCGTGCCTTAGCCTTATCTCGCCTGACCTTGCCTTCCTTTGCTTTAAGCTTTCCTTGCATTGTCGTGCATCGCCTAGCCTTGCGTTTTCGTGCATTAGACTTGCCTAGCCTCACCGTGCCTTTCCTTGCGTTACCCTTTGCTTGCCTTGCCGTGCATTGCCTAGCCGTGTGTTGTCGTGCCTTAGCCTTGTTTCCCCTTGCCGTGCCGTTCCTTCCGTTACACTTGCCTTTCTTTGCTTTCCCTTGCCTTCCTTACCTTCCGTTACTCTTTGCTTGCCTTCCGTGCATTGCCTAGCCTTGCGTTGTCGTGCCTTAGCCTTGCCTCGCCTGAACGTGCTTTCCCATGCGTTACATTTTCCTTGCCTTGCCGTGCATTGCCTAGCCTACGTTGCCGTGCCTTAGCCTTGTTTCCCCTTGCCGTGCCGTTCCTTCCGTTACCCTTGCCTTCCCTTGCTTTCCTTTGCCTTCCTTGCGTTCCGTTACTCTTTGCTTGCTTTCCGTGCATTGCCTAGCCTTGCGTTGTCATGCCTTAGCCTTGCCTCGCCTGACCGTACTTTCCCATGCGTTACCCTTTCCTTTCCTTGCCGTGCATTGCCTAGATTTCAGTGTCGTGTCTTAGACTTGTTTCCCCTTGCCGTGCCTTTCCTTCCGTTACCCTTGCCTTCCCTTGCTTTCCTTTGCCTTCCTTGCGTTCCGTTACACTTTGCTTGCCTTCCGTGCATTGCCTAGCCTTGCGTTGTCGTGCCTTAGCCTTATCTGGCCTGACCGTGCCTTCCTTTGCTTTAAGCTTTCCTTGCTTTGTCGTGCATTGCCTAGCCTTGCGTTGTCGTGCATTAACCTTGCCTAGCCTCACCGTGCCTTGCCTTGCGTTACCCTTTCCTTGCCTTGCCGTGCATTTCCTAGCCGTGTGTTGTCGTGCCTTAGCCTTGTTTCCCTTTGCCGTTTCGTGCCTTTTGTTACACTTGCCTTGCCTGGCTTTCCTTGCCTTCCTTTCCTTCCGTTACTCTTTCCTTGCCTTGCCGTGCATTGCCTAGCCCCGCGTTGTCGTGCCTTAGCCTTGTTACCCCTTGCCGTGCCGTTCCTTCCGTTACCCTTGCCTTCCCTTGCTTTCCCTTGCCTTCCTTGCGTTCCGTTACTCTTTGCTTGCTTTCCGTGCATTGCCTAGCCTTGCGTTGTCATGCCTTAGGCTTGCCTCGCCTGACCGTGCTTTCCCATGCGTTACCCTTTCCTTGAATTGCCGTGCATTGCCTAGCGTGCGTTGTCGTGCCTTTGCCTTGTTTCCACTTGCCATGCCGTTCCTTCCGTTACACTTGCCTTTCCTTGCTTTCCCTTGCCTTCCTTACCTTCCGTTACTCTTTCCTTGCCTTGCCGTGCACTGCCTAGCTTTGCATTGTCGTGCATTAGCCTTGCCTCACCTGACCGTGCCTTCCCTTGCGTTACCCTTTCCTTGCCTTGCGGTGAATTGCCTAGCCCTGCCTTCTCGTGCCTTAGCCTTGTTACCCCTTGCCGTGCCGTTCCTTCCGTTACCCTTGCCTTCCCTTGCTTTCCCTTTCCTTCCTTGCGTTCCGTTACTCTTTGCTTGCTTTCCGTGCATTGCCTAGCCTTGCGTTGTCGTGCCTTAGCCTTGCCTCACCTGACCGTGCTTTCCCATGCGTTACCCTTTCCTTGCCTTGCCGTGAATTGCCTAGCCTGCGTTGCCGTGCCTTAGCCTTGTTTCCCCTTGCCGTGCCGTTCCTTCCGTTACCCTTGCCTTGCCTTGCTTTCCCTTGCCTTCCTTGCCTTCCGTTACTCTTTGCTTCCCTTCCCTGCATTGCCTAGCCTTGCGTTGTCGTGCCTTAGCCTTATCTCGCCTGACCGTGCCTTCCTTTGCTTTAAGCTTTCCTTGCATTGTCGTGCATTGCCTAGCCTTGCGTTGTCGTGCATTAGCCTTGCCTAGCCTCACCGTGCCTTGCCTTGCGTTACACTTTCCTTGCCTTGCCGTGCATTGCCTAGCCGTGTGTTGTCGTGCCTTAGCCTTGTTTCCCCTTGCCGTGGCGTGCCTTTTGTTACACTTGCCTTGCCTGGCTTTGCCTTGCCTTCCTTTCCTTCCGTTACTCTTTCCTTGCCTTGCCGTGCATTGCCTAGCCTTGCATTGTCGTGCCTTATGCTTGCCTCTCCAGACCGTGCCTTCCCCTGCATTACCCTTTGCTTGCCTTGCCGTGCATTGCCTAGCCGTGCGTTGCCGTGCCTTAGCCTTGTTTCCACTTGCCGTGCCGTTCCTTCCGTTACATTGCTTTTCTTTGCTTTCCCTTGCCTTCCTTACCTTCCGTTACTCTTTGCTTGCCTTCCGTGCATTGCCTAGCCTTGCGTTGTCGTGCCTTAGCCTTGCGTCGCCTGAACGTGCTTTCCCATGCGTTACCCTTTCCTTGCCTTGCCGTGCATTGCCCAGCCTGCGTTGCCGTGCCTTAGCCTTGTTTCCCCTTGCCGTGCAGTTCCTTCCGTTACCCTTGCCTTTCCTTGCTTTCCCTTGCCTTGCTTACTTTCCGTTACTCTTTGCTTCCCTTCCCTGCATTGCCTAGCCTTGCGTTGTCGTGCCTTAGCCTTATCTCGCCTGACCGTGCCTTCCTTTGCTTTAAGCTTTCCTTGCATTGTCTTGCATTGCCTAGCCTTGCGTTGTCGTGCATTAGCCTTGCCTAGCCTCACCGTGCCTTGCCTTGCGTTACCCTTTCCTTGCCTTGCCGTGCATTGCCTAGCCGTGCGTTGTCGTGCCTTAGCCTTGTTTCCCCTTGCCGTGGCGTGCCTTTTGTTACACTGGCCTTGCCTGGCTTTGCCTTGCCTTCCTTTCCTTCCGTTACTCTTTCCTTGCCTTGCCGTGCATTGCCTAGCCTTGCATTGTCGTGCCTTATCCTTGCCTCGCCTGACCGTGCTTTCCCATGCGTTACCCTTTCCTTGCCTTGCCGTGCATTTCCTAGCCGTGCGTTGTCGTGCCTTAGCCTTGTTTCCCCTTGCCGTGCCGTTCCTTCCGTTACACTTGCCTTTCCCTGCTTTCCCTTGCCTTCCTTACCTTCCGTTACTCTTTGCTTGCCTTCCGTGCATTGCCGAGCCTTGCGTTGTCGTGCCTTAGCGTTGCCTCGCCTGACCGTGCTTTCAAATGCGTTACCCTTTCCTTGCCTTGCCGTTCATTGCCTAGCGTTCGGTGTCGTGCCTTAGCCTTGTTTCCCCTTGCCGTTTCGTGCCTTTTGTTACACTTGCCTTGCCTGGCTTTCCTTGCCTTCCTTTCCTTCCGTTACTCTTTCCTTGCCTTGCCGTGCATTGCCTAGCCCCGCGTTGTCGTGCCTTAGCCTTGTTACCCCTTGCCGTGCCGTTCCTTCCGTTACCCTTGCCTTCCCTTGCTTTCCCTTGCCTTCCTTGCGTTCCGTTACTCTTTGCTTGCTTTCCGTGCATTGCCTAGCCTTGCGTTGTCATGCCTTAGGCTTGCCTCGCCTGACCGTGCTTTCCCATGCGTTACCCTTTCCTTGAATTGCCGTGCATTGCCTAGCGTGCGTTGTCGTGCCTTTGCCTTGTTTCCACTTGCCATGCCGTTCCTTCCGTTACACTTGCCTTTCCTTGCTTTCCCTTGCCTTCCTTACCTTCCGTTACTCTTTGCTTGCCTTCCGTGCATTGCCTAGCCTTGCGTTGTCGTGCCTTATCCTTACCTCGCCTGACCGTGCCTTGAATTGCGGTACCCTTTCCTTGCCTTGCCGTGCATTGCCTAGCTCTGCGTTGTCGTGCCGTAGCCTTGTTTACCCTTGCCGTGCCGTGCCTTTTGTTACACTTGCCTTGCCTGGCTTTGCCTTGCCTTCCTTTCCTTCCGTTACTCTTTCCTTGCCTTGCCGTGCACTGCCTAGCTTTGCATTGTCGTGCATTAGCCTTGCCTCACCTGACCGTGCCTTCCCTTGCGTTACCCTTTCCTTGCCTTGCGGTGAATTGCCTAGCCCTGCCTTCTCGTGCCTTAGCCTTGTTACCCCTTGCCGTGCCGTTCCTTCCGTTTCCCTTGCCTTCCCTTGCTTTCCGTTTCCTTCCTTGGGTTCCGTTACTCCTTGCTTGCTTTCCGTGCATTGCCTAGCCTTGCGTTGTCGTGCCTTAGCCTTGCCTCGCCTGACCGTGCTTTCCCATGTGTTACACTTTCCTTGCCTTGCCGTGAATTGCCTAGCCTGCGTTGCCGTGCCTTAGCCTTGTTTTCCCTTGCCGTGCCGTTCCTTCCGTTACCCTTGCCTTTCCTTGCTTTCCCTTGCCTTCCTTACCTTCCGTTACTCTTTGCTTGCCTTCCGTGCATTGCCTAGCCTTGCGTTGTCGTGCCTTAGCCTTATCTGGCCTGACCGTGCCTTCCTTTGCTTTAAGCTTTCCTTGCATTGTCGTGCATTGCCTAGCCTTGCGTTGTCGTGCATTAGCCTTGCCTAGCCTCACCGTGCCTTGCCTTGCGTTACACTTTCATTGCCTTGCCGTGCATTGCCTAGCCGTGCGTTGTCGTGCCTTAGCCTTGTTTCCCCTTTCCGTGGCGTGCCTTTTGTTACACTTGCCTTGCCTGGCTTTGCCTTGCCTTCCTTTCCTTCCGTTACACTTTCCTTGCCTTGCCGTGCATTGCCTAGCCTTGCATTGTCGTGCCTTATGCTTGCCTCTCCAGACCGTGCCTTCCCCTGCATTACCCTTTCCTTGCCTTGCCGTGCATTGCCTAGCCGTGCGTTGTCGTGCCTTAGCCTTGTTTCCCATTGCCGTGGCGTGCCTTTTGTTACACTTGCCTTGCCTGGCTTTCCCTTGCCTTCCTTTCCTTCCGTTACTCTTTGCTTGCCTTCCGTGCATTGCCTAGCCTTGCGTTGTCATGCCTTAGCCTTGCCTCGCCTGACCGTGCTTTCCCATGCGTTACCCTTTCCTTTCCTTGCCGTGCATTGCCTAGATTTCAGTGTCGTGTCTTAGACTTGTTTCCCCTTGCCGTGCCTTTCCTTCCGTTACAATTGCATTTCCTTGCTTTCCCTTGCCTTCCTTACCTTCCGTTACACTTTGCTTGCCTTCCGTGCATTGCCTAGCCTTGCGTTGTCGTGCCTTAGCCTTATCTGGCCTGACCGTGCCTTCCTTTGCTTTAAGCTTTCCTTGCTTTATCGTGCATTGCCTAGCCTTGCGTTGTCGTGCATTAACCTTGCCTAGCCTCACCGTGCCTTGCCTTGCGTTACCCTTTCCTTGCCTTGCCGTGCATTTCCTAGCCGTGTGTTGTCGTGCCTTAGCCTTGTTTCCCCTTGCCGTTTCGTGCCTTTTGTTACACTTGCCTTGCCTGGCTTTCCTTGCCTTCCTTTCCTTCCGTTACTCTTTCCTTGCCTTGCCGTGCATTGCCTAGCCCCGCGTTGTCGTGCCTTAGCCTTGTTACCCCTTGCCGTGCCGTTCCTTCCGTTACCCTTGCCTTCCCTTGCTTTCCCTTGCCTTCCTTGCGTTCCGTTACTCTTTGCTTGCTTTCCGTGCATTGCCTAGCCTTGCGTTGTCATGCCTTAGGCTTGCCTCGCCTGACCGTGCTTTCCCATGCGTTACCCTTTCCTTGAATTGCCGTGCATTGCCTAGCGTGCGTTGTCGTGCCTTTGCCTTGTTTCCACTTGCCATGCCGTTCCTTCCGTTACACTTGCCTTTCCTTGCTTTCCCTTGCCTTCCTTACCTTCCGTTACTCTTTGCTTGCCTTCCGTGCATTGCCTAGCCTTGCGTTGTCGTGCCTTATCCTTACCTCGCCTGACCGTGCCTTGAATTGCGTTACCCTTTCCTTGCCTTGCCGTGCATTGCCTAGCTCTGCGTTGTCGTGCCGTAGCCTTGTTTACCCTTGCCGTGCCGTGCCTTTTGTTACACTTGCCTTGCCTGGCTTTGCCTTGCCTTCCTTTCCTTCCGTTACTCTTTCCTTGCCTTGCCGTGCACTGCCTAGCTTTGCATTGTCGTGCATTAGCCTTGCCTCACCTGACCGTGCCTTCCCTTGCGTTACCCTTTCCTTGCCTTGCGGTGAATTGCCTAGCCCTGCCTTCTCGTGCCTTATCCTTGTTACCCCTTGCCGTGCCGTTCCTTCCGTTACCCTTGCCTTCCCTTGCTTTCCGTTTCCTTCCTTGCGTTCCGTTACTCCTTGCTTGCTTTCCGTGCATTGCCTAGCCTTGCGTTGTCGTGCCTTAGCCTTGCCTCGCCTGACCGTGCTTTCCCATGCGTTTCCCTTTCCTTGCCTTGCCGTGAATTGCCTAGCCTGCGTTGCCGTGCCTTAGCCTTGTTTTCCCTTGCCGTGCCGTTCCTTCCGTTACCCTTGACTTTCCTTGCTTTCCCTTGCCTTCCTTGCCTTCCGTTACTCTTTGCTTCCCTTCCCTGCATTGGCTAGCCTTGCGTTGTCGTGCCTTAGCCTTATCTCGCCTGACCGTGCCTTCCTTTGCTTTAAGCTTTCCTTGCATTGTCGTGCATTGCCTAGCCTTGCGTTGTCGTGCATTAGCCTTGCCTAGCCTGCCTTGCCTTGCCTTGCGTTACACTTTCCTTGCCTTGCCGTGCATTGCCTAGCCGTGTGTTGTCGTGCCTTAGCCTTGTTTCCCCTTGCCGTGGGGTGCCTTTTGTTACACTTGCCTTGCCTGGCTTTGCCTTGCCTTCCTTTCCTTCCGTTACTCTTTCCTTGCCTTGCCATGCTTTGCCTAGCCTTGCATTGTGGTGCCTTATGCTTGCCTCTCCAGACCGTGCCTTCCCCTGGATTACCCTTTGCTTGCCTTGCCGTGCATTGCCTAGCCGTGCGTTGCCGTGCCTTAGCCTTGTTTCCCCTTGCCGTGCCGTTCCTTCCGTTACATTGCTTTTCTTTGCTTTCCCTTGCCTTCCTTACCTTCCGTTACTCTTTGCTTGCCTTCCGTGCATTGCCTAGCCTTGCGTTGTCGTGCCTTAGCCTTGCGTCGCCTGAACGTGCTTTCCCATGCGTTACCCTTTCCTTGCCTTGCCGTGCATTGCCCAGCCTGCGTTGCCGTGCCTTAGCCTTGTTTCCCCTTGCCGTGCAGTTCCTTCCGTTACCCTTGCATTCCTTGCTTTCCCTTGCCTTGCTTACTTTCCGTTACTCTTTACTTCCCTTCCCTGCATTGCCTAGCCTTGCGTTGTCGTGCCTTAGCCTTATCTCGCCTGACCGTGCCTTCCTTTGCTTTAAGCTTTCCTTGCATTGTCTTGCATTGCCTAGCCTTGCGTTGTCGTGCATTAGCCTTGCCTAGCCTCACCGTGCCTTGCCTTGCGTTACCCTTTCCTTGCCTTGCCGTGCATTGCCTAGCCGTGCGTTGTCGTGCCTTAGCCTTGTTTCCCCTTGCCGTGGCGTGCCTTTTGTTACACTTGCCTTGCCTGGCTTTGCCTTGCCTTCCTTTCCTTCCGTTACTCTTTCCTTGCCTTGCCGTGCATTGCCTAGCCTTGCATTGTCGTGCCTTATCCTTGCCTCGCCTGACCGTGCTTTCCCATGCGTTACCCTTTCCTTGCCTTGCCGTGCATTTCCTAGCCGTGCGTTGTCGTGCCTTAGCCTTGTTTCCCCTTGCCGTGCCGTTCCTTCCGTTACACTTGCCTTTCCCTGCTTTCTTTGCCTTCCTTACCTTCCGTTACTCTTTGCTTGCCTTCCGTGCATTGCCGAGCCTTGCGTTGTCGTGCCTTAGCGTTGCCTCGCCTGACCGTGCTTTCAAATGCGTTACCCTTTCCTTGCCTTGCCGTTCATTGCCTAGCGTTCGGTGTCGTGCCTTAGCTTTGTTTCCCCTTGCCGTTTCGTGCCTTTTGTTACACTTGCCTTGCCTGGCTTTCCTTGCCTTCCTTTCCTTCCGTTACTCTTTCCTTGCCTTGCCGTGCATTGCCTAGCCCCGCGTTGTCGTGCCTTAGCCTTGATACCCCTTGCCGTGCCGTTCCTTCCGTTACCCTTGCCTTCCCTTGCTTTCCCTTGCCTTCCTTGCGTTCCGTTACTCTTTGCTTGCTTTCCGTGCATTGCCTAGCCTTGCGTTGTCATGCCTTAGGCTTGCCTCGCCTGACCGTGCTTTCCCATGCGTTACCCTTTCCTTGAATTGCCGTGCATTGCCTAGCGTGCGTTGTCGTGCCTTTGCCTTGTTTCCACTTGCCATGCCGTTCCTTTCGTTACACTTGCCTTTCCTTGCTTTCCCTTGCCTTCCTTACCTTCCGTTACTCTTTGCTTGCCTTCCGTGCATTGCCTAGCCTTGCGTTGTCGTGCCTTATCCTTACCTCGCCTGACCGTGCCTTGAATTGCGTTACCCTTTCCTTGCCTTGCCGTGCATTGCCTAGCTCTGCGTTGTCGTGCCGTAGCCTTGTTTACCCTTGCCGTGTCGTGCCTTTTGTTACACTTGCCTTGCCTGGCTTTGCCTTGCCTTCCTTTCCTTCCGTTACTCTTTCCTTGCCTTGCCGTGCACTGCCTAGCTTTGCAGTGTCGTGCATTAGCCTTGCCTCACCTGACCGTGCCTTCCCTTGCGTTACCCTTTCCTTGCCTTGCGGTGAATTGCCTAGCCCTGCCTTCTCGTGCCTTAGCCTTGTTACCCCTTGCCGTGCCGTTCCTTCCGTTTCCCTTGCCTTCCCTTGCTTTCCGTTTCCTTCCTTGCGTTCCGTTACTCCTTGCTTGCTTTCCGTGCATTGCCTAGCCTTGCGTTGTCGTGCCTTAGCCTTGCCTCGCCTGACCGTGCTTTCCCATGCGTTACACTTTCCTTGCCTTGCCGTGAATTGCCTAGCCTGCGTTGCCGTGCCTTAGCCTTGTTTTCCCTTGCCTTCCTTACCTTCCGTTACTCTTTGCTTCCCTTCCCTGCATTGCCTAGCCTTGCGTTGTCGTGCCTTAGCCTTATCTCGCCTGACCGTGCCTTCCTTTGCTTTAAGCTTTCCTTGCATTGTCGTGCATTGCCTAGCCTTGCGTTGTCGTGCATTAGCCTTGCCTAGCCTCACCGTGCCTTGCCTTGCGTTACCCTTTCCTTGCCTTGCCGTGCATTGCCTAGCCGTGCGTGGTCGTGCCTTAGCCTTGTTTCCCCTTGCCGTGGCGTGCCTTTTGTTACACTTGCCTTGCCTGGCTTTGCCTTGCCTTCCTTTCCTTCCGTTACTCTTTCCTTTCCTTGCCGTGCATTGCCTAGCCTTGCATTTTCGTGCCTTATGCTTGCCTCTCCAGACCGTGCCTTCCCCTGCGTTACCCTTTCCTTGCCTTGCCGTGCATTGCCTAGCCGTGCGTTGTCGTGCCTTAGCCTTGTTTCCCCTTGCCGTGGCGTGCCTTTTGTTACACTTGCCTTGCCTGGCTTTGCCTTGCCTTCCTTTCCTTCCGTTACTCTTTCCTTGCCTTGCCGTGCATTGCCTAGCCTTGCATTTTCGTGCCTTATCCTTGCCTCACATGACCGTGCCATCCCTTGCGTTACCCTTTCCTTGCCTTGCCGTGCTTTGCCTAGTCCTGCGTTGTCATTCCTTAGCCTTGTTACCCCTTGCCGTGCCGTTCCTTCCGTTACACTTGCCTTCCCTTGCTTTCCCTTGCCTTCCTTGCGTTCCGTTACTCTTTGCTTGCTTTCCGTGCATTGCCTAGCCTTGCGTTGTCATGCCTTAGCCTTGCCTCGCCTGACCGTGCTTTCCCATGCGTTACCCTTTCCTTGCCTTGCCGTGCATTGCCTAGCGTGCGTTGTCGTGCCTTAGCCTTGTTTCCCCTTGCCGTGCCGTTCCTTCCGTTACACTTGCCTTTCCTTGCTTTTCCTTGCCTAGCTTACCTTCCGTTACTTTTTGCTTGCCTTCCCTGAATTGCCTAGCCTTGCGTTGTCGTGCCTTTCCCTTATCTCGGGTGACCTTGCCTTCCTTTGCTTTAAGCTTTCCTTGCATTGTCGTGCATTGCCTAGCCTTGCGTTGTCGTGCCTTAGCCTTGCCTCGCCTGAACGTGCTTTCCCATGCGTTACCCTTTCCTTGCCTTGCCGTGCATTGCCCAGCCTGCGTTGCCGTGCCTTAGCCTTGTTTCCCCTTGCCGTGCAGTTCTTTCCGTTACCCTTGCCTTTCCTTGCTTTTCCTTGCCTTCCTTACCTTCCGTTACTCTTTGCTTCCCTTCCCTGCATTGCATAGCCTTGCGTTGTCGTGCCTTAGCCTTATCTCGTCTGACCGTGCCTTCCTATGCTTTAAGGTTTCCTTGCATTGTCGTGCATTGCCTAGCCTTGCGTTGTCGTGCATTAGCCTTGCCTTGCCTCACCGTGCCTTGCCTTCCGATACCCTTTCCTTGCCTTGCCGTGCATTGCCTAGCCTTGCGTTGTCGTGCCTTAGCCTTGTTTCCCCTTGCTGTGCCGTGCCTTTTTCTTACATTTGCCTTGCCTGGCGTTGCCTTGCCTTCCTTTCCTTCCGTTACTCTTTCCTTGCCTTGCCGTGCATTGCCTACCCTTGTATTGTCGTGCCTTATCCTTGCCTCACCTGACCGTGCCTTCCCCTGCGTTACCCTTTCCTTGCCTTGCGGTGAATTGCCTAGCCCTGCCTTCTCGAGCCTTAGCCTTGTTTCCCCTTGCCGTTGCGTGCCTTTTGTTACACTTGCCTTGCCTGGCTTTCCTTGCCTTCCTTTCCTTCCGTTACTCTGTCCTTGCCTTGCCGTGCATTGCCTAGCCCTGCCTTCTCGTGCCTTAGCCTTGTTACCCCTTGCCGTGCCGTTCCTTCCGTTACCCTTGCCTTCCCTTGCTTTCCCTTTCCTTCCTTGTGTTCCGTTACTCCTTGCTTGCTTTCCGTGCATTGCCTAGCCTTGCGTTGTCGTGCCTTAGCCTTGCCTCGCCTGACCGTGCTTTCCCATGCGTTACCCTTTCCTTGCCTTGCCGTGCATTTCCTAGCCGTGCGTTGTCGTGCCTTAGCCTTGTTTCCCCTTGCCGTGCCGTTCCTTCCGTTACACTTGCCTTTCCCTGCTTTCCCTTGCCTTCCTTACCTTCCGTTACTCTTTGCTTGCCTTCCGTGCATTGCCGAGACTTGCGTTGTCGTGCCTTAGCGTTGCCTCGCCTGACCGTGCTTTCAAATGCGTTACCCTTTCCTTGCCTTGCCGTTCATTGCCTAGCGTTCGGTGTCGTGCCTTAGCCTTGTTTCCCCTTGCCGTTTCGTGCCTTTTGTTACACTTGCCTTGCCTGGCTTTCCTTGCCTTCCTTTCCTTCCGTTACTCTTTCCTTGCCTTGCCGTGCATTGCCTAGCCCCGCGTTGTCGTGCCTTAGCCTTGTTACCCCTTGCCGTGCCGTTCCTTCCGTTACCCTTGCCTTCCCTTGCTTTCCCTTGCCTTCCTTGCGTTCCGTTACTCTTTGCTTGCTTTCCGTGCATTGCCTAGCCTTGCGTTGTCATGCCTTAGGCTTGCCTCGCCTGACCGTGCTTTCCCATGCGTTACCCTTTCCTTGAATTGCCGTGCATTGCCTAGCGTGCGTTGTCGTGCCTTTGCCTTGTTTCCACTTGCCATGCCGTTCCTTCCGTTACACTTGCCTTTCCTTGCTTTCCCTTGCCTTCCTTACCTTCCGTTACTCTTTGCTTGCCTTCCGTGCATTGCCTAGCCTTGCGTTGTCGTGCCTTATCCTTACCTCGCCTGACCGTGCCTTGAATTGCGTTACCCTTTCCTTGCCTTGCCGTGCATTGCCTAGCTCTGCGTTGTCGTGCCGTAGCCTTGTTTACCCTTGCCGTGCCGTGCCTTTTGTTACACTTGCCTTGCCTGGCTTTGCCTTGCCTTCCTTTCCTTCCGTTACTCTTTCCTTGCCTTGCCGTGCACTGCCTAGCTTTGCATTGTCGTGCATTAGCCTTGCCTCACCTGACCGTGCCTTCCCTTGCGTTACCCTTTCCTTGCCTTGCGGTGAATTGCCTAGCCCTGCCTTCTCGTGCCTTAGCCTTGTTACCCCTTGCCGTGCCGTTCCTTCCGTTTCCCTTGACTTTCCTTGCTTTCCCTTGCCTTCCTTACCTTCCGTTACTCTTTGCTTCCCTTCCCTGCATTGCCTAGCCTTGCGTTGTCGTGCCTTAGACTTATCTCGCCTGACCGTGCCTTCCTTTGCTTTAAGCTTTCCTTGCATTGTCGTGCATTGCCTAGCCTTGCGTTGTCGTGCATTAGCCTTGCCTAGCCTCACCGTGCCTTGCCTTGCGTTACACTTTCCTTGCCTTGCCGTGCATTGCCTAGCCGTGCGTTGTCGTGCCTTAGCCTTGTTTCCCCTTGCCGTGGCGTGCCTTTTGTTACACTTGCCTTGCCTGGCTTTGCCTTGCCTTCCTTTCCTTCCGTTACTCTTTCCTTGCCTTGCCGTGCATTGCCTAGCCTTGCATTGTCGTGCCTTATGCTTGCCTCTCCAGACCGTGCCTTCCCCTGCATTACCCTTTCCTTGCCTTGCCGTGCATTGCCTAGCCGTGCGTTGTCGTGCCTTAGCCTTGTTTCCCCTTGCCGTGGCGTGCCTTTTGTTACACTTGCCTTGCCTGGCTTTGCCTTGCCTTCCTTTCCTTCCGTTACTCTTTCCTTGCCTTGCCGTGCATTGCCTAGCCTTGCGTTGTCGTGCCTTAGCCTTGCCTCGCCTGACCGTGCTTTCCCATGCGTTACCCTTTCCTTGCCTTGCCGTGCATTGCCTAGCCCTGCGTTGTCGTGCCTTAGCCTTGTTTCCCCTTGCCGTGCCGTTCCTTCCGTTACCCTTGCCTTTCCTTGCTTTCCCTTGCCTTCCTTACCTTCCGTTACTCTTTGCTTCCCTTCCGTGCATTGCCGAGCCTTGCGTTGTCGTGCCTTAGCGTTGCCTCGCCTGACCGTGCTTTCAAATGCGTTACCCTTTCCTTGCCTTGCCGTTCATTGCCTAGCGTTCGGTGTCGTGCATTGCCTAGCCTTGCGTTGTCGTGCCTTAGCACTTGCCTTGCCTGGCTTTCCTTGCCTTCCTTTCCTTCCGTTACTCTTTCCTTGCCTTGCCGTGCATTGCCTAGCCCCGCGTTGTCGTGCCTTAGCCTTGTTACCCCTTGCCGTGCCGTTCCTTCCGTTACCCTTGCCTTCCCTTGCTTTCCCTTGCCTTCCTTGCGTTCCGTTACTCTTTGCTTGCTTTCCGTGCATTGCCTAGCCTTGCGTTGTCATGCCTTAGGCTTGCCTCGCCTGACCGTGCTTTCCCATGCGTTACCCTTTCCTTGAATTGCCGTGCATTGCCTAGCGTGCGTTGTCGTGCCTTTGCCTTGTTTCCACTTGCCATGCCGTTCCTTCCGTTACACTTGCCTTTCCTTGCTTTCCCTTGCCTTCCTTACCTTCCGTTACTCTTTGCTTGCCTTCCGTGCATTGCCTAGCCTTGCGTTGTCGTGCCTTATCCTTACCTCGCCTGACCGTGCCTTGAATTGCGTTACCCTTTCCTTGCCTTGCCGTGCATTGCCTAGCTCTGCGTTGTCGTGCCGTAGCCTTGTTTACCCTTGCCGTGCCGTGCCTTTTGTTACACTTGCCTTGCCTGGCTTTGCCTTGCCTTCCTTTCCTTCCGTTACTCTTTCCTTGCCTTGCCGTGCATTGCCTAGCCTTGCATTGTCGTGCCTTAGCCTTGCCTCACCTGACCGTGCCTTCCCTTGCGTTACCCTTTCCTTGCCTTGCGGTGAATTGCCTAGCCCTGCCTTCTCGTGCCTTAGCCTTGTTTCCCCTTGCCGTGCCGTTCCTTCCGTTACCCTTGCCTTTCCTTGCTTTTCCTTGCCTTGCTTACCTTCCGTTACTCTTTGCTTCCCTTCCCTGCATTGCCTAGCCTTGCGTTGTCGTGCCTTAGCCTTATCTCGCCTGACCGTGCCTTCCTTTGCTTTAAGCTTTCCTTGCATTGTCGTGCATTGCCTAGCCTTGCGTTGTCGTGCATTAGCCTTGCCTAGCCTCACCGTGCCTTGCCTTGCGTTACCCTTTCCTTGCCTTGCCGTGCATTGCCTAGCCGTGCGTTGTCGTGCCTTAGCCTTGTTTCCCCTTGCCGTGGCGTGCCTTTTGTTACACTTGCCTTGCCTGGCTTTGCCTTGCCTTCCTTTCCTTCCGTTACTCTTTCCTTGCCTTGCCGTGCATTGCCTAGCCTTGCATTGTCGTGCCTTATGCTTGCCTCTCCAGACCGTGCCTTCCCCTGCATTACCCTTTCCTTGCCTTGCCGTGCATTGCCTAGCCGTGCGTTGTCGTGCCTTAGCCTTGTTTCCCCATGCCGTGGCGTGCCTTTTGTTACACTTGCCTTGCCTGGCTTTGCCTTGCCTTCCTTTCCTTCCGTTACTCTTTCCTTGCCTTGCCGTGCATTGCCTAGCCTTGCGTTGTCGTGCCTTAGCCTTGCCTCGCCTGACCGTGCTTTCCCATGCGTTACCCTTTCCTTGCCTTGCCGTGAATTGCCTACCCTGCGTTGCCGTGCCTTAGCCTTGTTTCCCCTTGCCGTGCCGTTCCTTCCGTTACCCTTGCCTTTCCTTGCTTTTCCTTGCCTTCCTTACCTTCCGTTACTCTTTGCTTCCCTTCCCTGCATTGCCTAGCCTTGCGTTGTCGTGCCTTAGCCTTATCTCGCCTGACCGTGCCTTCCTTTGCTTTAAGCTTTCCTTGCATTGTCGTGCATTGCCTAGCCTTGCGTTGTCGTGCATTAGCCTTGCCTAGCCTCACCGTGCCTTGCCTTGCGTTACCCTTTCCTTGCCTTGCCGTGCATTGCCTAGCCGTGCGTTGTCGTGCCTTAGCCTTGTTTCCCCTTGCCGTGGCGTGCCTTTTGTTACACTTGCCTTGCCTGGCTTTGCCTTGCCTTCCTTTCCTTCCTTTACTCTTTCCTTGCCTTGCCGTGCATTGCCTAGCCTTGCATTTTCGTGCCTTATGCTTGCCTCTCCAGACCGTGCCTTCCCCTGCGTTACCCTTTCCTTGCCTTGCCGTGCATTGCCTAGCCGTGCGTTGTCGTGCCTTAGCCTTGTTTCCCCTTGCCGTGGCGTGCCTTTTGTTACACTTGCCTTGCCTGGCTTTGCCTTGCCTTCCTTTCCTTCCGTTACTCTTTCCTTGCCTTGCCGTGCATTGTCTAGCCTTGCATTTTCGTGCCTTATCCTTGCCTCACCTGACCGTGCCATCCCTTGCGTTACCCTTTCCTTGCCTTGCCGTGCATTGCCTAGCCCTGCGTTGTCATTCCTTAGCCTTGTTACCCCTTGCCGTGCCGTTCCTTCCGTTACACTTGCCTTCCCTTGCTTTCCCTTGCCTTCCTTGCGTTCCGTTACTCTTTGCTTGCTTTCCGTGCATTGCCTAGCCTTGCGTTGTCATGCCTTAGCCTTGCCTCGCCTGACCGTGCTTTCCCATGCGTTACCCTTTCCTTGCCTTGCCGTGCATTGCCTAGCGTGCGTTGTCGTGCCTTAGCCTTGTTTCCCCTTGCCGTGCCGTTCCTTCCGTTACACTTGCCTTTCCTTGCTTTTCCTTGCCTAGCTTACCTTCCGTTACTCTTTGCTTGCCTTCCCTGAATTGCCTAGCCTTGCGTTGTCGTGCCTTTCCCTTATCTCGGCTGACCTTGCCTTCCTTTGCTTTAAGCTTTCCTTGCATTGTCGTGCATTGCCTAGCCTTGCGTTGTCGTGCCTTAGCCTTGCCTCGCCTGAACGTGCTTTCCCATGCGTTACCCTTTCCTTGCCTTGCCGTGCATTGCCCAGCCTGCGTTGCCGTGCCTTAGCCTTGTTTCCCCTTGCCGTGCAGTTCTTTCCGTTACCCTTGCCTTTCCTTGCTTTTCCTTGCCTTCCTTACCTTCCGTTACTCTTTGCTTCCCTTCCCTGCATTGCCTAGCCTTGCGTTGTCGTGCCTTAGCCTTATCTCGTCTGACCGTGCCTTCCTATGCTTTAAGGTTTCCTTGCATTGTCGTGCATTGCCTAGCCTTGCGTTGTCGTGCATTAGCCTTGCCTAGCCTCACCGTGCCTTGCCTTCCGATACCCTTTCCTTGCCTTGCCGTGCATTGCCTAGCCGTGCGTTGTCGTGCCTTAGCCTTGTTTCCCCTTGCTGTGCCGTGCCTTTTTCTTACATTTGCCTTGCCTGGCGTTGCCTTGCCTTCCTTTCCTTCCGTTACTCTTTCCTTGCCTTGCCGTGCATTGCCTACCCTTGTATTGTCGTGCCTTATCCTTGCCTCACCTGACCGTGCCTTCCCCTGCGTTACCCTTTCCTTGCCTTGCGGTGAATTGCCTAGCCCTGCCTTCTCGAGCCTTAGCCTTGTTTCCCCTTGCCGTTGCGTGCCTTTTGTTACACTTGCCTCGCCTGGCTTTCCTTGCCTTCCTTTCCTTCCGTTACTCTGTCCTTGCCTTGCCGTGCATTGCCTAGCCCTGCCTTCTCGTGCCTTAGCCTTGTTACCCCTTGCCGTGCCGTTCCTTCCGTTACCCTTGCCTTCCCTTGCTTTCCCTTTCCTTCCTTGCCTTCCGTTACTCCTTGCTTGCTTTCCGTGCATTGCCTAGCCTTGCGTTGGCTTTCCTTAGCCTTGCCTCGCCTGACCGTGCTTTCCCATGCGTTACCCTTTCCTTGCCTTGCCGTGCATTTCCTAGCCGTGCGTTGTCGTGCCTTAGCCTTGTTTCCCCTTGCCGTGCCGTTCCTTCCGTTACACTTGCCTTTCCCTGCTTTCCCTTGCCTTGCTTACCTTCCGTTACTCTTTGCTTGCCTTCCGTGCATTGCCGAGCCTTGCGTTGTCGTGCCTTAGCGTTGCCGCGCCTGACCGTGCTTTCAAATGCGTTACCCTTTCCTTGCCTTGCCGTTCATTGCCTAGCGTTCGGTGTCGTGCCTTAGCCTTGTTTCCCCTTGCCGTTTCGTGCCTTTTGTTACACTTGCCTTGCCTGGCTTTCCTTGCCTTCCTTTCCTTCCGTTACTCTTTCCTTGCCTTGCCGTGCATTGCCTAGCCCCGCGTTGTCGTGCCTTAGCCTTGTTACCCCTTGCCGTGCCGTTCCTTCCGTTACCCTTGCCTTCCCTTGCTTTCCCTTGCCTTCCTTGCGTTCCGTTACTCTTTGCTTTCTTTCCGTGCATTGCCTAGCCTTGCGTTGTCATGCCTTAGGCTTGCCTCGCCTGACTGTGCTTTCCCATGCGTTACCCTTTCCTTGAATTGCCGTGCATTGCCTAGCGTGCGTTGTCGTGCCTTTGCCTTGTTTCCACTTGCCATGCCGTTCCTTCCGTTACACTTGCCTTTCCTTGCTTTCCCTTGCCTTCCTTAACTTCCGTTACTCTTTGCTTGCCTTCCGTGCATTGCCTAGCCTTGCGTTGTCGTGCCTTATCCTTACCTCGCCTGACCGTGCCTTGAATTGCGTTACCCTTTCCTTGCCTTCCCGTGCATTGCCTAGCTCTGCGTTGTCGTGCCGTAGCCTTGTTTACCATTGCCGTGCCGTGCCTTTTGTTACACTTGCCTTGCCTGGCTTTGCCTTGCCTTCCTTTCCTTCCGTTACTCTTTCCTTGCCTTGCCGTGCATTGCCTAGCCTTGCATTTTCGTGCCTTATCCTTGCCTCACCTGACCGTGCAATCCCTTGCGTTACCCTTTCCTTGCCTTGCCGTGCATTGCCTAGCCCTGCGTTGTCGTTCCTTAGCCTTGTTACCCCTTGCCGTGCCGTTCCTTCCGTTACCATTGCCTTCCCTTTCTTTCCCTTGCCTTCCTTGCGTTCCGTTACTCTTTGCTTGCTTTCCGTGCATTGCCTAGCCTTGCGTTGTCATGCCTTAGCCTTGCCTCGCCTGACCGTGCTTTCCCATGCGTTACCCTTTCCTTGCCTTGCCGTGCATTGCCTAGCGTGCGTTGTCGTGCCTTAGCCTTGTTTCCCCTTGCCGTGCCGTTCCTTCCGTTACACTTGCCTTTCCTTGCTTTCCCTTGCCTTCCTTACCTTCCGTTACTCTTTGCTTGCCTTCCGTGCATTGCCTAGCCTTGCGTTGTCGTGCCTTAGCCTTGCCTCGCCTGACCGTGCTTTCCGATGCGTTACCCTTTCTTTGCCTTGCCGTTCATTCCCTAGCGTTCGGTGTCGTGCCTTAGACTTGTTTCCCCTTGCCGTGCCGTTCCTTCTGTTACACTTGCCTTTCCTTGCTTTTCCTTGCCTTGCTTACCTTCCGTTACTCTTTGCTTGCCTTCCCTGAATTGCCTAGCCTTGCGTTGTCGTGCCTTTGCCTTATCTCGACTGACCTTGCCTTCCTTTGCTTTAAGCTTTCCTTGCATTGTCGTGCATTGCCTAACCTTGCGTTGTCGTGCCTTAGCCTTGCCTCGCCTGAACGTGCTTTCCCATGCGTTACCCTTTCCTTGCCTTGCCGTGCATTGCCCAGCCGGCGTTGCCGTGCCTTAGCATTGTTTCCCCTTGCCGTGCAGTTCCTTCCGTTACCCTTGCGTTTCCTTGCTTTTCCTTGCCTTGCTTACCTTCCGTTACTCTTTGCTTCCCTTCCCTGCATTGCCTAGCCTTGCGTTGTCGTGCCTTAGCCTTATCTCGCCTGACCGTGCCTTCCTTTGCTTTAAGGTTTCCTTGCATTGTCGTGCATTGCCTAGCCTTGCGTTGTCGTGCATTAGCCTTGCCTAGCCTCACCGTGCCTTGCCTTGCGTTACCCTTTCCTTGCCTTGCCGTGCATTGCCTAGCCGTGCGTTGTCGTGCCTTAGCCTTGTTTCCACTTGCTGTGCCGTGCCTTTTTCTTACATTTGCCTTGCCTGGCATTGCCTTGCCTTCCTTTCCTTCCGTTACTCTTTCCTTGCCTTGCCGTGCATTGCCTACCCTTGCATTGTCGTGCCTTATCCTTGCCTCACCTGACCGTGCCTTCCCCTGCGTTACCCTTTCCTTGCCTTGCCGTGCATTGCCTAGCCCTGCGTTGTCGTGCCTTAGCCTTCTTACCCCTTGCCGTGCCGTTCCTTCCGTTACCCTTGCCTTCCCTTGCTTTCCCTTGCCTTCCTTGCGTTCCGTTACACTTTGCTTGCTTTCCGTGCATTGCCTAGCCTTGCGTTTTCATGCCTTAGCTTTGCCTCGCCTGACCGTGCTTTCCCATGCGTTACCCTTTCCTTGCCTTGCCGTGCATTGCCTAGCCGTGCGTTGTAGTGCCTTTGCCTTGTTTCCCCTTGCCGTGCCGTTCCTTCCGTTACACTTGCCTTTCCTTGCTTTCCCTTGCCTTCCTTACCTTCCGTTACTCTTTGCTTGCCTTCCGTGCATTGCCTAGCCTTGCGTTGTCGTGCCTTAGCGTTGCCTCGCCTGACCGTGCTTTCAAATGCGTTACCCTTTCCTTGCCTTGCCGTTCATTGCCTAGCGTTCGGTGTCGTGCCTTAGCCTTGTTTCCCCTTGCCGTGCCGTTCCTTCCGTTACCCTGGCCTTTCCTTGCTTTTCCTTGCCTAGCTTACTTTCCGTTACTCTTTGCTTGCCTTCCCTGAATTTCCTAGCCTTGCGTTGTCTTGCCTTAGCCTTATCTCGCCTAACCTTGCCTTCCTTTGCTTTAAGCTTTCCTTGCATTGTCGTGCATCGCCTAGCCTTGCGTTTTCGTGCATTAGCCTTGCCTAGCCTCACCGTGCCTTTCCTTGGGATTCCCTTTGCTTGCCTTGCCGTGCATTGCCTAGCCGTGCGTTCTCGTGCCTTAGCCTTGTTTCCCATTGCCGTGCCGTTCCTTCCGTTACCCTTGCGTTTCCTTGCTTTCCCTTGCCTTCCTTACCTTCCGTTACTCTTTGCTTCCCTTCCCTGCATTGCCTAGCCTTGCGTTGTCGTGCCTTAGCCTTATCTCGCCTGACCGTGCCTTCCTTTGCTTTAAGGTTTCCTTGCATTGTCGTGCATTGCCTAGCCTTGCGTTGTCGTGCATTAGCCTTGCCTAGCCTCACCGTGCCTTGCCTTGCGTTACCCTTTCCTTGCCTTGCCGTGCATTGCCTAGCCGTGCGTTGTCGTGCCTTAGCCTTGTTTCCCCTTGCCGTGGCGTGCCTTTTGTTACACTTGCCTTGTCTGGCTTTGCCTTGCCTTCCTTTCCTTCCGTTACTCTTTCCTTGCCTTGCCGTGCATTGCCTAGCCTTGCTTTGTCGTGCCTTATGCTTGCCTCTCCTGACCGTGCCTTCCCCTGCGTTACCCTTTCCTTGCCTTGCCGTGCATTGCCTAGCCGTGCGTTGTCGTGCCTTAGCCTTGTTTCGCCTTGCCGTGGCGTGCCTTTTGTTACACTTTCCTTGCATGGCTTTGCGTTGCCTTCCTTTCCTTCCGTTACTCTTTCCTTGCGTTGCCGTGCATTGCCTAGCCTTGCATTTTCGTGCCTTATCCTTGCCTCACCTGAGCGTGCCATCCCTTGCGTTACCCTTTCCTTGCCTTGCCGTGCATTGCCTAGCCTTGCGTTGTCGTGCCTTAGCCTTGCCTCGCCTGACCGTGCTTTACCATGCGTTACCCTTTCCTTGCCTTGCCGTAAATTGCCTAGCCTGCGTTGCCGTGCCTTAGCCTTGTTTCCCCTTGCCGTGCCGTTCCTTCCGTTACCCTTGCCTTTCCTTGCTTTTCCTTGCCTTCCTTACGTTCCGTTACTCTTTGCTTCCGTTCCCTGCATTGCCTAGCCTTGCGTTGTCGTGCCTTAGCCTTATCTCGCTTGACCGTGCCTTCCTTTGCTTTAAGCTTTCCTTGCATTGTCGTGCATTGCCTAGCCTTGCGTTGTCGTGCATTAGCCTTGCCTAGCCTCACCGTGCCTTGCCTTGCGTTACCCTTTCCTTGCCTTGCCGTGCATTGCCTAGCCGTGCGTTGTCGTGCCTTAGCCTTGTTTCCCCTTGCCGTTGCGTGCCTTTTGTTACACTTGCCTTGCCTGGCTTTCCTTGCCTTCCTTTCCTTCCGTTACTCTTTCCTTGCCTTGCCGTGCATTGCCTAGACCTCCGTTGTCGTGCCTTAGCCTTGTTTCCCCTTGCCGTGCCGTTCCTTCCGTTACACTTGCCTTTCCTTGCTTTCCCTTGCCTTCCTTACCTTCCGTTACTCTTTGCTTGCCTTCCGTGCATTGCCTAGCCTTGCGTTGTCGTGCCTTAGCCTTGCCTCGCCTGACCGTGCTTTCCGATGCGTTACCCTTTCTTTGCCTTGCCGTTCATTCCCTAGCGTTCGGTGTCGTGCCTTAGCCTTGTTTCCCCTTGCCGTGCCGTTCCTTTTGTTACACTTGCCTTTCCTTGCTTTTCCTTGCCTTGCTTACCTTCCGTTACTCTTTGCTTGCCTTCCCTGAATTGCCTAGCCTTGCGTTGTCGTGCCTTTGCCTTATCTCGACTGACCTTGCCTTCCTTTGCTTTAAGCTTTCCTTGCATTGTCGTGCATTGCCTAACCTTGCGTTGTCGTGCCTTAGCCTTGCCTCGCCTGAACGTGCTTTCCCATGCGTTACCCTTTCCTTGCCTTGCCGTGCATTGCCCAGCCGGCGTTGCCGTGCCTTAGCCTTGTTTCCCCTTGCCGTGCAGTTCCTTCCGTTACCCTTTCCTTTCCTTGCTTTTCCTTGCCTTGCTTACCTTCCGTTACTCTTTGCTTCCCTTCCCTGCATTGCCTAGCCTTGCGTTGTCGTGCCTTAGCCTTATCTCGCCTGACCGTGCCTTCCTTTGCTTTAAGGTTTCCTTGCATTGTCGTGCATTGCCTAGCCTTGCGTTGTCGTGCATTAGCCTTGCCTAGCCTCACCGTGCCTTGCCTTGCGTTACCCTTTCCTTGCCTTGCCGTGCATTGCCTAGCCGTGCGTTGTCGTGCCTTAGCCTTGTTTCCACTTGCTGTGCCGTGCCTTTTTCTTACATTTGCCTTGCCTGGCATTGCCTTGCCTTCCTTTCCTTCCGTTACTCTTTCCTTGCCTTGCCGTGCATTGCCTACCCTTGCATTGTCGTGCCTTATCCTTGCCTCACCTGACCGTGCCTTCCCCTGCGTTACCCTTTCCTTGCCTTGCCGTGCATTGCCTAGCCCTGCGTTGTCGTGCCTTAGCCTTGTTACCCCTTGCCGTGCCGTTCCTTCCGTTACCCTTGCCTTCCCTTGCTTTCCCTTGCCTTCCTTGCGTTCCGTTACTCTTTGCTTGCTTTCCGTGCATTGCATAGCCTTGCGTTGTCATGCCTTAGCTTTGCCTCGCCTGACCGTGCTTTCCCATGCGTTACCCTTTCCTTGCCTTGCCGTTCATTGCCTAGCGTTCGGTGTCGTGCCTTAGCCTTGTTTCCCCTTGCCGTGCCGTTCCTTCCGTTACCCTGGCCTTTCCTTGCTTTTCCTTGCCTAGCTTACTTTCCGTTACTCTTTGCTTGCCTTCCCTGAATTTCCTAGCCTTGCGTTGTCTTGCCTTAGCCTTATCTCGCCTAACCTTGCCTTCCTTTGCTTTAAGCTTTCCTTGCATTGTCGTGCATCGCCTAGCCTTGCGTTTTCGTGCATTAGCCTTGCCTAGCCTCACCGTGCCTTTCCTTGGGATTCCCTTTGCTTGCCTTGCCGTGCATTGCCTAGCCGTGCGTTGTCGTGCCTTAGCCTTGTTTCCCCTTGCCGTGCCGTTCCTTCCGTTACCCTTGCCTTTCCTTGCTTTCCCTTGCCTTCCTTACCTTCCGTTACTCTTTGCTTCCCTTCCCTGCATTGCCTAGCCTTGCGTTGTCGTGCCTTAGCCTTATCTCGCCTGACCGTGCCTTCCTTTGCTTTAAGCTTTCCTTGCATTGTCGTGCATTGCCTAGCCTTGCGTTGTCGTGCATTAGCCTTGCCTAGCCTCACCGTGCCTTGCCTTGCGTTACCCTTTCCTTGCCTTGCCGTGCATTGCCTAGCCGTGCGTTGTCGTGCCTTAGCCTTGTTTCCCCTTGCCGTGGCGTGCCTTTTGTTACACTTGCCTTGCCTGGCTTTGCCTTGCCTTCCTTTCCTTCCGTTACTCTTTCCTTGCCTTGCCGTGCATTGCCTAGCCTTGCATTGTCGTGCCTTATGCTTGCCTCTCCAGACCGTGCCTTCCCCTGCGTTACCCTTTCCTTGCCTTGCCGTGCATTGCCTAGCCGTGCGTTGTCGTGCCTTAGCATTGTTTCCCCTTGCCGTGGCGTGCCTTTTTTTACACTTTCCTTGCATGGCTTTGCGTTGCCTTCCTTTCCTTCCGTTACTCTTTCCTTGCGTTGCCGTGCATTGCCTAGCCTTGCATTTTCGTGCCTTATCCTTGCCTCACCTGACCGTGCCATCCCTTGCGTTACCCTTTCCTTGCCTTGCCGTGCATTGCCTAGCCTTGCGTTGTCGTGCCGTAGCCTTGCCTCGCCTGACCGTGCTTTACCATGCGTTACCCTTTCCTTGCCTTGCCGTAAATTGCCTAGCCTGCGTTGCCGTGCCTTAGCCTTGTTTCCCCTTGCCGTGCCGTTCCTTCCGTTACCCTTGCCTTTCCTTGCTTTTCCTTGCCTTCCTTACGTTCCGTTACTCTTTGCTTCCGTTCCCTGCATTGCCTAGCCTTGCGTTGTCGTGCCTTAGCCTTATCTCGCTTGACCGTGCCTTCCTTTGCTTTAAGCTTTCCTTGCATTGTCGTGCACTGCCTAGCCTTGCGTTGTCGTGCATTAGCCTTGCCTAGCCTCACCGTGCCTTGCCTTGCGTTACCCTTTCCTTGCCTTGCCGTGCATTGCCTAGCCGTGCGTTGTCGTGCCTTAGCCTTGTTTCCCCTTGCCGTTGCGTGCCTTTTGTTACACTTGCCTTGCCTGGCTTTCCTTCCCTTCCTTTCCTTCCGTTACTCTTTCCTTGCCTTGCCGTGCATTGCCTAGACCTGCGTTGTCGTGCCTTAGCCTTGTTACGCCTTGCCGTGCCGTTCCTTCCGTTACCCTTGCCTTCCCTTGCTTTCCCTTGCCTTCCTTGCGTTCCGTTACTCTTTGCTTGCTTTCCGTGCATTGCCTAGCCTTGCGTTGTCATGCCTTAGGCTTGCTTCGCCTGACCGTGCTTTCCCATGCGTTACCCTTTCCTTGAATTGCCGTGCATTGCCTAGCGTGCGTTGTCGTGACTTAGCCTTGTTTCCACTTGCCATGCCATTCCTTCCGTTACACTTGCCTTTCCTTGCTTTCCCTTGCCTTCCTTACCTTCCGTTACTCTTCGTGCATTGCCTAGCCTTGCGTTGTCGTGCCTTAGCCTTGCCTCGCCGGACCGTGCTTTCCCATGCGTTACCCTTTCTTTGCCTTGCCGTTCATTCCCTAGCGTTCGGTGTCGTGCCTTAGTCTTGTTTCCCCTTGCCGTGCCGTTCCTTCTCTTACACTTGCCTTTCCTTGCTTTTCCTTGCCTTGCTTACCTTCCGTTACTCTTTGCTTGCCTTCCCTGAATTGCCTAGCCTTGCGTTGTCGTGCCTTAGCCTTATCTCGCCTGACCGTGCCTTCCTTTGCTTTAAGGTTTCCTTGCATTGTCGTGCATTGCCTAGCCTTGCGTTGTCGTGCATTAGCCTTGCCTAGCCTCACCGTGCCTTGCCTTGCGTTACCCTTTCCTTGCCTTGCCGTGCATTGCCTAGCCGTGCGTTGTCGTGCCTTAGCCTTGTTTCCACTTGCTGTGCCGTGCCTTTTTCTTACATTTGCCTTGCCTGGCATTGCCTTGCCTTACTTTCCTTCCGTTACTCTTTCCTTGCCTTGCCGTGCATTGCCTAGCCTTGCATTGTCGTGCCTTATCCTTGCCTCGCCTGACCGTGCTTTCCCATGCGTTACCCTTTCCTTGCCTTGCGGTGAATTGCCTAGCCCTGCCTTCTCGTGCCTTAGCCTTGTTACCCCTTGCCGTGCCGTTCCTTCCGTTACCCTTGCCTTCCCTTGCTTTCCCTTTCCTTCCTTGCGTTCCGTTACTCCTTGCTTGCTTTCCGTGCATTGCCTAGCCTTGCGTTGTCGTGCCTTAGCCTTGCGTCGCCTGACCGTGCTTTCCCATGCGTTACCCTTTCCTTGCCTTGCCGTGAATTGCCTAGCCTGCGTTGCCGTGCCTTAGCCTTGTTTCCCCTTGCCGTGCCGTTCCTTCCGTTACCCTTGCCTTTCCTTGCTTTTCCTTGCCTTCCTTACGTTCCGTTACTCTTTGCTTCCCTTCCCTGCATTGCCTAGCCTTGCGTTGTCGTGCCTTAGCCTTATCGCGCCTGACCGTGCCTTCCTTTGCTTTAAGCTTTCCTTGCATTGTCGTGCATTGCCTAGCCTTGCGTTGTCGTGCATTAGCCTTGCCTAGCCTCACCGTGCCTTGCCTTTCGTTACCCTTTCCTTTCCTTGCCGTGCATTGCCTAGCCGTGCGTTGTCGTGCCTTAGCCTTGTTTCCACTTGCTGTGCCGTGCCTTTTTCTTACATTTGCCTTGCCTGGCATTGCCTTGCCTTCCTTTCCTTCCGTTACTCTTTCCTTGCCTTGCCGTGCATTGCCTACCCTTGCATTGTCGTGCCTTATCCTTGCCTCACCTGACCGTGCCTTCCCCTGCGTTACCCTTTCCTTGCCTTGCCGTGCATTGCCTAGCCCTGCGTTGTCGTGCCTTAGCCTTCTTACCCCTTGCCGTGCCGTTCCTTCCGTTACCCTTGCCTTCCCTTGCTTTCCCTTGCCTTCCTTGCGTTCCGTTACTCTTTGCTTGCTTTCCGTGCATTGCATAGCCTTGCGTTGTCATGCCTTAGCTTTGCCTCGCCTGACCGTGCTTTCCCATGCGTTACCCTTTCCTTGCCTTGCCGTGCATTGCCTAGCCGTGCGTTGTAGTGCCTTTGCCTTGTTTCCCCTTGCCGTGCCGTTCCTTCCGTTACACTTGCCTTTCCTTGCTTTCCCTTGCCTTCCTTACCTTCCGTTACTCTTTGCTTGCCTTCCGTGCATTGCCTAGCCTTGCGTTGTCGTGCCTTAGCGTTGCCTCGCCTGACCGTGCTTTCAAATGCGTTACCCTTTCCTTGCCTTGCCGTTCATTGCCTAGCGTTCGGTGTCGTGCCTTAGCCTTGTTTCCCCTTGCCGTGCCGTTCCTTCCGTTACCCTGGCCTTTCCTTGCTTTTCCTTGCCTAGCTTACTTTCCGTTACTCTTTGCTTGCCTTCCCTGAATTTCCTAGCCTTGCGTTGTCTTGCCTTAGCCTTATCTCGCCTAACCTTGCCTTCCTTTGCTTTAAGCTTTCCTTGCATTGTCGTGCATCGCCTAGCCTTGCGTTTTCGTGCATTAGCCTTGCCTAGCCTCACCGTGCCTTTCCTTGGGATTCCCTTTGCTTGCCTTGCCGTGCATTGCCTAGCCGTGCGTTCTCGTGCCTTAGCCTTGTTTCCCATTGCCGTGCCGTTCCTTCCGTTACCCTTGCGTTTCCTTGCTTTCCCTTGCCTTCCTTACCTTCCGTTACTCTTTGCTTCCCTTCCCTGCATTGCCTAGCCTTGCGTTGTCGTGCCTTAGCCTTATCTCGCCTGACCGTGCCTTCCTTTGCTTTAAGGTTTCCTTGCATTGTCGTGCATTGCCTAGCCTTGCGTTGTCGTGCATTAGCCTTGCCTAGCCTCACCGTGCCTTGCCTTGCGTTACCCTTTCCTTGCCTTGCCGTGCATTGCCTAGCCGTGCGTTGTCGTGCCTTAGCCTTGTTTCCCCTTGCCGTGGCGTGCCTTTTGTTACACTTGCCTTGTCTGGCTTTGCCTTGCCTTCCTTTCCTTCCGTTACTCTTTCCTTGCCTTGCCGTGCATTGCCTAGCCTTGCATTGTCGTGCCTTATGCTTGCCTCTCCAGACCGTGCCTTCCCCTGCGTTACCCTTTCCTTGCCTTGCCGTGCATTGCCTAGCCGTGCGTTGTCGTGCCTTAGCCTTGTTTCGCCTTGCCGTGGCGTGCCTTTTGTTACACTTTCCTTGCATGGCTTTGCGTTGCCTTCCTTTCCTTCCGTTACTCTTTCCTTGCGTTGCCGTGCATTGCCTAGCCTTGCATTTTCGTGCCTTATCCTTGCCTCACCTGACCGTGCCATCCCTTGCGTTACCCTTTCCTTGCCTTGCCGTGCATTGCCTAGCCTTGCGTTGTCGTGCCTTAGCCTTGCCTCGCCTGACCGTGCTTTACCATGCGTTACCCTTTCCTTGCCTTGCCGTAAATTGCCTAGCCTGCGTTGCCGTGCCTTAGCCTTGTTTCCCCTTGCCGTGCCGTTCCTTCCGTTACCCTTGCCTTTCCTTGCTTTTCCTTGCCTTCCTTACGTTCCGTTACTCTTTGCTTCCGTTCCCTGCATTGCCTAGCCTTGCGTTGTCGTGCCTTAGCCTTATCTCGCTTGACCGTGCCTTCCTTTGCTTTAAGCTTTCCTTGCATTGTCGTGCATTGCCTAGCCTTGCGTTGTCGTGCATTAGCCTTGCCTAGCCTCACCGTGCCTTGCCTTGCGTTACCCTTTCCTTGCCTTGCCGTGCATTGCCTAGCCGTGCGTTGTCGTGCCTTAGCCTTGTTTCCCCTTGCCGTTGCGTGCCTTTTGTTACACTTGCCTTGCCTGGCTTTCCTTGCCTTCCTTTCCTTCCGTTACTCTTTCCTTGCCTTGCCGTGCATTGCCTAGACCTCCGTTGTCGTGCCTTAGCCTTGTTTCCCCTTGCCGTGCCGTTCCTTCCGTTACACTTGCCTTTCCTTGCTTTCCCTTGCCTTCCTTACCTTCCGTTACTCTTTGCTTGCCTTCCGTGCATTGCCTAGCCTTGCGTTGTCGTGCCTTAGCCTTGCCTCGCCTGACCGTGCTTTCCGATGCGTTACCCTTTCTTTGCCTTGCCGTTCATTCCCTAGCGTTCGGTGTCGTGCCTTAGCCTTGTTTCCCCTTGCCGTGCCGTTCCTTTTGTTACACTTGCCTTTCCTTGCTTTTCCTTGCCTTGCTTACCTTCCGTTACTCTTTGCTTGCCTTCCCTGAATTGCCTAGCCTTGCGTTGTCGTGCCTTTGCCTTATCTCGACTGACCTTGCCTTCCTTTGCTTTAAGCTTTCCTTGCATTGTCGTGCATTGCCTAACCTTGCGTTGTCGTGCCTTAGCCTTGCCTCGCCTGAACGTGCTTTCCCATGCGTTACCCTTTCCTTGCCTTGCCGTGCATTGCCCAGCCGGCGTTGCCGTGCCTTAGCCTTGTTTCCCCTTGCCGTGCAGTTCCTTCCGTTACCCTTTCCTTTCCTTGCTTTTCCTTGCCTTGCTTACCTTCCGTTACTCTTTGCTTCCCTTCCCTGCATTGCCTAGCCTTGCGTTGTCGTGCCTTAGCCTTATCTCGCCTGACCGTGCCTTCCTTTGCTTTAAGGTTTCCTTGCATTGTCGTGCATTGCCTAGCCTTGCGTTGTCGTGCATTAGCCTTGCCTAGCCTCACCGTGCCTTGCCTTGCGTTACCCTTTCCTTGCCTTGCCGTGCATTGCCTAGCCGTGCGTTGTCGTGCCTTAGCCTTGTTTCCACTTGCTGTGCCGTGCCTTTTTCTTACATTTGCCTTGCCTGGCATTGCCTTGCCTTCCTTTCCTTCCGTTACTCTTTCCTTGCCTTGCCGTGCATTGCCTACCCTTGCATTGTCGTGCCTTATCCTTGCCTCACCTGACCGTGCCTTCCCCTGCGTTACCCTTTCCTTGCCTTGCCGTGCATTGCCTAGCCCTGCGTTGTCGTGCCTTAGCCTTGTTACCCCTTGCCGTGCCGTTCCTTCCGTTACCCTTGCCTTCCCTTGCTTTCCCTTGCCTTCCTTGCGTTCCGTTACTCTTTGCTTGCTTTCCGTGCATTGCATAGCCTTGCGTTGTCATGCCTTAGCTTTGCCTCGCCTGACCGTGCTTTCCCATGCGTTACCCTTTCCTTGCCTTGCCGTTCATTGCCTAGCGTTCGGTGTCGTGCCTTAGCCTTGTTTCCCCTTGCCGTGCCGTTCCTTCCGTTACCCTGGCCTTTCCTTGCTTTTCCTTGCCTAGCTTACTTTCCGTTACTCTTTGCTTGCCTTCCCTGAATTTCCTAGCCTTGCGTTGTCTTGCCTTAGCCTTATCTCGCCTAACCTTGCCTTCCTTTGCTTTAAGCTTTCCTTGCATTGTCGTGCATCGCCTAGCCTTGCGTTTTCGTGCATTAGCCTTGCCTAGCCTCACCGTGCCTTTCCTTGGGATTCCCTTTGCTTGCCTTGCCGTGCATTGCCTAGCCGTGCGTTGTCGTGCCTTAGCCTTGTTTCCCCTTGCCGTGCCGTTCCTTCCGTTACCCTTGCCTTTCCTTGCTTTCCCTTGCCTTCCTTACCTTCCGTTACTCTTTGCTTCCCTTCCCTGCATTGCCTAGCCTTGCGTTGTCGTGCCTTAGCCTTATCTCGCCTGACCGTGCCTTCCTTTGCTTTAAGCTTTCCTTGCATTGTCGTGCATTGCCTAGCCTTGCGTTGTCGTGCATTAGCCTTGCCTAGCCTCACCGTGCCTTGCCTTGCGTTACCCTTTCCTTGCCTTGCCGTGCATTGCCTAGCCGTGCGTTGTCGTGCCTTAGCCTTGTTTCCCCTTGCCGTGGCGTGCCTTTTGTTACACTTGCCTTGCCTGGCTTTGCCTTGCCTTCCTTTCCTTCCGTTACTCTTTCCTTGCCTTGCCGTGCATTGCCTAGCCTTGCATTGTCGTGCCTTATGCTTGCCTCTCCAGACCGTGCCTTCCCCTGCGTTACCCTTTCCTTGCCTTGCCGTGCATTGCCTAGCCGTGCGTTGTCGTGCCTTAGCATTGTTTCCCCTTGCCGTGGCGTGCCTTTTTTTACACTTTCCTTGCATGGCTTTGCGTTGCCTTCCTTTCCTTCCGTTACTCTTTCCTTGCGTTGCCGTGCATTGCCTAGCCTTGCATTTTCGTGCCTTATCCTTGCCTCACCTGACCGTGCCATCCCTTGCGTTACCCTTTCCTTGCCTTGCCGTGCATTGCCTAGCCTTGCGTTGTCGTGCCGTAGCCTTGCCTCGCCTGACCGTGCTTTACCATGCGTTACCCTTTCCTTGCCTTGCCGTAAATTGCCTAGCCTGCGTTGCCGTGCCTTAGCCTTGTTTCCCCTTGCCGTGCCGTTCCTTCCGTTACCCTTGCCTTTCCTTGCTTTTCCTTGCCTTCCTTACGTTCCGTTACTCTTTGCTTCCGTTCCCTGCATTGCCTAGCCTTGCGTTGTCGTGCCTTAGCCTTATCTCGCTTGACCGTGCCTTCCTTTGCTTTAAGCTTTCCTTGCATTGTCGTGCACTGCCTAGCCTTGCGTTGTCGTGCATTAGCCTTGCCTAGCCTCACCGTGCCTTGCCTTGCGTTACCCTTTCCTTGCCTTGCCGTGCATTGCCTAGCCGTGCGTTGTCGTGCCTTAGCCTTGTTTCCCCTTGCCGTTGCGTGCCTTTTGTTACACTTGCCTTGCCTGGCTTTCCTTCCCTTCCTTTCCTTCCGTTACTCTTTCCTTGCCTTGCCGTGCATTGCCTAGACCTGCGTTGTCGTGCCTTAGCCTTGTTACGCCTTGCCGTGCCGTTCCTTCCGTTACCCTTGCCTTCCCTTGCTTTCCCTTGCCTTCCTTGCGTTCCGTTACTCTTTGCTTGCTTTCCGTGCATTGCCTAGCCTTGCGTTGTCATGCCTTAGGCTTGCTTCGCCTGACCGTGCTTTCCCATGCGTTACCCTTTCCTTGAATTGCCGTGCATTGCCTAGCGTGCGTTGTCGTGCCTTAGCCTTGTTTCCACTTGCCATGCCGTTCCTTCCGTTACACTTGCCTTTCCTTGCTTTCCCTTGCCTTCCTTACCTTCCGTTACTCTTTGCTTGCCTTCCGTGCATTGCCTAGCCTTGCGTTGTCGTGCCTTAGCCTTGCCTCGCCTGACCGTGCTTTCCGATGCGTTACCCTTTCTTTGCCTTGCCGTTCATTCCCTAGCGTTCGGTGTCGTGCCTTAGTCTTGTTTCCCCTTGCCGTGCCGTTCCTTCTCTTACACTTGCCTTTCCTTGCTTTTCCTTGCCTTGCTTACCTTCCGTTACTCTTTGCTTGCCTTCCCTGAATTGCCTAGCCTTGCGTTGTCGTGCCTTAGCCTTATCTCGCCTGACCGTGCCTTCCTTTGCTTTAAGGTTTCCTTGCATTGTCGTGCATTGCCTAGCCTTGCGTTGTCGTGCATTAGCCTTGCCTAGCCTCACCGTGCCTTGCCTTGCGTTACCCTTTCCTTGCCTTGCCGTGCATTGCCTAGCCGTGCGTTGTCGTGCCTTAGCCTTGTTTCCACTTGCTGTGCCGTGCCTTTTTCTTACATTTGCCTTGCCTGGCATTGCCTTGCCTTACTTTCCTTCCGTTACTCTTTCCTTGCCTTGCCGTGCATTGCCTAGCCTTGCATTGTCGTGCCTTATCCTTGCCTCGCCTGACCGTGCTTTCCCATGCGTTACCCTTTCCTTGCCTTGCGGTGAATTGCCTAGCCCTGCCTTCTCGTGCCTTAGCCTTGTTACCCCTTGCCGTGCCGTTCCTTCCGTTACCCTTGCCTTCCCTTGCTTTCCCTTTCCTTCCTTGCGTTCCGTTACTCCTTGCTTGCTTTCCGTGCATTGCCTAGCCTTGCGTTGTCGTGCCTTAGCCTTGCGTCGCCTGACCGTGCTTTCCCATGCGTTACCCTTTCCTTGCCTTGCCGTGAATTGCCTAGCCTGCGTTGCCGTGCCTTAGCCTTGTTTCCCCTTGCCGTGCCGTTCCTTCCGTTACCCTTGCCTTTCCTTGCTTTTCCTTGCCTTCCTTACGTTCCGTTACTCTTTGCTTCCCTTCCCTGCATTGCCTAGCCTTGCGTTGTCGTGCCTTAGCCTTATCGCGCCTGACCGTGCCTTCCTTTGCTTTAAGCTTTCCTTGCATTGTCGTGCATTGCCTAGCCTTGCGTTGTCGTGCATTAGCCTTGCCTAGCCTCACCGTGCCTTGCCTTTCGTTACCCTTTCCTTTCCTTGCCGTGCATTGCCTAGCCGTGCGTTGTCGTGCATTAGCCTTGTTTCCCCTTGCCGTGGCGTGCCTTTTGTTACACTTGCCTTGCCTGGCTTTGCCTTGCCTTCCTTTCCTTCCGTTACTCTTTCCTTGCCTTGCCGTGCATTGCCTAGCCTTGCATTGTCGTGCCTTATGCTTGCCTCTCCAGACCGTGCCTTCCCCTGCGTTACCCTTTCCTTGCCTTGCCGTGCATTGCCTAGCCGTGCGTTGTCGTGCCTTAGCCTTGTTTCACATTGCCGTGGCGTTCCTTTTGTTACACTTGCCTTGCCTGGCTTTGCCTTGCCTTCCTTTCCTTCCGTTACTCTTTTCTTGCCTTGCCGTGCATTGCCTAGCCTTGCGTTGTCGTGCCTTAGCCTTGCCTCGCCTGACCGTGCTTTCCCATGCGTTAACCTTTCCTTGCCTTGCCGTAAATTGCCTAGCCTGCGTTGCCGTGCCTTAGCCTTGTTTCCCCTTGCCGTGCCGTTCCTTCCGTTACCCTTGTCTTTCCTTGCTTTTCCTTGCCTTCCTTACGTTCCGTTACTCTTTGCTTCCCTTCCCTGCATTGCCTAGCCTTGCGTTGTCGTGCCTTAACCTTATCTCGCTTGACCGTGCCTTCCTTTGCTTTAAGCTTTCCTTGCATTGTCGTGCATTGCCTAGCCTTGCGTTGTCGTGCATTAGCCTTGCCTAGCCTCACCGTGCCTTGCCTTGCGTTACCCTTTCCTTGCCTTGCCGTGCATTGCCTAGCCGTGCGTTGTCGTGCCTTAGCCTTGTTTCCCCATGCCGTGGCGTGCCTTTTGTTACACTTGCCTTGCCTGGCTTTGCCTTGCCTTCCTTTCCTTCCGTTACTCTTTCCTTGCCTTGCCGTGCATTGCCTAGCCTTGCATTGTCGTGCCTTATGCTTGCCTCTCCAGACCGTGCCTTCCCCTGCGTTACCCTTTCCTTGCCTTGCCGTGCATTGCCTAGCCGTGCGTTGTCGTGCCTTAGCCTTGTTTCCCATTGCCGTGGCGTGCCTTTTGTTACACTTGCCTTGCCTGGCTTTCCCTTGCCTTCCTTTCCTTCCGTTACTCTTTCCTTGCCTTGCCGTGCATTGCCTAGCCTTGCATTTTCGTGCCTTATCCTTGCCTCACCTGACCGTGCCATCCCTTGCGTTACCCTTTCCTTGCCTTGCCGTGCATTGCCTAGCCCTGCGTTGTCGTTCCTTAGCCTTGTTACCCCTTGCCGTGCCGTTCCTTCCGTTACCCTTGCCTTCCCTTTCTTTCCCTTGCCTTCCTTGCGTTCCGTTACTCTTTGCTTGCTTTCCGTGCATTGCCTAGCCTTGCGTTGTCGTGCCTTAGCCTTGCCTCGCCTGACCGTGCTTTCCCATGCGTTACCCTTTCCTTGCCTTGCCGTGCATTGCCTAGCGTTCGGTGTCGTGCCTTAGACTTGTTTCCCCTTGCCGTGCCGTTCCTTCCGTTACTCTTGCCTTTCCTTGCTTTTCCTTGCCTTGCTTACCTTCCGTTACTCTTTGCTTGCCTTCCCTGAATTGCCTAGCCTTGCGTTGTCGTGCCTTTGCCTTATCTCGACTGACCTCGTCTTCCTTTGCTTTAAGCTTTCCTTGCCTTGCCGTGCATTGCCTAGCCTTGCGTTGTCGTGCCGTAGCCTTGCCTCGCCTGACCGTGCTTTCCCATGCGTTAACCTTTCCTTGCCTTGCCGTGCATTGCCTAGCCGTGCGTTGTCGTGCCTTAGCCTTGTTTCCCCTTGCCGTGCCGTTCCTTCCGTTACCCTTGTCTTTCCTTGCTTTTCCTTGCCTTCCTTACGTTCCGTTACTCTTTGCTTCCCTTCCCTGCATTGCCTAGCCTTGCGTTGTCGTGCCTTAACCTTATCTCGCTTGACCGTGCCTTCCTTTGCTTTAAGCTTTCCTTGCATTGTCGTGCATTGCCTAGCCTTGCGTTGTCGTGCATTAGCCTTGCCTAGCCTCACCGTGCCTTGCCTTGCGTTACCCTTTCCTTGCCTTGCCGTGCATTGCCTAGCCGTGCGTTGTCGTGCCTTAGCCTTGTTTCCCCATGCCGTGGCGTGCCTTTTGTTACACTTGCCTTGCCTGGCTTTGCCTTGCCTTCCTTTCCTTCCGTTACTCTTTCCTTGCCTTGCCGTGCATTGCCTAGCCTTGCATTGTCGTGCCTTATGCTTGCCTCTCCAGACCGTGCCTTCCCCTGCGTTACCCTTTCCTTGCCTTGCCGTGCATTGCCTAGCCGTGCGTTGTCGTGCCTTAGCCTTGTTTCCCATTGCCGTGGCGTGCCTTTTGTTACACTTGCCTTGCCTGGCTTTCCCTTGCCTTCCTTTCCTTCCGTTACTCTTTCCTTGCCTTGCCGTGCATTGCCTAGCCTTGCATTTTCGTGCCTTATCCTTGCCTCACCTGACCGTGCCATCCCTTGCGTTACCCTTTCCTTGCCTTGCCGTGCATTGCCTAGCCCTGCGTTGTCGTTCCTTAGCCTTGTTACCCCTTGCCGTGCCGTTCCTTCCGTTACCCTTGCCTTCCCTTTCTTTCCCTTGCCTTCCTTGCGTTCCGTTACTCTTTGCTTGCTTTCCGTGCATTGCCTAGCCTTGCGTTGTCATGCCTTAGCCTTGCCTCGCCTGACCGTGCTTTCCCATGCGTTACCCTTTCCTTGTCTTGCCGTGCATTGCCTAGCGTTCGGTGTCGTGCCTTAGACTTGTTACCCCTTGCCGTGCCGTTCCTTCCGTTACTCTTGCCTTTCCTTGCTTTTCCTTGCCTTGCTTACCTTCCGTTACTCTTTGCTTGCCTTCCCTGAATTGCCTAGCCTTGCGTTGTCGTGCCTTTGCCTTATCTCGACTGACCTCGTCTTCCTTTGCTTTAAGCTTTCCTTGCATTGTCGTGCATTGCCTAGCCATGCGTTGTCGTGCCTTAGCCTTGCCTCGCCTGAACGTGCTTTCCCATGCGTTACTCTTTCCTTGCCTTGCCGTGCATTGCCCAGCCTGCGTTGCCGTGCCTTAGCCTTGTTTCCCCTTGCCGTGCAGTTCCTTCCGTTACCCTTGCCTTTCCTTGCTTTTCCTTGCCTTGCTTACCTTCCGTTACTCTTTGCTTCCCTTCCCTGCATTGCCTAGCCTTGCGTTGTCGTGCCTTAGCCTTATCTCGCCTGACCGTGCCTTCCTTTGCTTTAAGGTTTCCTTGCATTGTCGTGCATTGCCTAGCCTTGCGTTGTCGTGCATTAGCCTTGCCTAGCCTCACCGTGCCTTGCCTTGCGTTACCCTTTCCTTGCCTTGCCGTGCATTGCCTAGCCGTGCGTTGTCGTGCCTTAGCCTTGTTTCCACTTGCTGTGCCGTGCCTTTTTCTTACATTTGCCTTGCCTGTCATTGCCTTGCCTTCCTTTCCTTCCGTTGCTCTTTCCTTGCCTTGCCGTGCATTGCCTACCCTTGCATTGTCGTGCCTTATCCTTGCCTCACCTGACCGTGCCTTCCCCTGCGTTACCCTTTCCTTGCCTTGCCGTGCATTGCCTAGCCGTGCGTTGTAGTGCCTTTGCCTTGTTTCCCCTTGCCGTGCCGTTCCTTCCGTTACACTTGCCTTTCCCTGCTTTCCCTTGCCTTCATTACCTTCCGTTACTCTTTGCTTGCCTTCCGTGCATTGCCTAGCCTTGCGTTGTCGTGCCTTAGCGTTGCCTCGCCTGACCGTGCTTTCAAATGCGTTACCCTTTCCTTGCCTTGCCGTTCATTGCCTAGCGTTCGGTGTCGTGCCTTAGCCTTGTTTCCCCTTGCCGTGCCGTTCCTTCCGTTACCCTGGCCTTTCCTTGCTTTTCCTTGCCTAGCTTACTTTCCGTTACTCTTTGCTTGCCTTCCCTGAATTTCCTAGCCTTGCGTTGTCTTGCCTTAGCCTTATCTCGCCTAACCTTGCCTTCCTTTGCTTTAAGCTTTCCTTGCATTGTCGTGCATCGCCTAGCCTTGCGTTTTCGTGCATTAGCCTTGCCTAGCCTCACCGTGCCTTTCCTTGGGATTCCCTTTGCTTGCCTTGCCGTGCATTGCCTAGCCGTGCGTTGTCGTGCCTTAGCCTTGTTTCCCCTTGCCGTGCCGTTCCTTCCGTTACCCTTGCCTTTCCTTGCTTTCCCTTGCCTTCCTTACCTTCCGTTACTCTTTGCTTCCCTTCCCTGCATTGCCTAGCCTTGCGTTGTCGTGCCTTAGCCTTATCTCGCCTGACCGTGCCTTCCTTTGCTTTAAGCTTTCCTTGCATTGTCGTGCATTGCCTAGCCTTGCGTTGTCGTGCATTAGCCTTGCCTAGCCTCACCGTGCCTTGCCTTGCGTTACCCTTTCCTTGCCTTGCCGTGCATTGCCTAGCCGTGCGTTGTCGTGCCTTAGCCTTGTTTCCCCTTGCCGTGGCGTGCCTTTTGTTACACTTGCCTTGCCTGGCTTTGCCTTGCCTTCCTTTCCTTCCGTTACTCTTTCCTTGCCTTGCCGTGCATTGCCTAGCCTTGCATTGTCGTGCCTTATGCTTGCCTCTCCAGACCGTGCCTTCCCCTGCGTTACCCTTTCCTTGCCTTGCCGTGCATTGCCTAGCCGTGCGTTGTCGTGCCTTAGCCTTGTTTCCCCTTGCCGTGGCGTGCCTTTTGTTACACTTTCCTTGCATGGCTTTGCGTTGCCTTCCTTTCCTTCCGTTACTCTTTCCTTGCGTTGCCGTGTATTGCCTAGCCTTGCATTTTCGTGCCTTATCCTTGCCTCACCTGACCGTGCCATCCCTTGCGTTACCCTTTCCTTGCCTTGCCGTGCATTGCCTAGCCTTGCGTTGTCGTGCCTTAGCCTTGCCTCGCCTGACCGTGCTTTACCATGCGTTACCCTTTCCTTGCCTTGCCGTAAATTGCCTAGCCTGTGTTGCCGAGCCTTAGCCTTGTTTCCCCTTGCCGTGCCGTTCCTTCCGTTACCCTTGCCTTTCCTTGCTTTTCCTTGCCTTCCTTACGTTCCGTTACTCTTTGCTTCCCTTCCCTGCATTGCCTAGCCTTGCGTTGTCGTGCCTTAGCCTTATCTCGCTTGACCGTGCCTTCCTTTGCTTTAAGCTTTCCTTGCATTGTCGTGCATTGCCTAGCCTTGCGTTGTCGTGCATTAGCCTTGCCTAGCCTCACCGTGCCTTGCCTTGCGTTACCCTTTCCTTGCCTTGCCGTGCATTGCCTAGCCGTGCGTTGTCGTGCCTTAGCCTTGTTTCCCCTTGCCGTGGCGTGCCTTTTGTTACACTTGCCTTGCCTGGCTTTGCCTTGCCTTCCTTTCCTTCCGTTACTCTTTCCTTGCCTTGCCGTGCATTGCCTAGCCCTGCGTTGTCGTTCCTTAGCCTTGTTACCCCTTGCCGTGCCGTTCCTTCCGTTACCCTTGCCTTCCCTTTCTTTCCCTTGCCTTCCTTGCGTTCCGTTACTCTTTGCTTGCTTTCCGTGCATTTCCTAGCCTTGCGTTGTCATGCCTTAGCCTTGCCTCGCCTGACCGTGCTTTCCCATGCTCTACCCTTTCCTTGCCTTGCCGTGCATTGCCTAGCGTGCGTTGTCGTGCCTTAGCCTTGTTTCCCCTTGCCGTGCCGTTCCTTCCGTTACACTTGCCTTTCCTTGCTTTCCCTTGCCTTCCTTACCTTCCGTTACTCTTTGCTTGCCTTCCGTGCATTGCCTAACCTTGCGTTGTCGTGCCTTAGCCTTGCCTCGCCGGACCGTGCTTTCCCATGCGTTACCCTTTCTTTGCCTTGCCGTTCATTCCCTAGCGTTCGGTGTCGTGCCTTAGTCTTGTTTCCCCTTGCCGTGCCGTTCCTTCTCTTACACTTGCCTTTCCTTGCTTTTCCTTGCCTTGCTTACCTTCCGTTACTCTTTGCTTGCCTTCCCTGAATTGCCTAGCCTTGCGTTGTCGTGCCTTAGCCTTATCTCGCCTGACCGTGCCTTCCTTTGCTTTAAGGTTTCCTTGCATTGTCGTGCATTGCCTAGCCTTGCGTTGTCGTGCATTAGCCTTGCCTAGCCTCACCGTGCCCTGCCTTGCGTTACCCTTTCCTTGCCTTGCCGTGCATTGCCTAGCCGTGCGTTGTCGTGCCTTAGCCTTGTTTCCACTTGCTGTGCCGTGCCTTTTTCTTACATTTGCCTTGCCTGGCATTGCCTTGCCTTCCTTTCCTTCCGTTACTCTTTCCTTGCCTTGCCGTGCATTGCCTAGCCTTGCATTGTCGTGCCTTATCCTTGACTCGCCTGACCGTGCTTTCCCATGCGTTACCCTTTCCTTGCCTTGCGGTGAATTGCCTAGCCCTGCCTTCTCGTGCCTTAGCCTTGTTACCCCTTGCCGTGCCGTTCCTTCCGTTACCCTTGCCTTCCCTTGCTTTCCCTTTCCTTCCTTGCGTTCCGTTACTCCTTGCTTGCTTTCCGTGCATTGCCTAGCCTTGCGTTGTCGTGCCTTAGCCTTGCGTCGCCTGACCGTGCTTTCCCATGCGTTACCCTTTCCTTGCCTTGCCGTGAATTGCCTAGCCTGCGTTGCCGTGCCTTAGCCTTGTTTCCCCTTGCCGTGCCGTTCCTTCCGTTACCCTTGCCTTTCCTTGCTTTTCCTTGCCTTCCTTACGTTCCGTTACTCTTTGCTTCCCTTCCCTGCATTGCCTAGCCTTGCGTTGTCGTGCCTTAGCCTTATCGCGCCTGACCGTGCCTTCCTTTGCTTTAAGCTTTCCTTGCATTGTCGTGCATTGCCTAGCCTTGCGTTGTCGTGCATTAGCCTTGCCTAGCCTCACCGTGCCTTGCCTTTCGTTACCCTTTCCTTTCCTTGCCGTGCATTGCCTAGCCGTGCGTTGTCGTGCATTAGCCTTGTTTCCCCTTGCCGTGGCGTGCCTTTTGTTACACTTGCCTTGCCTGGCTTTGCCTTGCCTTCCTTTCCTTCCGTTAGTCTTTCCTTGCCTTGCCGTGCATTGCCTAGCCTTGCATTGTCGTGCCTTATGCTTGCCTCTCCAGACCGTGCCTTCCCCTGCGTTACCCTTTCCTTGCCTTGCCGTGCATTGCCTAGCCGTGCGTTGTCGTGCCTTAGCCTTGTTTCACATTGCCGTGGCGTTCCTTTTGTTACACTTGCCTTGCCTGGCTTTGCCTTGCCTTCCTTTCCTTCCGTTACTCTTTTCTTGCCTTGCCGTGCATTGCCTAGCCTTGCGTTGTCGTGCCTTAGCCTTGCCTCGCCTGACCGTGCTTTCCCATGCGTTAACCTTTCCTTGCCTTGCCGTAAATTGCCTAGCCTGCGTTGCCGTGCCTTAGCCTTGTTTCCCCTTGCCGTGCCGTTCCTTCCGTTACCCTTGCCTTTCCTTGCTTTTCCTTGCCTTCCTTACGTTCCGTTACTCTTTGCTTGCCTTCCCTGCATTGCCTAGCCTTGCGTTGTCGTGCCTTAACCTTATCTCGCTTGACCGTGCCTTCGTTTGCTTTAAGCTTTCCTTGCATTGTCGTGCATTGCCTAGCCTTGCGTTGTCGTGCATTAGCCTTGCCTAGCCTCACCGTGCCTTGCCTTGCGTTACCCTTTCCTTGCCTTGCCGTGCATTGCCTAGCCGTGCGTTGTCGTGCCTTAGCCTTGTTTCCCCATGCCGTGGCGTGCCTTTTGTTACACTTGCCTTGCCTGGCTTTGCCTTGCCTTCCTTTCCTTCCGTTACTCTTTCCTTGCCTTGCCGTGCATTGCCTAGCCTTGCATTGTCGTGCCTTATGCTTGCCTCTCCAGACCGTGCCTTCCCCTGCGTTACCCTTTCCTTGCCTTGCCGTGCATTGCCTAGCCGTGCGTTGTCGTGCCTTAGCCTTGTTTCCCATTGCCGTGGCGTGCCTTTTGTTACACTTGCCTTGCCTGGCTTTCCCTTGCCTTCCTTTCCTTCCGTTACTCTTTCCTTGCCTTGCCGTGCATTGCCTAGCCTTGCATTTTCGTGCCTTATCCTTGCCTCACCTGACCGTGCCATCCCTTGCGTTACCCTTTCCTTGCCTTGCCGTGCATTGCCTAGCCCTGCGTTGTCGTTCCTTAGCCTTGTTACCCCTTGCCGTGCCGTTCCTTCCGTTACCCTTGCCTTCCCTTTCTTTCCCTTGCCTTCCTTGCGTTCCGTTACTCTTTGCTTGCTTTCCGTGCATTGCCTAGCCTTGCGTTGTCATGCCTTAGCCTTGCCTCGCCTGACCGTGCTTTCCCATGCGTTACCCTTTCCTTGCCTTGCCGTGCATTGCCTAGCGTGCGTTGTCGTGCCTTAGCCTTGTATCCCCTTGCCGTGCCGTTCCTTCCGTTACACTTGCCTTTCCTTGCTTTCCCTTGCCTTCCTTACCTTCCGTTACTCTTTGCTTGCCTTCCGTGCATTGCCTAGCCTTGCGTTGTCGTGCCTAAGCCTTGCCTCGCCTGACCGTGCTTTCCCATGCGTTACCCTTTCTTTGCCTTGCCGTTCATTCCCTAGCGTTCGGTGTCGTGCCTTAGACTTGTTTCCCCTTGCCGTGCCGTTCCTTCTGTTACACTTGCCTTTCCTTGCTTTTCCTTGCCTTGCTTACCTTCCGTTACTCTTTGCTTGCCTTCCCTGAATTGCCTAGCCTTGCGTTGTCGTGCCTTTGCCTTATCTCGACTGACCTTGCCTTCCTTTGCTTTAAGCTTTCCTTGCATTGTCGTGCATTGCCTAGCCTTGCGTTGTCGTGCCTTAGCCTTGCCTCGCCTGAACGTGCTTTCCCATGCGTTACCCTTTCCTTGCCTTGCCGTGCATTGCCCAGCCTGCGTTGCCGTGCCTTAGCCTTGTTTCCCCTTGCCGTGAAGTTCCTTCCGTTACCCTTGCCTTTCCTTGCTTTTCCTTGCCTTGCTTACCTTCCGTTACTCTTTGCTTCCCTTCCCTGCATTGCCTAGCCTTGCGTTGTCGTGCCTTAGCCTTATCTCGCCTGACCGTGCCTTCCTTTGCTTTAAGGTTTCCTTGCATTGTCGTGCATTGCCTAGCCTTGCGTTGTCGTGCATTAGCCTTGCCTAGCCTCACCGTGCCTTGCCTTGCGTTACCCTTTCCTTGCCTTGCCGTGCATTGCCTAGCCGTGCGTTGTCGTGCCTTAGCCTTGTTTCCACTTGCTGTGCCGTGCCTTTTTCTTACATTTGCCTTGCCTGGCATTGCCTTGCCTTCCTTTCCTTCCGTTACTCTTTCCTTGCCTTGCCGTGCATTGCCTACCCTTGCATTGTCGTGCCTTATCCTTGCCTCACCTGACCGTGCCTTCCCCTGCGTTACCCTTTCCTTGCCTTGCCGTGCATTGCCTAGCCCTGCGTTGTCGTGCCTTAGCCTTGTTACCCCTTGCCGTGGCCGTTATTTTCGTTACCCTTGCCTTCCCTTGCTTTCCCTTGCCTTCCTTGCGTTCCGTTACTCTTTGCTTGCTTTCCGTGCATTGCATAGCCTTGCGTTGTCATGCCTTAGCCTTGCCTCGCCTGACCGTGCTTTCCCATGCGTTACCCTTTCCTTGCCTTGCCGTGCATTGCCTAGCCGTGCGTTGTAGTGCCTTTGCCTTGTTTCCCCTTGCCGTGCCGTTCCTTCCGTTACACTTGCCTTTCCCTGCTTTCCCTTGCCTTCCTTACCTTCCGTTACTCTTTGCTTGCCTTCCGTGCATTGCCTAGCCTTGCGTTGTCTTGCCTTAGCCTTATCTCGCCTAACCTTGCCTTCCTTTGCTTTAAGCTTTCCTTGCATTGTCGTGCATCGCCTAGCCTTGCGTTTTCGTGCATTAGCCTTGCCTAGCCTCACCGTGCCTTTCCTTGGGATTCCCTTTGCTTGCCTTGCCGTGCATTGCCTAGCCGTGCGTTGTCGTGCCTTAGCCTTGTTTCCCCTTGCCGTGGCGTGACTTTTGTTACACTTGCCTTGCCTGGCTTTGCCTTGCCTTCCTTTCCTTCCGTTACTCTTTCCTTGCCTTGCCGTGCATTGCCTAGCCTTGCATTGTCGTGCCTTATGCTTGCCTCTCCAGACCGTGCCTTCCCCTGCGTTACCCTTTCCTTGCCTTGCCGTGCATTGCCTAGCCGTGCGTTGTCGTGCCTTAGCCTTGTTTCCCCTTGCCGTGGCGTGCCTTTTGTTACACTTTCCTTGCATGGCTTTGCGTTGCCTTCCTTTCCTTCCGTTACTCTTTCCTTGCGTTGCCGTGCATTGCCTAGCCTTGCATTTTCGTGCCTTATCCTTGCCTCACCTGACCGTGCCATCCCTTGCGTTACCCTTTCCTTGCCTTGCCGTGCATTGCCTAGCCTTGCGTTGTCGTGCCTTAGCCTTGCCTCGCCTGACCGTGCTTTACCATGCGTTACCCTTTCCTTGCCTTGCCGTAAATTGCCTAGCCTGCGTTGCCGTGCCTTAGCCTTGTTTCCCCTTGCCGTGCCGTTCCTTCCGTTACCCTTGCCTTTCCTTGCTTTTCCTTGCCTTCCTTACGTTCCGTTACTCTTTGCTTCCCTTCCCTGCATTGCCTAGCCTTGCGTTGTCGTGCCTTAGCCTTATCTCGCTTGACCGTGCCTTCCTTTGCTTTAAGCTTTCCTTGCATTGTCGTGCATTGCCTAGCCTTGCGTTGTCGTGCATTAGCCTTGCCTAGCCTCACCGTGCCTTGCCTTGCGTTACCCTTTCCTTGCCTTGCCGTGCATTGCCTAGCCGTGCGTTGTCGTGCCTTAGCCTTGTTTCCCCTTGCCGTGGCGTGCCTTTTGTTACACTTGCCTTGCCTGGCTTTGCCTTGCCTTCCTTTCCTTCCGTTACTCTTTCCTTGCCTTGCCGTGCATTGCCTAGCCTTACATTGTCGTGCCTTATGCTTGCCTCTCCAGACCGTGCCTTCCCCTGCGTTACCCTTTCCTTGCCTTGCCGTGCATTGCCTAGCCGTGCGTTGTCGTGCCTTAGCCTTGTTTCCCATTGCCGTGGCGTGCCTTTTGTTAAACTTGCCTTGCCTGGCTTTGCCTTGCCTTCCTTTCCTTCCGTTACTCTTTCCTTGCCTTGCCGTGCATTGCCTAGCCCTGCGTTGTCGTTCCTTAGCCTTGTTACCCCTTGCCGTGCCGTTCCTTCCGTTACCCTTGCCTTCCCTTTCTTTCCCTTGCCTTCCTTGCGTTCCGTTACTCTTTGCTTGCTTTCCGTGCATTTCCTAGCCTTGCGTTGTCATGCCTTAGCCTTGCCTCGCCTGACCGTGCTTTCCCATGCTCTACCCTTTCCTTGCCTTGCCGTGCATTGCCTAGCGTGCGTTGTCGTGCCTTAGCCTTGTTTCCCCTTGCCGTGCCGTTCCTTCCGTTACACTTGCCTTTCCTTGCTTTCCCTTGCCTTCCTTACCTTCCGTTACTCTTTGTTTGCCTTCCGTGCATTGCCTAGCCTTGCGTTGTCGTGCCTTAGCCTTGCCTCGCCTGACCGTGCTTTCCCATGCGTTACCCTTTCTTTGCCTTGCCGTTCATTCCCTAGCGTTCGGTGTCGTGCCTTAGTCTTGTTTCCCCTTGCCGTGCCGTTCCTTCTGTTACACTTGCCTTTCCTTGCTTTTCCTTGCCTTGCTTACCTTCCGTTACTCTTTGCTTGCCTTCCCTGAATTGCCTAGCCTTGCGTTGTCGTGCCTTTGCCTTATCTCGACTGACCTTGCCTTCCTTTGCTTTAAGCTTTCCTTGCATTGTCGTGCATTGCCTAGCCTTGCGTTGTCGTGCCTTAGCCTTGCCTCGCCTGAACGTGCTTTCCCATGCGTTACCCTTTCCTTGCCTTGCCGTGCATTGCCCAGCCTGCGTTGCCGTGCCTTAGCCTTGTTTCCCCTTGCCGTGCAGTTCCTTCCGTTACCCTTGCCTTTCCTTGCTTTTCCTTGCCTTGCTTACCTTCCGTTACTCTTTGCTTCCCTTCCCTGCATTGCCTAGGCTTGCGTTGTCGTGCCTTAGCCTTATCTCGCCTGACCGTGCCTTCCTTTGCTTTAAGGTTTCCTTGCATTGTCGTGCATTGCCTAGCCTTGCGTTGTCGTGCATTAGCCTTGCCTAGCCTCACCGTGCCTTGCCTTGCGTTACCCTTTCCTTGCCTTGCCGTGCATTGCCTAGCCGTGCGTTGTCGTGCCTTAGCCTTGTTTCCACTTGCTGTGCCGTGCCTTTTTCTTACATTTGCCTTGCCTGGCATTGCCTTGCCTTCCTTTCCTTCCGTTACTCTTTCCTTGCCTTGCCGTGCATTGCCTACCCTTGCATTGTCGTGCCTTATCCTTGCCTCACCTGACCGTGCCTTCCCCTGCGTTACCCTTTCCTTGCCTTGCCGTGCATTGCCTAGCCCTGCGTTGTCGTGCCTTAGCCTTGTTACCCCTTGCCGTGCCGTTCCTTCCGTTACCCTTGCCTTCCCTTGCTTTCCCTTGCCTTCCTTGCGTTCCGTTACTCTTTGCTTCCCTTCCCTGCATTGCCTAGCCTTGCGTTGTCGTGCCTTAGCCTTATCTCGCCTGACCGTGCCTTCCTTTGCTTTAAGGTTTCCTTGCATTGTCGTGCATTGCCTAGCCTTGCGTTGTCGTGCATTAGCCTTGCCTAGCCTCACCGTGCCTTGCCTTGCGTTACCCTTTCCTTGCCTTGCCGTGCATTGCCTAGCCGTGCGTTGTCGTGCCTTAGCCTTGTTTCCACTTGCTGTGCCGTGCCTTTTTCTTACATTTGCCTTGCCTGTCATTGCCTTGCCTTCTTTTCCTTCCGTTGCTCTTTCCTTGCCTTGCCGTGCATTGCCTACCCTTGCATTGTCGTGCCTTATCCTTGCCTCACCTGACCGTGCCTTCCCCTGCGTTACCCTTTCCTTGCCTTGCCGTGCATTGCCTAGCCGTGCGTTGTAGTGCCTTTGCCTTGTTTCCCCTTGCCGTGCCGTTCCTTCCGTTACACTTGCCTTTCCCTGCTTTCCCTTGACTTCCTTACCTTCCGTTACTCTTTGCTTGCCTTCCGTGCATTGCCTAGCCTTGCGTTGTCGTGCCTTAGCGTTGCCTCGCCTGACCGTGCTTTCAAATGCGTTACCCTTTCCTTGCCTTGCCGTTCATTGCCTAGCGTTCGGTGTCGTGCCTTAGCCTTGTTTCCCCTTGCCGTGCCGTTCCTTCCGTTACCCTGGCCTTTCCTTGCTTTTCCTTGCCTAGCTTACTTTCCGTTACTCTTTGCTTGCCTTCCCTGAATTTCCTAGCCTTGCGTTGTCTTGCCTTAGCCTTATCTCGCCTAACCTTGCCTTCCTTTGCTTTAAGCTTTCCTTGCATTGTCGTGCATCGCCTAGCCTTGCGTTTTCGTGCATTAGCCTTGCCTAGCCTCACCGTGCCTTTCCTTGGGATTCCCTTTGCTTGCCTTGCCGTGCATTGCCTAGCCGTGCGTTGTCGTGCCTTAGACTTGTTTCCCCTTGCCGTGCCGTTCCTTCCGTTACCCTTGCCTTTCCTTGCTTTCCCTTGCCTTCCTTACCTTCCGTTACTCTTTGCTTCCCTTCCCTGCATTGCCTAGCCTTGCGTTGTCGTGCCTTAGCCTTATCTCGCCTGACCGTGCCTTCCTTTGCTTTAAGCTTTCCTTGCATTGTCGTGCATTGCGTAGCCTTGCGTTGTCGTGCATTAGCCTTGCCTAGCCTCACCGTGCCTTGCCTTGCGTTACCCTTTCCTTGCCTTGCCGTGCATTGCCTAGCCGTGCGTTGTCGTGCCTTAGCCTTGATTCCCCTTGCCGTGGCGTGCCTTTTGTTACACTTGCCTTGCCTGGCTTTGCCTTGCCTTCCTTTCCTTCCGTTACTCTTTCCTTGCCTTGCCGTGCATTGCCTAGCCTTGCATTGTCGTGCCTTATGCTTGCCTCACCTTACCGTGCATTCCCCTGCGTTACCCTTTCCTTGCCTTGCCGTGCATTGCCTAGCCGTGCGTTGTCGTGCCTTAGCCTTGTTTCCCCTTGCCGTGGCGTGCCTTTTGTTACACTTTCCTTGCATGGCTTTGCGTTGCCTTCCTTTCCTTCCGTTACTCTTTCCTTGCGTTGCCGTGCATTGCCTAGCCTTGCATTTTCGTGCCTTATCCTTGCCTCACCTGACCGTGCCATCCCTTGCGTTACCCTTTCCTTGCCTTGCCGTGCATTGCCTAGCCTTGCGTTGTCGTGCCTTAGCCTTGCCTCGCCTGACCGTGCTTTACCATGCGTTACCCTTTCCTTGCCTTGCCGTAAATTGCCTAGCCGTGCGTTGTCGTGCCTTAGCCTTGTTTCCCCTTGCCGTGCCGTTCCTTCCGTTACCCTTGCCTTTCCTTGCTTTTCCTTGCCTTCCCTGCATTGCCTAGCCTTGCGTTGTCGTGCCTTAGCCTTATCTCGCCTGACCGTGCCTTCCTTTGCTTTAAGCTTTCCTTGCATTGTCGTGCATTGCCTAGCCTTGCGTTGTCGTGCATTAGCCTTGCCTAGCCTCACCGTGCCTTGCCTTGCGTTACCCTTTCCTTGCCTTGCCGTGCATTGCCTAGCCGTGCGTTGTCGTGCCTTAGCCTTGTTTCCCCTTGCCGTGGCGTGCCTTTTGTTACACTTGCCTTGCCTGGCTTTGCCTTGCCTTCCTTTCCTTCCGTTACTCTTTCCTTGCCTTGCCGTGCATTGCCTAGCCTTGCATTGTCGTGCCTTATGCTTGCCTCTCCAGACCGTGCCTTCCCCTGCGTTACCCTTTCCTTGCCTTGCCGTGCATTGCCTAGCCGTGCGTTGTCGTGCCTTAGCCTTGTTTCCCCTTGCCGTGCCGTTCCTTCCGTTACACTTGCCTTTCCTTGCTTTCCCTTGCCTTCCTTACCTTCAGTTACTCTTTGTTTGCCTTCCGTGCATTGCCTAGCCTTGCGTTGTCGTGCCTTAGCCTTGCCTCGCCTGACCGTGCTTTCCCATGCGTTACCCTTTCTTTGCCTTGCCGTTCATTCCCTAGCGTTCGGTGTCGTGCCTTAGTCTTGTTTCCCCTTGCCGTGCCGTTCCTTCTGTTACACTTGCCTTTCCTTGCTTTTCCTTGCCTTGCTTACCTTCCGTTACTCTTTGCTTGCCTTCCCTGAATTGCCTAGCCTTGCGTTGTCGTGCCTTTGCCTTATCTCGACTGACCTTGCCTTCCTTTGCTTTAAGCTTTCCTTGCATTGTCGTGCATTGCCTAGCCTTGCGTTGTCGTGCCTTAGCCTTGCCTCGCCTGAACGTGCTTTCCCATGCGTTACCCTTTCCTTGCCTTGCCGTGCATTGCCCAGCCTGCGTTGCCGTGCCTTAGCCTTGTTTCCCCTTGCCGTGCAGTTCCTTCCGTTACCCTTGCCTTTCCTTGCTTTTCCTTGCCTTGCTTACCTTCCGTTACTCTTTGCTTCCCTTCCCTGCATTGCCTAGGCTTGCGTTGTCGTGCCTTAGCCTTATCTCGCCTGACCGTGCCTTCCTTTGCTTTAAGGTTTCCTTGCATTGTCGTGCATTGCCTAGCCTTGCGTTGTCGTGCATTAGCCTTGCCTAGCCTCACCGTGCCTTGCCTTGCGTTACCCTTTCCTTGCCTTCCCGTGCATTGCCTAGCCGTGCGTTGTCGTGCCTTAGCCTTGTTTCCACTTGCTGTGCCGTGCCTTTTTCTTACATTTGCCTTGCCTGGCATTGCCTTGCCTTCCTTTCCTTCCGTTACTCTTTCCTTGCCTTGCCGTGCATTGCCTACCCTTGCATTGTCGTGCCTTATCCTTGCCTCACCTGACCGTGTCTTCCCCTGCGTTACCCTTTCCTTGCCTTGCCGTGCATTGCCTAGCCCTGCGTTGTCGTGCCTTAGCCTTGTTACCCCTTGCCGTGCCGTTCCTTCCGTTACCCTTGCCTTCCCTTGCTTTCCCTTGCCTTCCTTGCGTTCCGTTACTCTTTGCTTCCCTTCCCTGCATTGCCTAGCCTTGCGTTGTCGTGCCTTAGCCTTATCTCGCCTGACCGTGCCTTCCTTTGCTTTAAGGTTTCCTTGCATTGTCGTGCATTGCCTAGCCTTGCGTTGTCGTGCATTAGCCTTGCCTAGCCTCACCGTGCCTTGCCTTGCGTTACCCTTTCCTTGCCTTGCCGTGCATTGCCTAGCCGTGCGTTGTCGTGCCTTAGCCTTGTTTCCACTTGCTGTGCCGTGCCTTTTTCTTACATTTGCCTTGCCTGTCATTGCCTTGCCTTCTTTTCCTTCCGTTGCTCTTTCCTTGCCTTGCCGTGCATTGCCTACCCTTGCATTGTCGTGCCTTATCCTTGCCTCACCTGACCGTGCCTTCCCCTGCGTTACCCTTTCCTTGCCTTGCCGTGCATTGCCTAGCCGTGCGTTGTAGTGCCTTTGCCTTGTTTCCCCTTGCCGTGCCGTTCCTTCCGTTACACTTGCCTTTCCCTGCTTTCCCTTGACTTCCTTACCTTCCGTTACTCTTTGCTTGCCTTCCGTGCATTGCCTAGCCTTGCGTTGTCGTGCCTTAGCGTTGCCTCGCCTGACCGTGCTTTCAAATGCGTTACCCTTTCCTTGCCTTGCCGTTCATTGCCTAGCGTTCGGTGTCGTGCCTTAGCCTTGTTTCCCCTTGCCGTGCCGTTCCTTCCGTTACCCTGGCCTTTCCTTGCTTTTCCTTGCCTAGCTTACTTTCCGTTACTCTTTGCTTGCCTTCCCTGAATTTCCTAGCCTTGCGTTGTCTTGCCTTAGCCTTATCTCGCCTAACCTTGCCTTCCTTTGCTTTAAGCTTTCCTTGCATTGTCGTGCATCGCCTAGCCTTGCGTTTTCGTGCATTAGCCTTGCCTAGCCTCACCGTGCCTTTCCTTGGGATTCCCTTTGCTTGCCTTGCCGTGCATTGCCTAGCCGTGCGTTGTCGTGCCTTAGACTTGTTTCCCCTTGCCGTGCCGTTCCTTCCGTTACCCTTGCCTTTCCTTGCTTTCCCTTGCCTTCCTTACCTTCCGTTACTCTTTGCTTCCCTTCCCTGCATTGCCTAGCCTTGCGTTGTCGTGCCTTAGCCTTATCTCGCCTGACCGTGCCTTCCTTTGCTTTAAGCTTTCCTTGCATTGTCGTGCATTGCCTAGCCTTGCGTTGTCGTGCATTAGCCTTGCCTAGCCTCACCGTGCCTTGCCTTGCGTTACCCTTTCCTTGCCTTGCCGTGCATTGCCTAGCCGTGCGTTGTCGTGCCTTAGCCTTGTTTCCCCTTGCCGTGGCGTGCCTTTTGTTACACTTGCCTTGCCTGGCTTTGCCTTGCCTTCCTTTCCTTCCGTTACTCTTTCCTTGCCTTGCCGTGCATTGCCTAGCCTTGCATTGTCGTGCCTTATGCTTGCCTCTCCAGACCGTGCCTTCCCCTGCGTTACCCTTTCCTTGCCTTGCCGTGCATTGCCTAGCCGTGCGTTGTCGTGCCTTAGCCTTGTTTCGCCTTGCCGTGGCGTGCCTTTTGTTACACTTTCCTTGCATGGCTTTGCGTTGCCTTCCTTTCCTTCCGTTACTCTTTCCTTGCGTTGCCGTGTATTGCCTAGCCTTGCATTTTCGTGCCTTATCCTTGCCTCACCTGACCGTGCCATCCCTTGGGTTACCCTTTCCTTGCCTTGCCGTGCATTGCCTAGCCTTGCGTTGTCGTGCCTTAGCCTTGCCTCGCCTGACCGTGCTTTACCATGCGTTACCCTTTCCTTGCCTTGCCGTAAATTGCCTAGCCTGCGTTGCCGAGCCTTAGCCTTGTTTCCCCTTGCCGTGCCGTTCCTTCCGTTACTCTTGCCTTTCCTTGCTTTTCCTTGCCTTCCTTACGTTCCGTTACTCTTTGCTTCCCTTCCCTGCATTGCCTAGCCTTGCGTTGTCGTGCCTTAGCCTTATCTCGCTTGACCGTGCCTTCCTTTGCTTTAAGCTTTCCTTGCATTGTCGTGCATTGCCTAGCCTTGCGTTGTCGTGCATTAGCCTTGCCTAGCCTCACCGTGCCTTGCCTTGCGTTACCCTTTCCTTGCCTTGCCGTGCATTGCCTAGCCGTGCGTTGTCGTGCCTTAGCCTTGTTTCCCCTTGCCGTGGCGTGCCTTTTGTTACACTTGCCTTGCCTGGCTTTGCCTTGTCTTCCTTTCCTTCCGTTACTCTTTCCTTGCCTTGCCGTGCATTGCCTAGCCTTGCATTGTCGTGCCTTATGCTTGCCTCTCCAGACCGTGCCTTCCCCTGCGTTACTCTTTCCTTGCCTTGCCGTGCATTGCCTAGCCGTGCGTTGTCGTGCCTTAGCCTTGTTTCCCATTGCCGTGGCGTGCCTTTTGTTACACTTGCCTTGCCTGGCTTTGCCTTGCCTTCCTTTCCTTCCGTTACTCTTTCCTTGCCTTGCCGTGCATTGCCTAGCCCTGCGTTGTCGTTCCTTAGCCTTTTTACCCCTTGCCGTGCCATTCCTTCCGTTACCCTTGCCTTCCCTTTCTTTCCCTTGCCTTCCTTGCGTTCCGTTACTCTTTGCTTGCTTTCCGTGCATTGCCTAGCCTTGCGTTGTCATGCCTTAGCCTTGCCTCGCCTGACCGTGCTTTCCCATGCTCTACCCTTTCCTTGCCTTGCCGTGCATTGCCTAGCGTGCGTTGTCGTGCCTTAGCCTTGTTTCCCCTTGCCGTGCCGTTCCTTCCGTTACACTTGCCTTTCCTTGCTTTCCCTTGCCTTCCTTACCTTCCGTTACTCTTTGCTTGCCTTCCGTGCATTGCCTAGCCTTGCGTTGTCGTGCCTTAGCCTTGCCTCGCCTGACCATGCTTTCCCATGCGTTACCCTTTCTTTGCCTTGCCGTTCATTCCCTAGCGTTCGGTGTCGTGCCTTAGTCTTGTTTCCCCTTGCCGTGCCGTTCCTTCTGTTACACTTGCCTTTCCTTGCTTTTCCTTGCCTTGCTTACCTTCCGTTACTCTTTGCTTGCCTTCCCTGAATTGCCTAGCCTTGCGTTGTCGTGCCTTAGCCTTATCTCGCCTGACCGTGCCTTCCTTTGCTTTAAGGTTTCCTTGCATTGTCGCGCATTGCCTAGCCTTGCGTTGTCGTGCATTAGCCTTGCCTAGCCTCACCGTGCCTTGCCTTGCGTTACCCTTTCCTTGCCTTGCCGTGCATTGCCTAGCCGTGCGTTGTCGTGCCTTAGCCTTGTTTCCACTTGCTGTGCCGTGCCTTTTTCTTACATTTGCCTTGCCTGGCATTGCCTTGCCTTCCTTTCCTTCCGTTACTCTTTCCTTGCCTTGCCGTGCATTGCCTAGCCTTGCATTGTCGTGCCTTATCCTTGCCTCGCCTGACCGTGCTTTCCCATGCGTTACCCTTTCCTTGCCTTGCGGTGAATTGCCTAGCCCTGCCTTCTCGTGCCTTAGCCTTGTTACCCCTTGCCGTGCCGTTCCTTCCGTTACCCTTGCCTTCCCTTGCTTTCCCTTTCCTTCCTTGCGTTCCGTTACTCCTTGCTTGCTTTCCGTGCATTGCCTAGCCTTGCGTTGTCGTGCCTTAGCCTTGCCTCGCCTGACCGTGCTTTCCCATGCGTTACCCTTTCCTTGCCTTGCCGTGAATTGCCTAGCCTGCGTTGCCGTGCCTTAGCCTTGTTTCCCCTTGCCGTGCCGTTCCTTCCGTTACCCTTGCCTTTCCTTGATTTCCTTGCCTTCCTTACGTTCCGTTACTCTTTGCTTCCCTTCCCTGCATTGCCTAGCCTTGCGTTGTCGTGCCTTAGCCTTATCGCGCCTGACCGTGCCTTCCTTTGCTTTAAGCTTTCCTTGCATTGTCGTGCATTGCCTAGCCTTGCGTTGTCGTGCATTAGCCTTGCCTAGCCTCACCGTGCCTTGCCTTTCGTTACCCTTTCCTTTCCTTGCCCTGCATTGCCTAGCCGTGCGTTGTCGTGCATTAGCCTTGTTTCTCCTTGCCGTGGCGTGCCTTTTGTTACACTTGCCTTGCCTGGCTTTGCCTTGCCTTCCTTTCCTTCCGTTACTCTTTCCTTGCCTTGCCGTGCATTGCCTAGCCTTGCATTGTCGTGCCTTATGCTTGCCTCTCCAGACCGTGCCTTCCCCTGCGTTACCCTTTCCTTGCCTTGCCGTGCATTGCCTAGCCGTGCGTTGTCGTGCCTTAGCCTTGTTTCACATTGCCGTGGCGTTCCTTTTGTTACACTTGCCTTGCCTGGCTTTGCCTTGCCTTCCTTTCCTTCCGTTACTCTTTTCTTGCCTTGCCGTGCATTGCCTAGCCTTGCGTTGTCGTGCCTTAGCCTTGCCTCGCCTGACCGTGCTTTCCCATGCGTTAACCTTTCCTTGCCTTGCCGTAAATTGCCTAGCCTGCGTTGCCGTGCCTTAGCCTTGTTTCCCCTTGCCGTGCCGTTCCTTCCGTTACCCTTGCCTTTCCTTGCTTTTCCTTGCCTTCCTTACGTTCCGTTACTCTTTGCTTCCCTTCCCTGCATTGCCTAGCCTTGCGTTGTCGTGCCTTAACCTTATCTCGCTTGACCGTGCCTTCCTTTGCTTTAAGCTTTCCTTGCATTGTCGTGCATTGCCTAGCCTTGCGTTGTCGTGCATTAGCCTTGCCTAGCCTCACCGTGCCTTGCCTTGCGTTACCCTTTCCTTGCCTTGCCGTGCATTGCCTAGCCGTGCGTTGTCGTGCCTTAGCCTTGTTTCCCCATGCCGTGGCGTGCCTTTTGTTACACTTGCCTTGCCTGGCTTTGCCTTGCCTTCCTTTCCTTCCGTTACTCTTTCCTTGCCTTGCCGTGCATTGCCTAGCCTTGCATTGTCGTGCCTTATGCTTGCCTCTCCAGACCGTGCCTTCCCCTGCGTTACCCTTTCCTTGCCTTGCCGTGCATTGCCTAGCCGTGCGTTGTCGTGCCTTAGCCTTGTTTCCCATTGCCGTGGCGTGCCTTTTGTTACACTTGCCTTGCCTGGCTTTCCCTTGCCTTCCTTTCCTTCCGTTACTCTTTCCTTGCCTTGCCGTGCATTGCCTAGCCTTGCATTTTCGTGCCTTATCCTTGCCTCACCTGACAGTGCCATCCCTTGCGTTACCATTTCCTTGCCTTGCCGTGCATTGCCTAGCCCTGCGTTGTCGTTCCTTAGCCTTGTTACCCCTTGCCGTGCCGTTCCTTCCGTTACCCTTGCCTTCCCTTTCTTTCCCTTGCCTTCCTTGCGTTCCGTTACTCTTTGCTTGCTTTCCGTGCATTGCCTAGCCTTGCGTTGTCATGCCTTAGCCTTGCCTCGCCTGACCGTGCTTTCCCATGCGTTACCCTTTCCTTGCCTTGCCGTGCATTGCCTAGCGTGCGTTGTCGTGCCTTAGCCTTGTTTCCCCTTGCCGTGCCGTTCCTTCCGTTACACTTGCCTTTCCTTGCTTTCCCTTGCCTTCCTTACCTTCCGTTACTCTTTGCTTGCCTTCCGTGCATTGCCTAGCCTTGCGTTGTCGTGCCTGAGCCTTGCCTCGCCTGACCGTGCTTTCCCATGCGTTACCCTTTCTTTGCCTTGCCGTTCATTCCCTAGCGTTCGGTGTCGTGCCTTAGACTTGTTTCCCCTTGCCGTGCCGTTCCTTCTGTTACACTTGCCTTTCCTTGCTTTTCCTTGCCTTGCTTACCTTCCGTTACTCTTTGCTTGCCTTCCCTGAATTGCCTAGCCTTGCGTTGTCGTGCCTTTGCCTTATCTCGACTGACCTTGCCTTCCTTTGCTTTAAGCTTTCCTTGCATTGTCGTGCATTGCCTAGCCTTGCGTTGTCGTGCCTTAGCCTTGCCTCGCCTGAACGTGCTTTCCCATGCGTTACCCTTTCCTTGCCTTGCCGTGCATTGCCCAGCCTGCGTTGCCGTGCCTTAGCCTTGTTTCCCCTTGCCGTGAAGTTCCTTCAGTTACCCTTGCCTTTCCTTGCTTTTCCTTGCCTTGCTTACCTTCCGTTACTCTTTGCTTCCCTTCCCTGCATTGCCTAGCCTTGCGTTGTCGTGCCTTAGCCTTATCTCGCCTGACCGTGCCTTCCTTTGCTTTAAGGTTTCCTTGCATTGTCGTGCATTGCCTAGCCTTGCGTTGTCGTGCATTAGCCTTGCCTAGCCTCACCGTGCCTTGCCTTGCGTTACCCTTTCCTTGCCTTGCCGTGCATTGCCTAGCCGTGCGTTGTCGTGCCTTAGCCTTGTTTCCACTTGCTGTGCCGTGCCTTTTTCTTACATTTGCCTTGCCTGGCATTGCCTTGCCTTCCTTTCCTTCCGTTACTCTTTCCTTGCCTTGCCGTGCATTGCCTACCCTTGCATTGTCGTGCCTTATCCTTGCCTCACCTGACCGTGCCTTCCCCTGCGTTACCCTTTCCTTGCCTTGCCGTGCATTGCCTAGCCCTGCGTTGTCGTGCCTTAGCCTTGTTACCCCTTGCCGTGGCCGTTATTTTCGTTACCCTTGCCTTCCCTTGCTTTCCCTTGCCTTCCTTGCGTTCCGTTACTCTTTGCTTGCTTTCCGTGCATTGCATAGCCTTGCGTTGTCATGCCTTAGCCTTGCGTCGCCTGACCGTGCTTTCCCATGCGTTACCTTTCCTTGCCTTGCCGTGCATTGCCTAGCCGTGCGTTGTAGTGCCTTTGCCTTGTTTCCCCTTGCCGTGCCGTTCCTTCCGTTACACTTGCCTTTCCCTGCTTTCCCTTGCCTTCCTCACCTTCCGTTACTCTTTGCTTGCCTTCCGTGCATTGCCTAGCCTTGCGTTGTCGTGCCTTAGCGTTGCCTCGCCTGACCGTGCTTTCAAATGCGTTACCCTTTCCTTGCCTTGCCGTTCATTGCCTAGCGTTCGGTGTCGTGCCTTAGACTTGTTTCCCCTTGCCGTGCCGTTCCTTCCGTTACCCTGGCCTTTCCTTGCTTTTCCTTGCCTAGCTTACTTTCCGTTACTCTTTGCTTGCCTTCCCTGAATTTCCTAGCCTTGCGTTGTCTTGCCTTAGCCTTATCTCGCCTAACCTTGCCTTCCTTTGCTTTAAGCTTTCCTTGCATTGTCGTGCATCGCCTAGCCTTGCGTTTTCGTGCATTAGCCTTGCCTAGCCTCACCGTGCCTTTCCTTGGGATTCCCTTTGCTTGCCTTGCCGTGCATTGCCTAGCCGTGCGTTGTCGTGCCTTAGCCTTGTTTCCCCTTGCCGTGGCGTGCCTTTTGTTACACTTGCCTTGCCTGGCTTTGCCTTGCCTTCCTTTCCTTCCGTTACTCTTTCCTTGCCTTGCCGTGCATTGCCTAGCCTTGCATTGTCGTGCCTTATGCTTGCCTCTCCAGACCGTGCCTTCCCCTGCGTTACCCTTTCCTTGCCTTGCCGTGCATTGCCTAGCCGTGCGTTGTCGTGCCTTAGCCTTGTTTCCCCTTGCCGTGGCGTGCCTTTTGTTACACTTTCCTTGCATGGCTTTGCGTTGCCTTCCTTTCCTTCCGTTACTCTTTCCTTGCGTTGCCGTGCATTGCCTAGCCTTGCATTTTCGTGCCTTATCCTTGCCTCACCTGACCGTGCCATCCCTTGCGTTACCCTTTCCTTGCCTTGCCGTGCATTGCCTAGCCTTGCGTTGTCGTGCCTTAGCCTTGCCTCGCCTGACCGTGCTTTCCCATGCATTACCCTTTCCTTGCCTTGCCGTGCATTGCCTAGCGTGCGTTGTCGTGCCTTAGCCTTGTTTCCCCTTGCCGTGCCGTTCCTTCCGTTACCCTTGCCTTTCCTTGCTTTTCCTTGCCTTCCTTACGTTCCGTTACTCTTTGCTTCCCTTCCCTGCATTGCCTAGCCTTGCGTTGCCGTGCCTTAGCCTTATCTCGCTTGACCGTGCCTTCCTTTGCTTTAAGCTTTCCTTGCATTGTCGTGCATTGCCTAGCCTTGCGTTGTCGTGCATTAGCCTTGCCTAGCCTCACCGTGCCTTGCCTTGCGTTACCCTTTCCTTGCCTTGCCGTGCATTGCCTAGCCGTGCGTTGTCGTGCCTTAGCCTTGTTTCCCCTTGCCGTGGCGTGCCTTTTGTTACACTTGCCTTGCCTGGCTTTGCCTTGCCTTCCTTTCCTTCCGTTACTCTTTCCTTGCCTTGCCGTGCATTGCCTAGCCTTGCATTGTCGTGCCTTATGCTTGCCTCTCCAGACCGTGCCTTCCCCTGCGTTACCCTTTCCTTGCCTTGCCGTGCATTGCCTAGCCGTGCGTTGTCGTGCCTTAGCCTTGTTTCCCATTGCCGTGGCGTGCCTTTTGTTAAACTTGCCTTGCCTGGCTTTGCCTTGCCTTCCTTTCCTTCCGTTACTCTTTCCTTGCCTTGCCGTGCATTGCCTAGCCCGGCGTTGTCGTTCCTTAGCCTTGTTACCCCTTGCCGTGCCGTTCCTTCCGTTACCCTTGCCTTCCCTTTCTTTCCCTTGCCTTCCTTGCGTTCCGTTACTCTTTGCTTGCTTTCCGTGCATTTCCTAGCCTTGCGTTGTCATGCCTTAGCCTTGCCTCGCCTGACCGTGCTTTCCCATGCTCTACCCTTTCCTTGCCTTGCCGTGCATTGCCTAGCGTGCGTTGTCGTGCCTTAGCCTTGTTTCCCCTTGCCGTGCCGTTCCTTCCGTTACACTTGCCTTTCCTTGCTTTCCCTTGCCTTCCTTACCTTCCGTTACTCTTTGCTTGCCTTCCGTGCATTGCCTAGCCTTGCGTTGTCGTGCCTTAGCCTTGCCTCGCCTGACCGTGCTTTCCCATGCGTTACCCTTTCTTTGCATTGCCGTTCATTCCCTAGCGTTCGGTGTCGTGCCTTAGTCTTGTTTCCCCTTGCCGTGCCGTTCCTTCTGTTACACTTGCCTTTCCTTGCTTTTCCTTGCCTTGCTTACCTTCCGTTACTCTTTGCTTGCCTTCCCTGAATTGCCTAGCCTTGCGTTGTCGTGCCTTTGCCTTATCTCGACTGACCTTGCCTTCCTTTGCTTTAAGCTTTCCTTGCATTGTCGTGCATTGCCTAGCCTTGCGTTGTCGTGCCTTAGCCTTGCCTCGCCTGAACGTGCTTTCCCATGCGTTACCCTTTCCTTGCCTTGCCGTGCATTGCCCAGCCTGCGTTGCCGTGCCTTAGCCTTGTTTCCCCTTGCCGTGCAGTTCCTTCCGTTACCCTTGCCTTTCCTTGCTTTTCCTTGCCTTGCTTACCTTCCGTTACTCTTTGCTTCCCTTCCCTGCATTGCCTAGGCTTGCGTTGTCGTGCCTTAGCCTTATCTCGCCTGACCGTGCCTTCCTTTGCTTTAAGGTTTCCTTGCATTGTCGTGCATTGCCTAGCCTTGCGTTGTCGTGCATTAGCCTTGCCTAGCCTCACCGTGCCTTGCCTTGCGTTACCCTTTCCTTGCCTTGCCGTGCATTGCCTAGCCGTGCGTTGTCGTGCCTTAGCCTTGTTTCCACTTGCTGTGCCGTGCCTTTTTCTTACATTTGCCTTGCCTGGCATTGCCTTGCCTTCCTTTCCTTCCGTTACTCTTTCCTTGCCTTGCCGTGCATTGCCTACCCTTGCATTGTCGTGCCTTATCCTTGCCTCACCTGACCGTGCCTTCCCCTGCGTTACCCTTTCCTTGCCTTGCCGTGCATTGCCTAGCCCTGCGTTGTCGTGCCTTAGCCTTGTTACCCCTTGCCGTGCCGTTCCTTCCGTTACCCTTGCCTTCCCTTGCTTTCCCTTGCCTTCCTTGCGTTCCGTTACTCTTTGCTTGCTTTCCGTGCATTGCCTAGCCTTGCGTTGTCATGCCTTAGCCTTGCCTCGCCTGACCGTGCTTTCCCATGCGTTACCCTTTCCTTGCCTTGCCGTGCATTGCCTAGCCGTGCGTTGTAGTGCCTTTGCCTTGTTTCCCCTTGCCGTGCCGTTCCTTCCGTTACACTTGCCTTTCCCTGCTTTCCCTTGCCTTCCTTACCTTCCGTTACTCTTTGCTTGCCTTCCTTGCATTGCGTAGCCTTGCGTTGTCGTGCCTTAGCGTTGCCTCGCCTGACCGTGCTTTCAAATGCGTTACCCTTTCCTTGCCTTGCCGTTCATTGCCTAGCGTTCGGTGTCGTGCCTTAGCCTTGTTTCCCCTTGCCGTGCCGTTCCTTCCGTTACCCTGGCCTTTCCTTCTTTTCCTTGCCTAGCTTACTTTCCGTTACTCTTTGCTTGCCTTCCCTGAATTTCCTAGCCTTGCGTTGTCTTGCCTTAGCCTTATCTCGCCTAACCTTGCCTTCCTTTGCTTTAAGCTTTCCTTGCATTGTCGTGCATCGCCTAGCCTTGCGTTTTCGTGCATTAGCCTTGCCTAGCCTCACCGTGCCTTTCCTTGGGATTCCCTTTGCTTGCCTTGCCGTGCATTGCCTAGCCGTGCGTTGTCGTGCCTTAGCCTTGTTTCCCCTTGCCGTGGCGTGCCTTTTGTTACACTTGCCTTGCCTGGCTTTGCCTTGCCTTCCTTTCCTTCCGTTACTCTTTCCTTGCCTTGCCGTGCATTGCCTAGCCTTGCATTGTCGTGCCTTATGCTTGCCTCTCCAGACCGTGCCTTCCCCTGCGTTACCCTTTCCTTGCCTTGCCGTGCATTGCCTAGCCGTGCGTTGTCGTGCCTTAGCCTTGTTTCCCCTTGCCGTGGCGTGCCTTTTGTTACACTTGCCTTGCCTGGCTTTGCCTTGCCTTCCTTTCCTTCCGTTACTCTTTCCTTGCCTTGCCGTGCATTGCCTAGCCTTGCGTTTTCGTGCCTTAGCCTTGCCTCACCTGACCGTGCCATCCCTTGCGTTACCCTTTCCTTGCCTTGCCGTGCATTGCCTAGCCCTGCGTTGTCGTGCCTTAGCCTTGCCTCGCCTGACCGTGCCTTCCCATGCGTTACCCTTTCCTTGCCTTGCCGTGCATTGCCTAGCGTGCGTTGCCGTGCCTTAGCCTTGTTTCCCCTTGCCGTGCCGTTCCTTCCGTTACCCTTGCCTTTCCTTGCTTTCCCTTGCCTTCCTTGCCTTCCGTTACTCTTTCCTTGCCTTGCCGTGCATTGCCTAGCCTTGCATTGTCGTGCCTTATGCTTGCCTCTCCAGACCGTGCCTTCCCCTGCGTTACCCTTTCCTTGCCTTGCCGTGCATTGCCTAGCCGTGCGTTGTCGTGCCTTAGCCTTGTTTCCCATTGCCGTGGCGTGCCTTTTGTTAAACTTGCCTTGCCTGGCTTTGCCTTGCCTTCCTTTCCTTCCGTTACTCTTTCCTTGCCTTGCGTGCATTGCCTAGCCCTGCGTTGTCGTTCCTTAGCCTTGTTACCCCTTGCCGTGCCGTTCCTTCCGTTACCCTTGCCTTCCCTTTCTTTCCCTTGCCTTCCTTGCGTTCCGTTACTCTTTGCTTGCTTTCCGTGCATTTCCTAGCCTTGCGTTGTCATGCCTTAGCCTTGCCTCGCCTGACCGTGCTTTCCCATGCTCTACCCTTTCCTTGCCTTGCCGTGCATTGCCTAGCGTGCGTTGTCGTGCCTTAGCCTTGTTTCCCCTTGCCGTGCCGTTCCTTCCGTTACACTTGCCTTTCCTTGCTTTGCCTTGCCTTCCTTACCTTCCGTTACTCTTTGCTTGCCTTCCGTGCATTGCCTAGCCTTGCGTTGTCGTGCCTTAGCCTTGCCTCGCCTGACCGTGCTTTCCCATGCGTTACCCTTTCTTTGCCTTGCCGTTCATTCCCTAGCGTTCGGTGTCGTGCCTTAGTCTTGTTTCCCCTTGCCGTGCCGTTCCTTCTGTTACACTTGCCTTTCCTTGCTTTTCCTTGCCTTGCTTACCTTCCGTTACTCTTTGCTTGCCTTCCCTGAATTGCCTAGCCTTGCGTTGTCGTGCCTTTGCCTTATCTCGACTGACCTTGCCTTCCTTTGCTTTAAGCTTTCCTTGCATTGTCGTGCATTGCCTAGCCTTGCGTTGTCGTGCCTTAGCCTTGCCTCGCCTGAACGTGCTTTCCCATGCGTTACCCTTTCCTTGCCTTGCCGTGCATTGCCCAGCCTGCGTTGCCGTGCCTTAGCCTTGTTTCCCCTTGCCGTGCAGTTCCTTCCGTTACCCTTGCCTTTCCTTGCTTTTCCTTGCCTTGCTTACCTTCCGTTACTCTTTGCTTCCCTTCCCTGCATTGCCTAGGCTTGCGTTGTCGTGCCTTAGCCTTATCTCGCCTGACCGTGCCTTCCTTTGCTTTAAGGTTTCCTTGCATTGTCGTGCATTGCCTAGCCTTGCGTTGTCGTGCATTAGCCTTGCCTAGCCTCACCGTGCCTTGCCTTGCGTTACCCTTTCCTTGCCTTGCCGTGCATTGCCTAGCCGTGCGTTGTCGTGCCTTAGCCTTGTTTCCACTTGCTGTGCCGTGCCTTTTTCTTACATTTGCCTTGCCTGGCATTGCCTTGCCTTCCTTTCCTTCCGTTACTCTTTCCTTGCCTTGCTGTGCATTGCCTACCCTTGCATTGTCGTGCCTTATCCTTGCCTCACCTGACCGTGCCTTCCCCTGCGTTACCCTTTCCTTGCCTTGCCGTGCATTGCCTAGCCCTGCGTTGTCGTGCCTTAGCCTTGTTACCCCTTGCCGTGCCGTTCCTTCCGTTACCCTTGCCTTCCCTTGCTTTCCCTTGCCTTCCTTGCGTTCCGTTACTCTTTGCTTCCCTTCCCTGCATTGCCTAGCCTTGCGTTGTCGTGCCTTAGCCTTATCTCGCCTGACCGTGCCTTCCTTTGCTTTAAGGTTTCCTTGCATTGTCGTGCATTGCCTAGCCTTGCGTTGTCGTGCATTAGCCTTGCCTAGCCTCACCGTGCCTTGCCTTGCGTTACCCTTTCCTTGCCTTGCCGTGCATTGCCTAGCCGTGCGTTGTCGTGCCTTAGCCTTGTTTCCACTTGCTGTGCCGTGCCTTTTTCTTACATTTGCCTTGCCTGTCATTGCCTTGCCTTCTTTTCCTTCCGTTGCTCTTTCCTTGCCTTGCCGTGCATTGCCTACCCTTGCATTGTCGTGCCTTATCCTTGCCTCACCTGACCGTGCCTTCCCCTGCGTTACCCTTTCCTTGCCTTGCCGTGCATTGCCTAGCCGTGCGTTGTAGTGCCTTTGCCTTGTTTCCCCTTGCCGTGCCGTTCCTTCCGTTACACTTGCCTTTCCCTGCTTTCCCTTGACTTCCTTACCTTCCGTTACTCTTTGCTTGCCTTCCGTGCATTGCCTAGCCTTGCGTTGTCGTGCCTTAGCGTTGCCTCGCCTGACCGTGCTTTCAAATGCGTTACCCTTTCCTTGCCTTGCCGTTCATTGCCTAGCGTTCGGTGTCGTGCCTTAGCCTTGTTTCCCCTTGCCGTGCCGTTCCTTCCGTTACCCTGGCCTTTCCTTGCTTTTCCTTGCCTAGCTTACTTTCCGTTACTCTTTGCTTGCCTTCCCTGAATTTCCTAGCCTTGCTTTGTCTTGCCTTAGCCTTATCTCGCCTAACCTTGCCTTCCTTTGCTTTAAGCTTTCCTTGCATTGTCGTGCATCGCCTAGCCTTGCGTTTTCGTGCATTAGCCTTGCCTAGCCTCACCGTGCCTTTCCTTGGGATTCCCTTTGCTTGCCTTGCCGTGCATTGCCTAGCCGTGCGTTGTCGTGCCTTAGACTTGTTTCCCCTTGCCGTGCCGTTCCTTCCGTTACCCTTGCCTTTCCTTGCTTTCCCTTGCCTTCCTTACCTTCCGTTACTCTTTGCTTCCCTTCCCTGCATTGCCTAGCCTTGCGTTGTCGTGCCTTAGCCTTATCTCGCCTGACCGTGCCTTCCTTTGCTTTAAGCTTTCCTTGCATTGTCGTGCATTGCCTAGCCTTCCGTTGTCGTGCATTAGCCTTGCCTAGCCTCACCGTGCCTTGCCTTGCGTTACCCTTTCCTTGCCTTGCCGTGCATTGCCTAGCCGTGCGTTGTCGTGCCTTAGCCTTGTTTCCCCTTGCCGTGGCGTGCCTTTTGTTACACTTGCCTTGCCTGGCTTTGCCTTGCCTTCCTTTCCTTCCGTTACTCTTTCCTTGCCTTGCCGTGCATTGCCTAGCCTTGCATTGTCGTGCCTTATGCTTGCCTCTCCAGACCGTGCCTTCCCCTGCGTTACCCTTTCCTTGCCTTGCCGTGCATTGCCTAGCCGTGCGTTGTCGTGCCTTAGCCTTGTTTCCCCTTGCCGTGGCGTGCCTTTTGTTACACTTTCCTTGCATGGCTTTGCGTTGCCTTCCTTTCCTTCCGTTACTCTTTCCTTGCGTTGCCGTGTATTGCCTAGCCTTGCATTTTCGTGCCTTAGCCTTGCCTCGCCTGACCGTGCTTTACCATGCGTTACCCTTTCCTTGCCTTGCCGTAAATTGCCTAGCCTGCGTTGCCGAGCCTTAGCCTTGTTTCCCCTTGCCGTGCCGTTCCTTCCGTTACTCTTGCCTTTCCTTGCTTTTCCTTGCCTTCCTTACGTTCCGTTACTCTTTGCTTCCCTTCCCTGCATTGCCTAGCCTTGCGTTGTCGTGCCTTAGCCTTATCTCGCTTGACCGTGCCTTCCTTTGCTTTAAGCTTTCCTTGCATTGTCGTGCATTGCCTAGCCTTGCGTTGTCGTGCATTAGCCTTGCCTAGCCTCACCGTGCCTTGCCTTGCTTTACCCTTTCCTTGCCTTGCCGTGCATTGCCTAGCCGTGCGTTGTCGTGCCTTAGCCTTGTTTCCCCTTGCCGTGGCGTGCCTTTTGTTACACTTGCCTTGCCTGGCTTTGCCTTGCCTTCCTTTCCTTCCGTTACTCTTTCCTTGCCTTGCCGTGCATTGCCTAGCCTTGCATTGTCGTGCCTTATGCTTGCCTCTCCAGACCGTGCCTTCCCCTGCGTTACCCTTTCCTTGCCTTGCCGTGCATTGCCTAGCCGTGCGTTGTCGTGCCTTAGCCTTGTTTCCCATTGCCGTGGCGTGCCTTTTGTTACACTTGCCTTGCCTGGCTTTGCCTTGCCTTCCTTTCCTTCCGTTACTCTTTCCTTGCCTTGCCGTGCATTGCCTAGCCCTGCGTTGTCGTTCCTTAGCCTTTTTACCCCTTGCCGTGCCATTCCTTCCGTTACCCTTGCCTTCCCTTTCTTTCCCTTGCCTTCCTTGCGTTCCGTTACTCTTTGCTTGCTTTCCGTGCATTGCCTAGCCTTGCGTTGTCATGCCTTAGCCTTGCCTCGCCTGACCGTGCTTTCCCATGCTCTACCCTTTCCTTGCCTTGCCGTGCATTGCCTAGCGTGCGTTGTCGTGCCTTAGCCTTGTTTCCCCTTGCCGTGCCGTTCCTTCCGTTACACTTGCCTTTCCTTGCTTTCCCTTGCCTTCCTTACCTTCCGTTACTCTTTGCTTGCCTTCCGTGCATTGCCTAGCCTTGCGTTGTCGTGCCTTAGCCTTGCCTCGCCTGACCGTGCTTTCCCATGCGTTACCCTTTCTTTGCCTTGCCGTTCATTCCCTAGCGTTCGGTGTCGTGCCTTAGTCTTGTTTCCCCTTGCCGTGCCGTTCCTTCTGTTACACTTGCCTTTCCTTGCTTTCCCTTGCCTTCCTTGCGTTCCGTTACTCTTTGCTTGCTTTCCGTGAATTGCCTAGCCTTGCGTTGTCATGCCTTAGCCTTGCCTCGCCTGAACGTGCTTTCCCATGCGTTACCCTTTCCTTGCCTTGCCGTGCATTGCCTAGCGTGCGTTGTCGTGCCTTAGCCTTATCTGGCCTGACCGTGCCTTCCTTTGCTTTAAGCTTTCCTTGCATTGTAGTGCATTGCCTAGCCTTGCGTTGTCGTGCATTAGCCTTGCCTAGCCTCACCGTGCCTTGCCTTGCGTTACCCTTTCCTTGCCTTGCCGTGCATTTCCTAGCCGTGTGTTGTCGTGCCTTAGCCTTGTTTCACCTTGCCGTTGCGTGCCTTTTGTTACACTTGCCTTGCCTGGCTTTCCTTGCCTTCCTTTCCTTCCGTTACTCTTTCCTTGCCTTGCCGTGCATTGCCTAGACCTGCGTTGTCGTGCCTTAGCCTTGTTACGCCTTGCCGTGCCGTTCCTTCCGTTACCCTTGCCTTCCCTTGCTTTCCCTTGCCTTCCTTGCGTTCCGTTACTCTTTGCTTGCTTTCCGTGCATTGCCTAGCCTTGCGTTGTCATGCCTTAGGCTTGCCTCGCCTGACCGTGCTTTCCCATGCGTTACCCTTTCCTTGAATTGCCATGCATTGTCTAGCGTGCGTTGCCGTGCCTTAGCCTTGTTTCCCCTTGCCGTGCAGTTCCTTCCGTTACCCTTGCCTTTCCTTGCTTTTCCTTGCCTTGCTTAGCTTCCGTTACTCTTTGCTTCCCTTCCCTGCATTGCCTAGCCTTGCGTTGTCGTGCCTTAGCCTTATCTCGCCTGACCGTGCCTTCCTTTGCTTTAAGCTTTCCTTGCATTGTCGTGTATTGCCTAGCCTTGCATTGTCGTGCATTAGCCTTGCCTAGCCTCACCGTGCCTTGCCTTGTTTTACCCTTTCCTTGCCTTGCCGTGCATTGCCTAGCCGTGCGTTTTCGTGCCTTAGCCTTGTTTCCCCTTGCCGTGGCGTGCCTTTTGTTACACTTGCCTTGCCTGGCGTTGCCTTGCCTTCCTTCCGTTACTCTTTCCTTGCCTTGCCGTGCATTGCCTAGCCTTGCATTGTCGTGCCTTATCCTTGCCTCACCTGACCGTGCCTTCCCCTGCGTTACCCTTTCTTTGCCTTGCCGTGCATTGCCTAGCCCTGCGTTGTCGTGCCTTAGCCTTGTTACCCCTTGCCGTGCCGTTCCTTCCGTTACCCTTGCCTTCCCTTGCTTTCCCTTGCCTTCCTTGCGTTCCGTGACTCTTTGCTTGCTTTCCGTGCATTGCCTAGCCTTGCGTTGTCATGCCTTAGCCTTGCCTCGCCTGATCGTGCTTTCCCATGCGTTACCCTTTCCTTGCCTTGCCGTGCATTGCCTAGCGTGCGTTGTCGTGCCTTAGGCTTGTTTCCCCTTGCCGTGCCGTTCCTTCCGTTACACTTGCCTTTCCTTGCTTTCCCTTGCCTTCCTTACCTTCCGTTACTCTTTGCTTGCCTTCCGTGCATTGCCTAGCCTTGCGTTGTCGTGCCTTAGCCTTGCCTCGCCTGACCGTGCTTTCCCATGCGTAACCCTTTCCTTGCCTTGCCGTTCATTGCCTAGCGTTCGGTGTCATGCCTTAGACTTGTTTCCCCTTGCCGTGCCGTTCCTTCCGTTACCCTTGCATTTCCTTGCTTTTCCTTGTCTTGCTTAACTTCCGTTACTCTTTGCTTGCCTTCCCTGAATTGCCTAGCCTTGCGTTGTCGTGCCTTTGCCTTATCTCGCCTGACCTTGCCTTCCTTTGCTTTAAGCTTTCCTTGCATTGTCGTGCATTGCCTAGCCTTGCGTTTTCGTGCATTAGCCTTGCCTAGCCTCACCGTGCCTTGCCTTGCGTTACCCTTTGCTTGCCTTGCCGTGCATTGCCTAGCCGTGCGTTGTCGTGCCTTAGCCTTGTTTCCCCTTGCCGGGCAGTTCCTTCCGTTACACTTGCCTTTCTTTGCTTTCCCTTGCCTTCCTTACCTTCCGTTACTCTTTGCTTGCCTTCCGTGCATTGCCTAGCCTTGCGTTGTCGTGCCTTAGCCTTGCCTCGCCTGAACGTGCTTTCCCCATGCGTTACCCGTTCCTTGCCTTGCCGTGCATTGCCCAGCCTGCGTTGCCGTGCCTTAGCCTTGTTTCCCCTTGCCGTGCATTTCCTTCCGTTACCCTTGCCTTTCCTTGCTTTTCCTTGCCTTTCTTACCTTCCGTTACTCTTTGCTTCCCTTCCCTGCATTGCCTAGCCTTGCGTTGTCGTGCCTTAGCCTTATCTCGCCTGACCGTGCCTTCCTTTGCTTTAAGCTTTCCTTGCATTGTCGTGCATTGCCTAGCCTTGCGTTGTCGTGCATTAGCCTTGCCTAGCCTCACCGTGCCTTGCCTTGCGTTACTCTTTGCTTGCCTTGCCGTGCATTGCCTAGCCGTGCGTTGTCGTGCCTTAGCCTTGTTTCCCCTTGCCGTGGCGTGCCTTTTGTTACACTGCTTGCCTGGCTTTGCCTTGCCTTCCTTTCCTTCCGTTACTCTTTCCTTCCCTTGCCGTGCATTGCCTAGCCTTGCATTATCGTGCCTTATCCTTGCCTAACCTGACCGTGCCTTCCCCTGCGTTACCCTTTCCTTGCCTTGCCGTGCATTGCCTATCCCTGCGTTGTCGTGCCTTAGCCTTGTTACCCCTTGCCGTGCCGTTCCCTCCGTTACCCTTGCCTTCCCTTGCTTTCCCTTGCCTTCCTTGCGTTCCGTTACTCTTTGCTTGCTTTCCGTGCATTGCCTAGCCTTGCGTTGTCATGCCTTAGCCTTGCCTCGCCTGACCGTGCTTTCCCATGCGTTACCCTTTCCTTGCCTTGCCGTGCATTGCCTAGCGTGCGTTGTCGTGCCTTAGCCTTGTTTCCCCTTGCCGTGCCGTTCCTTCCGTTACCCTTGACTTTCCTTGCTTTCCCTTGCCTTCCTTACCTTCCGTTACTCTTTGCTTGCCTTCCGTGCATTGCCTAGCATTGCGTTGTCGTGCCTTAGCGTTGCCTCGCCTGACCGTGCTTTCAAATGCGTTACCCTTTCCTTGCCTTGCCGTTCATTGCCTAGCGTTCGCTGTCGTGCCTTAGACTTGTTTCCCCTTGCCGTGCCGTTCCTTCCGTTACCCTGGCATTTCCTTCCTTTTCCTTGCCTTTCTTACCTTCCGTTACTCTTTGCTTGCCTTCCCTGAATTTCCTAGCCTTGCGTTGTCGTGCCTTAGCCTTATCTCGCCTGACCTTGCCTTCCTTTGCTTTAAGCTTTCCTTGCATTGTCGTGCATCGCCTAGCCTTGCGTTTTCGTGCATTAGACTTGCCTAGCCTCACCGTGCCTTGCCTTGCGTTACCCTTTCCTTGCCTTGCCGTGCATTTCCTAGCCGTGTGTTGTCGTGCCTTAGCATTGTTTCCCCTTGCCGTGCCGTTCCTTCCGTTACACTTGCCTTTCTTTGCTTTCCCTTGCCTTCCTTACCTTCCGTTACTCTTTGCTTGCCTTCCGTGCATTGCCTAGCCTTGCGTTGTCGTGCCTTAGCCTTGCCTCGCCTGAACGTGCTTTCCCATGCGTTACATTTTCCTTGCCTTGCCGTGCATTGCCTAGCCGTGCGTTGTCGTGCCTTAGCCTTGTTTCCCATTGCCGTGGCGTGCCTTTTGTTAAACTTGCCTTGCCTGGCTTTGCCTTGCCTTCCTTTCCTTCCGTTACTCTTTCCTTGCCTTGCGTGCATTGCCTAGCCCTGCGTTGTCGTTCCTTAGCCTTGTTACCCCTTGCCGTGCCGTTCCTTCCGTTACCCTTGCCTTCCCTTTCTTTCCCTTGCCTTCCTTGCGTTCCGTTACTCTTTGCTTGCTTTCCGTGCATTTCCTAGCCTTGCGTTGTCATGCCTTAGCCTTGCCTCGCCTGACCGTGCTTTCCCATGCTCTACCCTTTCCTTGCCTTGCCGTGCATTGCCTAGCGTGCGTTGTCGTGCCTTAGCCTTGTTTCCCCTTGCCGTGCCGTTCTTTCCGTTACACTTGCCTTTCCTTGCTTTCCCTTGCCTTCCTTACCTTCCGTTACTCTTTGCTTGCCTTCCGTGCATTGCCTAGCCTTGCGTTGTCGTGCCTTAGCCTTGCCTCGCCTGACCGTGCTTTCCCATGCGTTACCCTTTCTTTGCCTTGCCGTTCATTCCCTAGCGTTCGGTGTCGTGCCTTAGTCTTGTTTCCCCTTGCCGTGCCGTTCCTTCTGTTACACTTGCCTTTCCTTGCTTTTCCTTGCCTTGCTTACCTTCCGTTACTCTTTGCTTGCCTTCCCTGAATTGCCTAGCCTTGCGTTGTCGTGCCTTTGCCTTATCTCGACTGACCTTGCCTTCCTTTGCTTTAAGCTTTCCTTGCATTGTCGTGCATTGCCTAGCCTTGCGTTGTCGTGCCTTAGCCTTGCCTCGCCTGAACGTGCTTTCCCATGCGTTACCCTTTCCTTGCCTTGCCGTGCATTGCCCAGCCTGCGTTGCCGTGCCTTAGCCTTGTTTCCCCTTGCCGTGCAGTTCCTTCCGTTACCCTTGCCTTTCCTTGCTTTTCCTTGCCTTGCTTACCTTCCGTTACTCTTTGCTTCCCTTCCCTGCATTGCCTAGGCTTGCATTGTCGTGCCTTAGCCTTATCTCGCCTGACCGTGCCTTCCTTTGCTTTAAGGTTTCCTTGCATTGTCGTGCATTGCCTAGCCTTGCGTTGTCGTGCATTAGCCTTGCCTAGCCTCACCGTGCCTTGCCTTGCGTTACCCTTTCCTTGCCTTGCCGTGCATTGCCTAGCCGTGCGTTGTCGTGCCTTAGCCTTGTTTCCACTTGCTGTGCCGTGCCTTTTTCTTACATTTGCCTTGCCTGGCATTGCCTTGCCTTCCTTTCCTTCCGTTACTCTTTCCTTGCCTTGCCGTGCATTGCCTACCCTTGCATTGTCGTGCCTTATCCTTGCCTCACCTGACCGTGCCTTCCCCTGCGTTACCCTTTCCTTGCCTTGCCGTGCATTGCCTAGCCCTGCGTTGTCGTGCCTTAGCCTTGTTACCCCTTGCCGTGCCGTTCCTTCCGTTACCCTTGCCTTCCCTTGCTTTCCCTTGCCTTCCTTGCGTTCCGTTACTCTTTGCTTCCCTTCCCTGCATTGCCTAGCCTTGCGTTGTCGTGCCTTAGCCTTATCTCGCCTGACCGTGCCTTCCTTTGCTTTAAGGTTTCCTTGCATTGTCGTGCATTGCCTAGCCTTGCGTTGTCGTGCATTAGCCTTGCCTAGCCTCACCGTGCCTTGCCTTGCGTTACCCTTTCCTTGCCTTGCCGTGCATTGCCTAGCCGTGCGTTGTCGTGCCTTAGCCTTGTTTCCACTTGCCGTGGCGTGCCTTTTGTTACACTTGCCTTGCCTGGCTTTGCCTTGCCTTCCTTTCCTTCCGTTACTCTTTCCTTGCCTTGCCGTGCATTGCCTAGCCTTGCATTGTCGTGCCTTATGCTTGCCTCTCCAGACCGTGCCTTCCCCTGCGTTACCCTTTCCTTGCCTTGCCGTGCATTGCCTAGCCGTGCGTTGTCGTGCCTTAGCCTTGTTTCCCCTTGCCGTGGCGTGCCTTTTGTTACACTTTCCTTGCATGGCTTTGCGTTGCCTTCCTTTCCTTCCGTTACTCTTTCCTTGCGTTGCCGTGTATTGCCTAGCCTTGCATTTTCGTGCCTTATCCTTGCCTCACCTGACCGTGCCATCCCTTGGGTTACCCTTTCCTTGCCTTGCCGTGCATTGCCTAGCCTTGCGTTGTCGTGCCTTAGCCTTGCCTCGCCTGACCGTGCTTTACCATGCGTTACCCTTTCCTTGCCTTGCCGTAAATTGCCTAGCCTGCGTTGCCGAGCCTTAGCCTTGTTTCCCCTTGCCGTGCCGTTCCTTCCGTTACTCTTGCCTTTCCTTGCTTTTCCTTGCCTTCCTTACGTTCCGTTACTCTTTGCTTCCCTTCCCTGCATTGCCTAGCCTTGCGTTGTCGTGCCTTAGCCTTATCTCGCTTGACCGTGCCTTCCTTTGCTTTAAGCTTTCCTTGCATTGTCGTGCATTGCCTAGCCTTGCGTTGTCGTGCATTAGCCTTGCCTAGCCTCACCGTGCCTTGCCTTGCTTTACCCTTTCCTTGCCTTGCCGTGCATTGCCTAGCCGTGCGTTGTCGTGCCTTAGCCTTGTTTCCCCTTGCCGTGGCGTGCCTTTTGTTACACTTGCCTTGCCTGGCTTTGCCTTGCCTTCCTTTCCTTCCGTTACTCTTTCCTTGCCTTGCCGTGCATTGCCTAGCCTTGCATTGTCGTGCCTTATGCTTGCCTCTCCAGACCGTGCCTTCCCCTGCGTTACCCTTTCCTTGCCTTGCCGTGCATTGCCTAGCCGTGCGTTGTCGTGCCTTAGCCTTGTTTCCCATTGCCGTGGCGTGCCTTTTGTTACACTTGCCTTGCCTGGCTTTGCCTTGCCTTCCTTTCCTTCCGTTACTCTTTCCTTGCCTTGCCGTGCATTGCCTAGCCCTGCGTTGTCGTTCCTTAGCCTTTTTACCCCTTGCCGTGCCATTCCTTCCGTTACCCTTGCCTTCCCTTTCTTTCCCTTGCCTTCCTTGCGTTCCGTTACTCTTTGCTTGCTTTCCGTGCATTGCCTAGCCTTGCGTTGTCATGCCTTAGCCTTGCCTCGCCTGACCGTGCTTTCCCATGCTCTACCCTTTCCTTGCCTTGCCGTGCATTGCCTAGCGTGCGTTGTCGTGCCTTAGCCTTGTTTCCCCTTGCCGTGCCGTTCCTTCCGTTACACTTGCCTTTCCTTGCTTTCCCTTGCCTTCCTTACCTTCCGTTACTCTTTGCTTGCCTTCCGTGCATTGCCTAGCCTTGCGTTGTCGTGCCTTAGCCTTGCCTCGCCTGACCGTGCTTTCCCATGCGTTACCCTTTCTTTGCCTTGCCGTTCATTCCCTAGCGTTCGGTGTCGTGCCTTAGTCTTGTTTCCCCTTGCCGTGCCGTTCCTTCTGTTACACTTGCCTTTCCTTGCTTTCCCTTGCCTTCCTTGCGTTCCGTTACTCTTTGCTTGCTTTCCGTGAATTGCCTAGCCTTGCGTTGTCATGCCTTAGCCTTGCCTCGCCTGAACGTGCTTTCCCATGCGTTACCCTTTCCTTGCCTTGCCGTGCATTGCCTAGCGTGCGTTGTCGTGCCTTAGCCTTATCTGGCCTGACCGTGCCTTCCTTTGCTTTAAGCTTTCCTTGCATTGTCGTGCATTGCCTAGCCTTGCGTTGTCGTGCATTAAACTTGCCTAGCCTCACCGTGCCTTGCCTTGCGTTACCCTTTCCTTGCCTTGCCGTGCATTTCCTAGCCGTGTGTTGTCGTGCCTTAGCCTTGTTTCACCTTGCCGTTGCGTGCCTTTTGTTACACTTGCCTTGCCTGGCTTTCCTTGCCTTCCTTTCCTTCCGTTACTCTTTCCTTGCCTTGCCGTGCATTGCCTAGACCTGCGTTGTCGTGCCTTAGCCTTGTTACGCCTTGCCGTGCCGTTCCTTCCGTTACCCTTGCCTTCCCTTGCTTTCCCTTGCCTTCCTTGCGTTCCGTTACTCTTTGCTTGCTTTCCGTGCATTGCCTAGCCTTGCGTTGTCATGCCTTAGGCTTGCCTCGCCTGACCGTGCTTTCCCATGCGTTACCCTTTCCTTGAATTGCCATGCATTGTCTAGCGTGCGTTGCCGTGCCTTAGCCTTGTTTCCCTTTGCCGTGCAGTTCCTTCCGTTACCCTTGCCTTTCCTTGCTTTTCCTTGCCTTGCTTAGCTTCCGTTACTCTTTGCTTCCCTTCCCTGCATTGCCTAGCCTTGCGTTGTCGTGCCTTAGCCTTATCTCGCCTGACCGTGCCTTCCTTTGCTTTAAGCTTTCCTTGCATTGTCGTGTATTGCCTAGCCTTGCATTGTCGTGCATTAGCCTTGCCTAGCCTCACCGTGCCTTGCCTTGTTTTACCCTTTCCTTGCCTTGCCGTGCATTGCCTAGCCGTGCGTTTTCGTGCCTTAGCCTTGTTTCCCCTTGCCGTGGCGTGCCTTTTGTTACACTTGCCTTGCCTGGCGTTGCCTTGCCTTCCTTCCGTTACTCTTTCCTTGCCTTGCCGTGCATTGCCTAGCCTTGCATTGTCGTGCCTTATCCTTGCCTCACCTGACCGTGCCTTCCCCTGCGTTACCCTTTCTTTGCCTTGCCGTGCATTGCCTAGCCCTGCGTTGTCGTGCCTTAGCCTTGTTACCCCTTGCCGTGCCGTTCCTTCCGTTACCCTTGCCTTCCCTTGCTTTCCCTTGCCTTCCTTGCGTTCCGTTACTCTTTGCTTGCTTTCCGTGCATTGCCTAGCCTTGCGTTGTCATGCCTTAGCCTTGCCTCGCCTGATCGTGCTTTCCCATGCGTTACCCTTTCCTTGCCTTGCCGTGCATTGCCTAGCGTGCGTTGTCGTGCCTTAGGCTTGTTTCCCCTTGCCGTGCCGTTCCTTCCGTTACACTTGCCTTTCCTTGCTTTCCCTTGCCTTCCTTACCTTCCGTTACTCTTTGCTTGCCTTCCGTGCATTGCCTAGCCTTGCGTTGTCGTGCCTTAGCCTTGCCTCGCCTGACCGTGCTTTCCCATGCGTAACCCTTTCCTTGCCTTGCCGTTCATTGCCTAGCGTTCGGTGTCATGCCTTAGACTTGTTTCCCCTTGCCGTGCCGTTCCTTCCGTTACCCTTGCATTTCCTTGCTTTTCCTTGTCTTGCTTAACTTCCGTTACTCTTTGCTTGCCTTCCCTGAATTGCCTAGCCTTGCGTTGTCGTGCCTTTGCCTTATCTCGCCTGACCTTGCCTTCCTTTGCTTTAAGCTTTCCTTGCATTGTCGTGCATTGCCTAGCCTTGCGTTTTCGTGCATTAGCCTTGCCTAGCCTCACCGTGCCTTGCCTTGCGTTACCCTTTGCTTGCCTTGCCGTGCATTGCCTAGCCGTGCGTTGTCGTGCCTTAGCCTTGTTTCCCCTTGCCGGGCAGTTCCTTCCGTTACACTTGCCTTTCTTTGCTTTCCCTTGCCTTCCTTACCTTCCGTTACTCTTTGCTTGCCTTCCGTGCATTGCCTAGCCTTGCGTTGTCGTGCCTTAGCCTTGCCTCGCCTGAACGTGCTTTCCCCATGCGTTACCCGTTCCTTGCCTTGCCGTGCATTGCCCAGCCTGCGTTGCCGTGCCTTAGCCTTGTTTCCCCTTGCCGTGCATTTCCTTCCGTTACCCTTGCCTTTCCTTGCTTTTCCTTGCCTTTCTTACCTTCCGTTACTCTTTGCTTCCCTTCCCTGCATTGCCTAGCCTTGCGTTGTCGTGCCTTAGCCTTATCTCGCCTGACCGTGCCTTCCTTTGCTTTAAGCTTTCCTTGCATTGTCGTGCATTGCCTAGCCTTGCGTTGTCGTGCATTAGCCTTGCCTAGCCTCACCGTGCCTTGCCTTGCGTTACTCTTTGCTTGCCTTGCCGTGCATTGCCTAGCCGTGCGTTGTCGTGCCTTAGCCTTGTTTCCCCTTGCCGTGGCGTGCCTTTTGTTACACTGCTTGCCTGGCTTTGCCTTGCCTTCCTTTCCTTCCGTTACTCTTTCCTTCCCTTGCCGTGCATTGCCTAGCCTTGCATTATCGTGCCTTATCCTTGCCTAACCTGACCGTGCCTTCCCCTGCGTTACCCTTTCCTTGCCTTGCCGTGCATTGCCTATCCCTGCGTTGTCGTGCCTTAGCCTTGTTACCCCTTGCCGTGCCGTTCCCTCCGTTACCCTTGCCTTCCCTTGCTTTCCCTTGCCTTCCTTGCGTTCCGTTACTCTTTGCTTGCTTTCCGTGCATTGCCTAGCCTTGCGTTGTCATGCCTTAGCCTTGCCTCGCCTGACCGTGCTTTCCCATGCGTTACCCTTTCCTTGCCTTGCCGTGCATTGCCTAGCGTGCGTTGTCGTGCCTTAGCCTTGTTTCCCCTTGCCGTGCCGTTCCTTCCGTTACCCTTGACTTTCCTTGCTTTCCCTTGCCTTCCTTACCTTCCGTTACTCTTTGCTTGCCTTCCGTGCATTGCCTAGCATTGCGTTGTCGTGCCTTAGCGTTGCCTCGCCTGACCGTGCTTTCAAATGCGTTACCCTTTCCTTGCCTTGCCGTTCATTGCCTAGCGTTCGCTGTCGTGCCTTAGACTTGTTTCCCCTTGCCGTGCCGTTCCTTCCGTTACCCTGGCATTTCCTTCCTTTTCCTTGCCTTTCTTACCTTCCGTTACTCTTTGCTTGCCTTCCCTGAATTTCCTAGCCTTGCGTTGTCGTGCCTTAGCCTTATCTCGCCTGACCTTGCCTTCCTTTGCTTTAAGCTTTCCTTGCATTGTCGTGCATCGCCTAGCCTTGCGTTTTCGTGCATTAGCCTTGCCTAGCCTCACCGTGCCTTTCCTTGCGTTACCCTTTGCTTGCCTTGCCGTGCATTTCCTAGCCGTGTGTTGTCGTGCCTTAGCCTTGTTTCCCCTTGCCGTGCCGTTCCTTCCGTTACACTTGCCTTTCTTTGCTTTCCCTTGCCTTCCTTACCTTCCGTTACTCTTTGCTTGCCTTCCGTGCATTGCCTAGCCTTGCGTTGTCGTGCCTTAGCCTTGCCTCGCCTGAACGTGCTTTCCCATGCGTTACATTTTCCTTGCCTTGCCGTGCATTGCCTAGCCGTGCGTTGTCGTGCCTTAGCCTTGTTTCCCATTGCCGTGGCGTGCCTTTTGTTAAACTTGCCTTGCCTGGCTTTGCCTTGCCTTCCTTTCCTTCCGTTACTCTTTCCTTGCCTTGCGTGCATTGCCTAGCCCTGCGTTGTCGTTCCTTAGCCTTGTTACCCCTTGCCGTGCCGTTCCTTCCGTTACCCTTGCCTTCCCTTTCTTTCCCTTGCCTTCCTTGCGTTCCGTTACTCTTTGCTTGCTTTCCGTGCATTTCCTAGCCTTGCGTTGTCATGCCTTAGCCTTGCCTCGCCTGACCGTGCTTTCCCATGCTCTACCCTTTCCTTGCCTTGCCGTGCATTGCCTAGCGTGCGTTGTCGTGCCTTAGCCTTGTTTCCCCTTGCCGTGCCGTTCCTTCCGTTACACTTGCCTTTCCTTGCTTTCCCTTGCCTTCCTTACCTTCCGTTACTCTTTGCTTGCCTTCCGTGCATTGCCTAGCCTTGCGTTGTCGTGCCTTAGCCTTGCCTCGCCTGACCGTGCTTTCCCATGCGTTACCCTTTCTTTGCCTTGCCGTTCATTCCCTAGCGTTCGGTGTCGTGCCTTAGTCTTGTTTCCCCTTGCCGTGCCGTTCCTTCTGTTACACTTGCCTTTCCTTGCTTTTCCTTGCCTTGCTTACCTTCCGTTACTCTTTGCTTGCCTTCCCTGAATTGCCTAGCCTTGCGTTGTCGTGCCTTTGCCTTATCTCGACTGACCTTGCCTTCCTTTGCTTTAAGCTTTCCTTGCATTGTCGTGCATTGCCTAGCCTTGCGTTGTCGTGCCTTAGCCTTGCCTCGCCTGAACGTGCTTTCCCATGCGTTACCCTTTCCTTGCCTTGCCGTGCATTGCCCAGCCTGCGTTGCCGTGCCTTAGCCTTGTTTCCCCTTGCCGTGCAGTTCCTTCCGTTACCCTTGCCTTTCCTTGCTTTTCCTTGCCTTGCTTACCTTCCGTTACTCTTTGCTTCCCTTCCCTGCATTGCCTAGGCTTGCGTTGTCGTGCCTTAGCCTTATCTCGCCTGACCGTGCCTTCCTTTGCTTTAAGGTTTCCTTGCATTGTCGTGCATTGCCTAGCCTTGCGTTGTCGTGCATTAGCCTTGCCTTGCCTCACCGTGCCTTGCCTTGCGTTACCCTTTCCTTCCCTATCCGTGGATTACCTAGCTGTGCTTTGTCGTGCCTTAGCCTTGTTTCCACTTGCTGTGCCGTGCCTTTTTCTTACATTTGCCTTGCCTGGCATTGCCTTGCCTTCCTTTCCTTCCGTTACTCTTTCCTTGCCTTGCCGTGCATTGCCTACCCTTGCATTGTCGTGCCTTATCCTTGCCTCACCTGACCGTGCCTTCCCCTGCGTTACCCTTTCCTTGCCTTGCCGTGCATTGCCTAGCCCTGCGTTGTCGTGCCTTAGCCTTGTTACCCCTTGCCGTGCCGTTCCTTCCGTTACCCTTGCCTTCCCTTGCTTTCCCTTGCGTTCCTTGCGTTCCGTTACTCTTTGCTTCCCTTCCCTGCATTGCCTAGCCTTGCGTTGTCGTGCCTTAGCCTTATCTCACCTGACCGTGCCTTCCTTTGCTTTAAGGTTTCCTTGCATTGTCGTGCATTGCCTAGCCTTGCGTTGTCGTGCATTAGCCTTGCCTAGCCTCACCGTGCCTTGCCTTGCGTTACCCTTTCCTTGCCTTGCCGTGCATTGCCTAGCCGTGCGTTGTCGTGCCTTAGCCTTGTTTCCACTTGCTGTGCCGTGCCTTTTTCTTACATTTGCCTTGCCTGTCATTGCCTTGCCTTCTTTTCCTTCCGTTGCTCTTTCCTTGCCTTGCCGTGCATTGCCTACCCTTGCATTGTCGTGCCTTATCCTTGCCTCACCTGACCGTGCCTTCCCCTGCGTTACCCTTTCCTTGCCTTGCCGTGCATTGCCTAGCCGTGCGTTGTAGTGCCTTTGCCTTGTTTCCCCTTGCCGTGCCGTTCCTTCCGTTACACTTGCCTTTCCCTGCTTTCCCTTGACTTCCTTACCTTCCGTTACTCTTTGGTTGCCTTCCGTGCATTGCCTAGCCTTGCGTTGTCGTGCCTTAGCGTTGCCTCGCCTGACCGTGCTTTCAAATGCGTTACCCTTTCCTTGCCTTGCCGTTCATTGCCTAGCGTTCGGTGTCGTGCCTTAGCCTTGTTTCCCCTTGCCGTGCCGTTCCTTCCGTTACCCTGGCCTTTCCTTGCTTTTCCTTGCCTAGCTTACTTTCCGTTACTCTTTGCTTGCCTTCCCTGAATTTCCTAGCCTTGCGTTGTCTTGCCTTAGCCTTATCTCGCCTAACCTTGCCTTCCTTTGCTTTAAGCTTTCCTTGCATTGTCGTGCATCGCCTAGCCTTGCGTTTTCGTGCATTAGCCTTGCCTAGCCTCACCGTGCCTTTCCTTGGGATTCCCTTTGCTTGCCTTGCCGTGCATTGCCTAGCCGTGCGTTGTCGTGCCTTAGACTTGTTTCCCCTTGCCGTGCCGTTCCTTCCGTTACCCTTGCCTTTCCTTGCTTTCCCTTGCCTTCCTTGCCTTCCGTTACTCTTGGCTTGCCTTCTGTGCATTGCCTAGCCTTCCGTTGTCGTGCATTAGCCTTGCCTAGCCTCACCGTGCCTTGCCTTGCGTTACCCTTTCCTTGCCCTGCCGTGCATTGCCTAGCCGTGCGTTGTCGTGCCTTAGCCTTGTTTCCCCTTGCCGTGGCGTGCCTTTTGTTACACTTGCCTTGCCTGGCTTTGCCTTGCCTTCCTTTCCTTCCGTTACTCTTTCCTTGCCTTGCCGTGCATTGCCTAGCCTTGCATTGTCGTGCCTTATGCTTGCCTCTCCAGACCGTGCCTTCCCCTGCGTTACCCTTTCCTTGCCTTGCCGTGCATTGCCTAGCCGTGCGTTGTCGTGCCTTAGCCTTGTTTCCCCTTGCCGTGGCGTGCCTTTTGTTACACTTTCCTTGCATGGCTTTGCGTTGCCTTCCTTTCCTTCCGTTACTCTTTCCTTGCGTTGCCGTGTATTGCCTAGCCTTGCATTTTCGTGCCTTATCCTTGCCTCACCTGACCGTGCCATCCCTTGGGTTACCCTTTCCTTGCCTTGCCGTGCATTGCCTAGCCTTGCGTTGTCGTGCCTTAGCCTTGCCTCGCCTGACCGTGCTTTACCATGCGTTACCCTTTCCTTGCCTTGCCGTAAATTGCCTAGCCTGCGTTGCCGAGCCTTAGCCTTGTTTCCCCTTGCCGTGCCGTTCCTTCCGTTACTCTTGCCTTTCCTTGCTTTTCCTTGCCTTCCTTACGTTCCGTTACTCTTTGCTTCCCTTCCCTGCATTGCCTAGCCTTGCGTTGTCGTGCCTTAGCCTTATCTCGCTTGACCGTGCCTTCCTTTGCTTTAAGCTTTCCTTGCATTGTCGTGCATTGCCTAGCCTTGCGTTGTCGTGCATTAGCCTTGCCTAGCCTCACCGTGCCTTGCCTTGCTTTACCCTTTCCTTGCCTTGCCGTGCATTGCCTAGCCGTGCGTTGTCGTGCCTTAGCCTTGTTTCCCCTTGCCGTGGCGTGCCTTTTGTTACACTTGCCTTGCCTGGCTTTGCCTTGCCTTCCTTTCCTTCCGTTACTCTTTCCTTGCCTTGCCGTGCATTGCCTAGCCTTGCATTGTCGTGCCTTATGCTTGCCTCTCCAGACCGTGCCTTCCCCTGCGTTACCCTTTCCTTGCCTTGCCGTGCATTGCCTAGCCGTGCGTTGTCGTGCCTTAGCCTTGTTTCCCATTGCCGTGGCGTGCCTTTTGTTACACTTGCCTTGCCTGGCTTTGCCTTGCCTTCCTTTCCTTCCGTTACTCTTTCCTTGCCTTGCCGTGCATTGCCTAGCCCTGCGTTGTCGTTCCTTAGCCTTTTTACCCCTTGCCGTGCCATTCCTTCCGTTACCCTTGCCTTCCCTTTCTTTCCCTTGCCTTCCTTGCGTTCCGTTACTCTTTGCTTGCTTTCCGTGCATTGCCTAGCCTTGCGTTGTCATGCCTTAGCCTTGCCTCGCCTGACCGTGCTTTCCCATGCTCTACCCTTTCCTTGCCTTGCCGTGCATTGCCTAGCGTGCGTTGTCGTGCCTTAGCCTTGTTTCCCCTTGCCGTGCCGTTCCTTCCGTTACACTTGCCTTTCCTTGCTTTCCCTTGCCTTCCTTACCTTCCGTTACTCTTTGCTTGCCTTCCGTGCATTGCCTAGCCTTGCGTTGTCGTGCCTTAGCCTTGCCTCGCCTGACCGTGCTTTCCCATGCGTTACCCTTTCTTTGCCTTGCCGTTCATTCCCTAGCGTTCGGTGTCGTGCCTTAGTCTTGTTTCCCCTTGCCGTGCCGTTCCTTCTGTTACACTTGCCTTTCCTTGCTTTCCCTTGCCTTCCTTGCGTTCCGTTACTCTTTGCTTGCTTTCCGTGAATTGCCTAGCCTTGCGTTGTCATGCCTTAGCCTTGCCTCGCCTGAACGTGCTTTCCCATGCGTTACCCTTTCCTTGCCTTGCCGTGCATTGCCTAGCGTGCGTTGTCGTGCCTTAGCCTTATCTGGCCTGACCGTGCCTTCCTTTGCTTTAAGCTTTCCTTGCATTGTCGTGCATTGCCAAGCCTTGCGTTGTCGTGCCTTAGCCTTGCCTCCCCTCACCGTGCCTTGCCTTGCGTTACCCTTTCCTTGCCTTGCCGTGCATTTCCTAGCCGTGTGTTGTCGTGCCTTAGCCTTGTTTCCCCTTGCCGTTGCGTGCCTTTTGTTACACTTGCCTTGCCTGGCTTTCCTTGCCTTCCTTTCCTTCCGTTACTCTTTCCTTGCCTTGCCGTGCATTGCCTAGACCTGCGTTGTCGTGCCTTAGCCTTGTTACGCCTTGCCGTGCCGTTCCTTCCGTTACCCTTGCCTTCCCTTGCTTTCCCTTGCCTTCCTTGCGTTCCGTTACTCTTTGCTTGCTTTCCGTGCATTGCCTAGACTTGCGTTGTCATGCCTTAGGCTTGCCTCCCCTGACCGTGCTTTCCCATGCGTTACCCTTTCCTTGCCTTGCCGTGCATTGCCCAGCCTGCGTTGCCGTGCCTTAACCTTGTTTCCCCTTGCCGTGCAGTTCCTTCCGTTACCCTTGCCTTTCCTTGCTTTTCCTTGCCTTGCTTACCTTCCGTTACTCTTTGCTTCCCTTCCCTGCATTGCCTAGCCTTGCGTTGTCGTGCCTTAGCCTTATCTCGCCTGACCGTGCCTTCCTTTGCTTTAAGCTTTCCTTGCATTGTCGTGTATTGCCTAGCCTTGCATTGTCGTGCATTAGCCTTGCCTAGCCTCACCGTGCCTTGCCTTGTTTTACCCTTTCCTTGCCTTGCCGTGCATTGCCTAGCCGTGCGTTTTCGTGCCTTAGCCTTGTTTCCCCTTGCCGTGGCGTGCCTTTTGTTACACTTGCCTTGCCTGGCGTTGCCTTGCCTTCCTTCCGTTACTCTTTCCTTGCCTTGCCGTGCATTGCCTAGCCTTGCATTGTCGTGCCTTATCCTTGCCTCACCTGACCGTGCCTTCCCCCTGCGTTACCCTTTCTTTGCCTTGCCGTGCATTGCCTAGCCCTGCGTTGTCGTGCCTTAGCCTTGTTACCCCTTGCCGTGCCGTTCCTTCCGTTACCCTTGCCTTCCCTTGCTTTCCCTTTCCTTCCTTGCGTTCCGTTACTCTTTGCTTGCTTTCCGTGCATTGCCTAGCCTTGCGTTGTCATGCCTTAGCCTTGCCTCGCCTGATGGTGCTTTCCCATGCGTTACCCTTTCCTTGCCTTGCCGTGCATTGCCTAGCGTGCGTTGTCGTGCCTTAGGCTTGTTTCCCCTTGCCGTGCCGTTCCTTCCGTTACACTTGCCTTTCCTTGCTTTCCCTTGCCTTCCTTACCTTCCGTTACTCTTTGCTTGCCTTCCGTGCATTGCCTAGCCTTGCGTTGTCGTGCCTTAGCCTTGCCTCGCCTGACCGTGCTTTCCCATGCGTAACCCTTTCCTTGCCTTGCCGTTCATTGCCTAGCGTTCGGTGTCGTGCCTTAGACTTGTTTCCCCTTGCCGTGCCGTTCCTTCCGTTACCCTTGCCTTTCCTTGCTTTTCCTTGTCTTGCTTAACTTCCGTTACTCTTTGCTTGCCTTCCCTGAATTGCCTAGCCTTGCGTTGTCGTGCCTTTGCCTTATCTCGCCTGACCTTGCCTTCCTTTGCTTTAAGCTTTCCTTGCATTGTCGTGCATTGCCTAGCCTTGCGTTTTCGTGCATTAGCCTTGCCTAGCCTCACCGTGCCTTGCCTTGCGTTACCCTTTGCTTGCCTTGCCGTGCATTGCCTAGCCGTGCGTTGTCGTGCCTTAGCCTTGTTTCCCCTTGCCGGGCAGTTCCTTCCGTTACACTTGCCTTTCTTTGCTTTCCCTTGCCTTCCTTACCTTCCGTTACTCTTTGCTTGCCTTCCGTGCATTGCCTAGCCTTGCGTTGTCGTGCCTTAGCCTTGCCTCGCCTGAACGTGCTTTCCCCATGCGTTACCCGTTCCTTGCCTTGCCGTGCATTGCCCAGCCTGCGTTGCCGTGCCTTAGCCTTGTTTCCCCTTGCCGTGCATTTCCTTCCGTTACCCTTGCCTTTCCTTGCTTTTCCTTGCCTTGCTTACCTTCCGTTACTCTTTGCTTCCCTTCCCTGCATTGCCTAGCCTTGCGTTGTCGTGCCTTAGCCTTATCTCGCCTGACCGTGCCTTCCTTTGCTTTAAGCTTTCCTTGCATTGTCGTGCATTGCCTAGCCTTGCGTTGTCGTGCATTAGCCTTGCCTAGCCTCACCGTGCCTTGCCTTGCGTTACTCTTTGCTTGCCTTGCCGTGCATTGCCTAGCCGTGCGTTGTCGTGCCTTAGCCTTGTTTCCCCTTGCCGTGGCGTGCCTTTTGTTACACTTGCCTTGCCTGGCTTTGCCTTGCCTTCCTTTCCTTCCGTTACTCTTTCCTTGCCTTGCCGTGCATTGCCTAGCCTTGCATTGTCGTGCCTTATGCTTGCCTCTCCAGACCGTGCCTTCCCCTGCGTTACCCTTTCCTTGCCTTGCCGTGCATTGCCTAGCCGTGCGTTGTCGTGCCTTAGCCTTGTTTCCCATTGCCGTGGCGTGCCTTTTGTTACACTTGCCTTGCCTGGCTTTGCCTTGCCTTCCTTTCCTTCCGTTACTCTTTCCTTGCCTTGCCGTGCATTGCCTAGCCCTGCGTTGTCGTTCCTTAGCCTTTTTACCCCTTGCCGTGCCATTCCTTCCGTTACCCTTGCCTTCCCTTTCTTTCCCTTGCCTTCCTTGCGTTCCGTTACTCTTTGCTTGCTTTCCGTGCATTGCCTAGCCTTGCGTTGTCATGCCTTAGCCTTGCCTCGCCTGACCGTGCTTTCCCATGCTCTACCCTTTCCTTGCCTTGCCGTGCATTGCCTAGCGTGCGTTGTCGTGCCTTAGCCTTGTTTCCCCTTGCCGTGCCGTTCCTTCCGTTACACTTGCCTTTCCTTGCTTTCCCTTGCCTTCCTTACCTTCCGTTACTCTTTGCTTGCCTTCCGTGCATTGCCTAGCCTTGCGTTGTCGTGCCTTAGCCTTGCCTCGCCTGACCGTGCTTTCCCATGCGTTACCCTTTCTTTGCCTTGCCGTTCATTCCCTAGCGTTCGGTGTCGTGCCTTAGTCTTGTTTCCCCTTGCCGTGCCGTTCCTTCTGTTACACTTGCCTTCCCTTGCTTTCCCTTGCCTTCCTTGCGTTCCGTTACTCTTTGCTTGCTTTCCGTGCATTGCCTAGCCTTGCGTTGTCATGCCTTAGCCTTGCCTCGCCTGAACGTGCTTTCCCATGCGTTACCCTTTCCTTGCCTTGCCGTGCATTGCCTAGCGTGCGTTGTCGTGCCTTAGCCTTATCTGGCCTGACCGTGCCTTCCTTTGCTTTAAGCTTTCCTTGCATTGTCGTGCATTGCCTAGCCTTGCGTTGTCGTGCATTAAACTTGCCTAGCCTCACCGTGCCTTGCCTTGCGTTACCCTTTCCTTGCCTTGCCGTGCATTTCCTAGCCGTGTGTTGTCGTGCCTTAGCCTTGTTTCACCTTGCCGTTGCGTGCCTTTTGTTACACTTGCCTTGCCTGGCTTTCCTTGCCTTCCTTTCCTTCCGTTACTCTTTCCTTGCCTTGCCGTGCATTGCCTAGACCTGCGTTGTCGTGCCTTAGCCTTGTTACGCCTTGCCGTGCCGTTCCTTCCGTTACCCTTGCCTTCCCTTGCTTTCCCTTGCCTTCCTTGCGTTCCGTTACTCTTTGCTTGCTTTCCGTGCATTGCCTAGCCTTGCGTTGTCATGCCTTAGGCTTGCCTCGCCTGACCGTGCTTTCCCATGCGTTACCCTTTCCTTGAATTGCCATGCATTGTCTAGCGTGCGTTGCCGTGCCTTAGCCTTGTTTCCCCTTGCCGTGCAGTTCCTTCCGTTACCCTTGCCTTTCCTTGCTTTTCCTTGCCTTGCTTAGCTTCCGTTACTCTTTGCTTCCCTTCCCTGCATTGCCTAGCCTTGCGTTGTCGTGCCTTAGCCTTATCTCGCCTGACCGTGCCTTCCTTTGCTTTAAGCTTTCCTTGCATTGTCGTGTATTGCCTAGCCTTGCATTGTCGTGCATTAGCCTTGCCTAGCCTCACCGTGCCTTGCCTTGTTTTACCCTTTACTTGCCTTGCCGTGCATTGCCTAGCCGTGCGTTGTCGTGCCTTAGCCTTGTTTCCCCTTGCCGTGGCGTGCTTTTTGTTACACTTGCCTTGCCTGGCTTTGCCTTGCCTTCCTTCCGTTACTCTTTCCTTGCCTTGCCGTGCATTGCCTAGCCTTGCATTGTCGTGCCTTATCCTTGCCTCACCTGACCGTGCCTTCCCCTGCGTTACCCTTTCTTTGCCTTGCCGTGCATTGCCTAGCCCTCCGTTGTCGTGCCTTAGCCTTGTTACCCCTTGCCGTGCCGTTCCTTCCGTTACCCTTGCCTTCCCTTGCTTTCCCTTGCCTTCCTTGCGTTCCGTTACTCTTTGCTTGCTTTCCGTGCATTGCCTAGCCTTGCGTTGTCATGCCTTAGCCTTGCCTCGCCTGATCGTGCTTTCCCATGCGTTACCCTTTCCTTGCCTTGCCGTTCATTGCCTAGCGTGCGTTGTCGTGCCTTAGGCTTGTTTCCCCTTGCCGTGCCGTTCCTTCCGTTACACTTGCCTTTCCTTGCTTTCCCTTGCCTTCCTTACCTTCCGTTACTCTTTGCTTGCCTTCCGTGCATTGCCTAGCCTTGCGTTGTCGTGCCTTAGCCTTGCCTCGCCTGACCGTGCTTTCCCATGCGTAACCCTTTCCTTGCCTTGCCGTTCATTGCCTAGCGTTCGGTGTCATGCCTTAGACTTGTTTCCCCTTGCCGTGCCGTTCCTTCCGTTACCCTTGCATTTCCTTGCTTTTCCTTGTCTTGCTTAACTTCCGTTACTCTTTGCTTGCCTTCCCTGAATTGCCTAGCCTTGCGTTGTCGTGCCTTTGCCTTATCTCGCCTGACCTTGCCTTCCTTTGCTTTAAGCTTTCCTTGCATTGTCGTGCATTGCCTAGCCTTGCGTTTTCGTGCATTAGCCTTGCCTAGCCTCACCGTGCCTTGCCTTGCGTTACCCTTTGCTTGCCTTGCCGTGCATTGCCTAGCCGTGCGTTGTCGTGCCTTAGCATTGTTTCCCCTTGCCGGGCAGTTCCTTCCGTTACACTTGCCTTTCTTTGCTTTCCCTTGCCTTCCTTACCTTCCGTTACTCTTTGCTTGCCTTCCGTGCATTGCCTAGCCTTGCGTTGTCGTGCCTTAGCCTTGCCTCGCCTGAACGTGCTTTCCCCATGCGTTACCCGTTCCTTGCCTTGCCGTGCATTGCCCAGCCTGCGTTGCCGTGCCTTAGCCTTGTTTCTCCTTGCCGTGCATTTCCTTCCGTTACCCTTGCCTTTCCTTGCTTTTCCTTGCCTTTCTTACCTTCCGTTACTCTTTGCTTCCCTTCCCTGCATTGCCTAGCCTTGCGTTGTCGTGCCTTAGCCTTATCTCGCCTGACCGTGCCTTCCTTTGCTTTAAGCTTTCCTTGCATTGTCGTGCATTGCCTAGCCTTGCGTTGTCGTGCATTAGCCTTGCCTAGCCTCACCGTGCCTTGCCTTGCGTTACTCTTTGCTTGCCTTGCCGTGCATTGCCTAGCCGTGCGTTGTCGTGCCTTAGCCTTGTTTCCCCTTGCCGTGGCGTGCCTTTTGTTACACTGCTTGCCTGGCTTTGCCTTGCCTTCCTTTCCTTCCGTTACTCTTTCCTTCCCTTGCCGTGCATTGCCTAGCCTTGCATTATCGTGCCTTATCCTTGCCTAACCTGACCGTGCCTTCCCCTGCGTTACCCTTTCCTTGCCTTGCCGTGCATTGCCTAGCCCTGCGTTGTCGTGCCTTAGCCTTGTTACCCCTTGCCGTGCCGTTCCCTCCGTTACCCTTGCCTTCCCTTGCTTTCCCTTGCCTTCCTTGCGTTCCGTTACTCTTTGCTTGCTTTCCGTGCATTGCCTAGCCTTGCGTTGTCATGCCTTAGCCTTGCCTCGCCTGACCGTGCTTTCCCATGCGTTACCCTTTCCTTGCCTTGCCGTGCATTGCCTAGCGTGCGTTGTCGTGCCTTAGCCTTGTTTCCCCTTGCCGTGCCGTTCCTTCCGTTACCCTTGACTTTCCTTGCTTTCCCTTGCCTTCCTTACCTTCCGTTACTCTTTGCTTGCCTTCCGTGCATTGCCTAGCCTTGCGTTGTCGTGCCTTAGCGTTGCCTCGCCTGACCGTGCTTTCAAATGCGTTACCCTTTCCTTGCCTTGCCGTTCATTGCCTAGCGTTCGGTGTCGTGCCTTAGACTTGTTTCCCCTTGCCGTGCCGTTCCTTCCGTTACCCTGGCCTTTCCTTCCTTTTCCTTGCCTTTCTTACCTTCCGTTACTCTTTGCTTGCCTTCCCTGAATTTCCTAGCCTTGCGTTGTCGTGCCTTAGCCTTATCTCGCCTGACCTTGCCTTCCTTTGCTTTAAGCTTTCCTTGCATTGTCGTGCATCGCCTAGCCTTGCGTTTTCGTGCATTAGACTTGCCTAGCCTCACCGTGCCTTTCCTTGCGTTACCCTTTGCTTGCCTTGCCGTGCATTGCCTAGCCGTGTGTTGTCGTGCCTTAGCATTGTTTCCCCTTGCCGTGCCGTTCCTTCCGTTACACTTGCCTTTCTTTGCTTTCCCTTGCCTTCCTTACCTTCCGTTACTCTTTGCTTGCCTTCCGTGCATTGCCTAGCCTTGCGTTGTCGTGCCTTAGCCTTGCCTCGCCTGAACGTGCTTTCCCATGCGTTACATTTTCCTTGCCTTGCCGTGCATTGCCTAGCCTACGTTGCCGTGCCTTAGCCTTGTTTCCCCTTGCCGTGCCGTTCCTTCCGTTACCCTTGCCTTCCCTTGCTTTCCTTTGCCTTCCTTGCGTTCCGTTACTCTTTGCTTGCTTTCCGTGCATTGCCTAGCCTTGCGTTGTCATGCCTTAGCCTTGCCTCGCCTCACCGTGCCTTGCCTTGCGTTACCCTTTCCTTGCCTTGCCGTGCATTGCCTAGCCGTGCGTTGTCGTGTCTTAGACTTGTTTCCCCTTGCCGTGCCGTTCCTTCCGTTACCCTTGCCTTCCCTTGCTTTCCCTTGCCTTCCTTGCGTTCCGTTACACTTTGCTTGCCTTCCGTGCATTGCCTAGCCTTGCGTTGTCGTGCCTTAGCCTTATCTGGCCTGACCGTGCCTTCCTTTGCTTTAAGCTTTCCTTGCTTTGTCGTGCATTGCCTAGCCTTGCGTTGTCGTGCATTAACCTTGCCTAGCCTCACCGTGCCTTGCCTTGCGTTACCCTTTCCTTGCCTTGCCGTGCATTTCCTAGCCGTGTGTTGTCGTGCCTTAGCCTTGTTTCCCCTTGCCGTTTCGTGCCTTTTGTTACACTTGCCTTGCCTGGCTTTCCTTGCCTTCCTTTCCTTCCGTTACTCTTTCCTTGCCTTGCCGTGCATTGCCTAGCCCCGCGTTGTCGTGCCTTAGCCTTGTTACCCCTTGCCGTGCCGTTCCTTCCGTTACCCTTGCCTTCCCTTGCTTTCCCTTGCCTTCCTTGCGTTCCGTTACTCTTTGCTTGCTTTCCGTGCATTGCCTAGCCTTGCGTTGTCATGCCTTAGGCTTGCCTCGCCTGACCGTGCTTTCCCATGCGTTACCCTTTCCTTGAATTGCCGTGCATTGCCTAGCGTGCGTTGTCGTGCCTTTGCCTTGTTTCCACTTGCCATGCCGTTCCTTCCGTTACACTTGCCTTTCCTTGCTTTCCCTTGCCTTCCTTACCTTCCGTTACTCTTTTCTTGCCTTGCCGTGCACTGCCTAGCTTTGCAATGTCGTGCATTAGCCTTGCCTCACCTGACCGTGCCTTCCCTTGCGTTACCCTTTCCTTGCCTTGCGGTGCATTGCCTAGCCCTGCGTTGTCGTGCCTTAGCCTTGTTACCCCTTGCCGTGCCGTTCCTTCCGTTACCCTTGCCTTCCCTTGCTTTCCCTTTCCTTCCTTGCGTTCCGTTACTCCTTGCTTGCTTTCCGTGCATTGCCTAGCCTTGCGTTGGCTTTCCTTAGCCTTGCCTCGCCTGACCGTGCTTTCCCATGCGTTACCCTTTCCTTGCCTTGCCGTGAATTGCCTAGCCTGCGTTGCCGTGCCTTAGCCTTGTTTTCCCTTGCCGTGCCGTTCCTTCCGTTACCCTTGACTTTCCTTGCTTTCCCTTGCCTTCCTTGCCTTCCGTTACTCTTTGCTTCCCTTCCCTGCATTGCTTAGCCTTGCGTTGTCGTGCCTTAGCCTTATCTCGCCTGACCGTGCCTTCCTTTGCTTTAAGCTTTCCTTGCATTGTCGTGCATTGCCTAGCCTTGCGTTGTCGTGCATTACCCTTGCCTAGCCTCACCGTGCCTTGCCTTGCGTTACACTTTCCTTGCCTTGCCGTGCATTGCCTAGCCGTGTGTTGTCGTGCCTTAGCCTTGTTTCCCCTTGCCGTGGCGTGCCTTTTGTTACACTTGCCTTGCCTGGCTTTGCCTTGCCTTCCTTTCCTTCCGTTACTCTTTCCTTGCCTTGCCGTGCATTGCCTAGCCTTGCATTGTCGTGCCTTATGCTTGCCTCTCCAGACCGTGCCTTCCCCTGCATTACCCTTTGCTTGCCTTGCCGTGCATTGCCTAGCCGTGCGTTGCCGTGCCTTAGCCTTGTTTCCCCTTGCCGTGCCGTTCCTTCCGTTACATTGCTTTTCTTTGCTTTCCCTTGCCTTCCTTACCTTCCGTTACTCTTTGCTTGCCTTCCGTGCATTGCCTAGCCTTGCGTTGTCGTGCCTTAGCCTTGCGTCGCCTGAACGTGCTTTCCCATGCGTTACCCTTTCCTTGCCTTGCCGTGCATTGCCCAGCCTGCGTTGCCGTGCCTTAGCCTTGTTTCCCCTTGCCGTGCAGTTCCTTCCGTTACCCTTGCCTTTCCTTGCTTTCCCTTGCCTTGCTTACTTTCCGTTACTCTTTGCTTCCCTTCCTTGCATTGCCTAGCCTTGCGTTGTCGTGCCTTAGCCTTATCTCGCCTGACCGTGCCTTCCTTTGCTTTAAGCTTTCCTTGCATTGTCTTGCATTGCCTACCCTTGCGTTGTCGTGCATTAGCCTTGCCTAGCCTCACCGTGCCTTGCCTTGCGTTACCCTTTCCTTGCCTTGCCGTGCATTGCCTAGCCGTGCGTTGTCGTGCCTTAGCCTTGTTTCCCCTTGCCGTGGCGTGCCTTTTGTTACACTTGCCTTGCCTGGCTTTGCCTTGCCTTCCTTTCCTTCCGTTACTCTTTCCTTGCCTTGCCGTGCATTGCCTAGCCTTGCATTGTCGTGCCTTATCCTTGCCTCGCCTGACCGTGCTTTCCCATGCGTTACCCTTTCCTTGCCTTGCCGTGCATTTCCTAGCCGTGCGTTGTCGTGCCTTAGCCTTGTTTCCCCTTGCCGTGCCGTTCCTTCCGTTACCCTTGCCTTCCCTTGCTTTCCCTTGCCTTCCTTACCTTCCGTTACTCTTTGCTTGCCTTCCGTGCATTGCCTAGCCTTGCGTTGTCGTGCCTTATCCTTACCTCGCCTGACCGTGCCTTGAATTGCGTTACCCTTTCCTTGCCTTGCCGTGCATTGCCTAGCTCTGCGTTGTCGTGCCTTAGCCTTGTTTACCCTTGCCGTGCCGTGCCTTTTGTTACACTTGCCTTGCCTGGCTTTGCCTTGCCTTCCTTTCCTTCCGTTACTCTTTCCTTGCCTTGCCGTGCACTGCCTAGCTTTGCATTGTCGTGCATTAGCCTTGCCTCACCTGACCGTGCCTTCCCTTGCGTTACCCTTTCCTTGCCTTGCGGTGAATTGCCTAGCCCTGCCTTCTCGTGCCTTAGCCTTGTTACCCCTTGCCGTGCCGTTCCTTCCGTTTCCCTTGCCTTCCCTTGCTTTCCGTTTCCTTCCTTGGGTTCCGTTACTCCTTGCTTGCTTTCCGTGCATTGCCTAGCCTTGCGTTGTCGTGCCTTAGCCTTGCCTCGCCTGACCGTGCTTTCCCATGCGTTACTCTTTGCTTGCCTTCCGTGCGTTGCCTAGCCTGCGTTGCCGTGCCTTAGCCTTGTTTCCCCTTGCCGTGCCGTTCCTTCCGTTACCCTTGACTTTCCTTGCTTTCCCTTGCCTTGCTTACCTTCCGTTACTCTTTGCTTCCCTTCCCTGCATTGCCTAGCCTTGCGTTGTCGTGCCTTAGCCTTATCTCGCCTGACCGTGCCTTCCTTTGCTTTAAGCTTTCCTTGCATTGTCGTGCATTGCCTAGCCTTGCGTTGTCGTGCATTAGCCTTGCCTAGCCTCACCGTGCCTTGCCTTGCGTTACACTTTCATTGCCTTGCCGTGCATTGCCTAGCCGTGCGTTGTCGTGCCTTAGCCTTGTTTCCCCTTTCCGTGGCGTGCCTTTTGTTACACTTGCCTTGCCTGGCTTTGCCTTGCCTTCCTTTCCTTCCGTTACACTTTCCTTGCCTTGCCGTGCATTGCCTAGCCTTGCATTGTCGTGCCTTATGCTTGCCTCTCCAGACCGTGCCTTCCCCTGCATTACCCTTTCCTTGCCTTGCCGTGGATTGCCTAGCCGTGCGTTGTCGTGCCTTAGCCTTGTTTCCCATTGCCGTGGCGTGCCTTTTGTTACACTTGCCTTGCCTGGCTTTCCCTTGCCTTCCTTTCCTTCCGTTACTCTTTCCTTGCCTTGCCGTGCATTGCCTAGCCTTGCGTTGTCATGCCTTAGCCTTGCCTCGCCTGACCGTGCTTTCCCATGCGTTACCATTTCCTTTCCTTGCCGTGCATTGCCTAGCGTTCGGTGTCGTGCCTTAGACTTGTTTCCCCTTGCCGTGCCTTTCCTTCCGTTACAATTGCATTTCCTTGCTTTCCCTTGCCTTCCTTACCTTCCGTTACACTTTGCTTGCCTTCCGTGCATTGCCTAGCCTTGCGTTGTCGTGCCTTAGCCTTATCTCGCCTGACCGTGCCTTCCTTTGCTTTAAGCTTTCCTTGCATTGTCGTGCATTGCCTAGCCTTGCGTTGTCGTGCATTAGCCTTGCCTAGCCTCACCGTGCCTTGCCTTGCGTTACCCTTTCCTTGCCTTGCCGTGCATTTCCTAGCCGTGTGTTGTCGTGCCTTAGCCTTGTTTCCCCTTGCCGTTTCGTGCCTTTTGTTACACTTGCCTTGCCTGGCTTTCCTTGCCTTCCTTTCCTTCCGTTACTCTTTCCTTGCCTTGCCGTGCATTGCCTAGCCATTAGCCTTGCCTAGCCTCACCGTGCCTTGCCTTGCGTTACCCTTTGCTTGCCTTGCCGTGCATTGCCTAGCCGTGCGTTGTCGTGCCTTAGCCTTGTTACCCCTTGCCGTGCCGTTCCTTCCGTTACCCTTGCCTTCCCTTGCTTTCCCTTGCCTTCCTTGCGTTCCGTTACTCTTTGCTTGCTTTCCGTGCATTGCCTAGCCTTGCGTTGTCATGCCTTAGGCTTGCCTCGCCTGACCGTGCTTTCCCATGCGTTACCCTTTCCTTGCCTTGCCGTGCATTGCCTAGCGTGCGTTGTCGTGCCTTAGCCTTGTTTCCCCTTGCCGTGCCGTTCCTTCCGTTACACTTGCCTTTCCTTGCTTTCCCTTGCCTTCCTTACCTTCCGTTACTCTTTGCTTGCCTTCCGTGCATTGCCTAGCCTTGCGTTGTCGTGCCTTATCCTTACCTCGCCTGACCGTGCCTTGAATTGCGTTACCCTTTCCTTGCCTTGCCGTGCATTGCCTAGCTCTGCGTTGTCGTGCCGTAGCCTTGTTTACCCTTGCCGTGCCGTGCCTTTTGTTACACTTGCCTTGCCTGGCTTTGCCTTGCCTTCCTTTCCTTCCGTTACTCTTTCCTTGCCTTGCCGTGCACTGCCTAGCTTTGCATTGTCGTGCATTAGCCTTGCCTCACCTGACCGTGCCTTCCCTTGCGTTACCCTTTCCTTGCCTTGCGGTGAATTGCCTAGCCCTGCCTTCTCGTGCCTTATCCTTGTTACCCCTTGCCGTGCCGTTCCTTCCGTTACCCTTGCCTTCCCTTGCTTTCCGTTTCCTTCCTTGCGTTCCGTTACTCCTTGCTTGCTTTCCGTGCATTGCCTAGCCTTGCGTTGTCGTGCCTTAGCCTTGCCTCGCCTGACCGTGCTTTCCCATGCGTTTCCCTTTCCTTGCCTTGCCGTGAATTGCCTAGCCTGCGTTGCCGTGCCTTAGCCTTGTTTTCCCTTGCCGTGCCGTTCCTTCCGTTACCCTTGACTTTCCTTGCTTTCCCTTGCCTTCCTTGCCTTCCGTTACTCTTTGCTTCCCTTCCCTGCATTGCCTAGCCTTGCGTTGTCGTGCCTTAGCCTTATCTCGCCTGACCGTGCCTTCCTTTGCTTTAAGCTTTCCTTGCATTGTCGTGCATTGCCTAGCCTTGCGTTGTCGTGCATTAGCCTTGCCTAGCCTCACCGTGCCTTGCCTTGCGTTACACTTTCCTTGCCTTGCCGTGCATTGCCTAGCCGTGTGTTGTCGTGCCTTAGCCTTGTTTCCCCTTGCCGTGGCGTGCCTTTTGTTACACTTGCCTTGCCTGGCTTTGCCTTGCCTTCCTTTCCTTCCGTTACTCTTTCCTTGCCTTGCCATGCATTGCCTAGCCTTGCATTGTGGTGCCTTCTGCTTGCCTCTCCAGACCGTGCCTTCCCCTGGATTACCCTTTGCTTGCCTTGCCGTGCATTGCCTAGCCGTGCGTTGCCGTGCCTTAGCCTTGTTTCCCCTTGCCGTGCCGTTCCTTCCGTTACATTGCTTTTCTTTGCTTTCCCTTGCCTTCCTTACCTTCCGTTACTCTTTGCTTGCCTTCCGTGCATTGCCTAGCCTTGCGTTGTCGTGCCTTAGCCTTGCCTCGCCTGAACGTGCTTTCCCATGCGTTACCCTTTCCTTGCCTTGCCGTGCATTGCCCAGCCTGCGTTGCCGTGCCTTAGCCTTGTTTCCCCTTGCCGTGCAGTTCCTTCCGTTACCCTTGCCTTTCCTTGCTTTCCCTTGCCTTGCTTACTTTCCGTTACTCTTTGCTTCCCTTCCCTGCATTGCCTAGCCTTGCGTTGTCGTGCCTTAGCCTTATCTCGCCTGACCGTGCCTTCCTTTGCTTTAAGCTTTCCTTGCATTGTCTTGCATTGCCTAGCCTTGCGTTGTCGTGCATTAGCCTTGCCTAGCCTCACCGTGCCTTGCCTTGCGTTACCCTTTCCTTGCCTTGCCGTGCATTGCCTAGCCGTGCGTTGTCGTGCCTTAGCCTTGTTTCCCCTTGCCGTGGCGTGCCTTTTGTTACACTTGCCTTGCCTGGCTTTGCCTTGCCTTCCTTTCCTTCCGTTACTCTTTCCTTGCCTTGCCGTGCATTGCCTAGCCTTGCATTGTCGTGCCTTATCCTTGCCTCGCCTGACCGTGCTTTCCCATGCGTTACCCTTTCCTTGCCTTGCCGTGCATTTCCTAGCCGTGCGTTGTCGTGCCTTAGCCTTGTTTCCCCTTGCCGTGCCGTTCCTTCCGTTACACTTGCCTTTCCCTGCTTTCCCTTGCCTTCCTTACCTTCCGTTACTCTTTGCTTGCCTTCCGTGCATTGCCGAGCCTTGCGTTGTCGTGCCTTAGCGTTGCCTCGCCTGACCGTGCTTTGAAATGCGTTACCCTTTCCTTGCCTTGCCGTTCATTGCCTAGCGTTCGGTGTCGTGCCTTAGCTTTGTTTCCCCTTGCCGTTTCGTGCCTTTTGTTACACTTGCCTTGCCTGGCTTTCCTTGCCTTCCTTTCCTTCCGTTACTCTTTCCTTGCCTTGCCGTGCATTGCCTAGCCCCGCGTTGTCGTGCCTTAGCCTTGATACCCCTTGCCGTGCCGTTCCTTCCGTTACCCTTGCCTTCCCTTGCTTTCCCTTGCCTTCCTTGCGTTCCGTTACTCTTTGCTTGCTTTCCGTGCATTGCCTAGCCTTGCGTTGTCATGCCTTAGGCTTGCCTCGCCTGACCGTGCTTTCCCATGCGTTACCCTTTCCTTGAATTGCCGTGCATTGCCTAGCGTGCGTTGTCGTGCCTTTGCCTTGTTTCCACTTGCCATGCCGTTCCTTTCGTTACACTTGCCTTTCCTTGCTTTCCCTTGCCTTCCTTACCTTCCGTTACTCTTTGCTTGCCTTCCGTGCATTGCCTAGCCTTGCGTTGTCGTGCCTTATCCTTACCTCGCCTGACCGTGCCTTGAATTGCGTTACCCTTTCCTTGCCTTGCCGTGCATTGCCTAGCTCTGCGTTGTCGTGCCGTAGCCTTGTTTACCCTTGCCGTGTCGTGCCTTTTGTTACACTTGCCTTGCCTGGCTTTGCCTTGCCTTCCTTTCCTTCCGTTACTCTTTCCTTGCCTTGCCGTGCACTGCCTAGCTTTGCAGTGTCGTGCATTAGCCTTGCCTCACCTGACCGTGCCTTCCCTTGCGTTACCCTTTCCTTGCCTTGCGGTGAATTGCCTAGCCCTGCCTTCTCGTGCCTTAGCCTTGTTACCCCTTGCCGTGCCGTTCCTTCCGTTTCCCTTGCCTTCCCTTGCTTTCCGTTTCCTTCCTTGCGTTCCGTTACTCCTTGCTTGCTTTCCGTGCATTGCCTAGCCTTGCGTTGTCGTGCCTTAGCCTTGCCTCGCCTGACCGTGCTTTCCCATGCGTTACACTTTCCTTGCCTTGCCGTGAATTGCCTAGCCTGCGTTGCCGTGCCTTAGCCTTGTTTTCCCTTGCCTTCCTTACCTTCCGTTACTCTTTGCTTCCCTTCCCTGCATTGCCTAGCCTTGCGTTGTCGTGCCTTAGCCTTATCTCGCCTGACCGTGCCTTCCTTTGCTTTAAGCTTTCCTTGCATTGTCGTGCATTGCCTAGCCTTGCGTTGTCGTGCATTAGCCTTGCCTAGCCTCACCGTGCCTTGCCTTGCGTTACACTTTCCTTGCCTTGCCGTGCATTGCCTAGCCGTGCGTGGTCGTGCCTTAGCCTTGTTTCCCCTTGCCGTGGCGTGCCTTTTGTTACACTTGCCTTGCCTGGCTTTGCCTTGCCTTCCTTTCCTTCCGTTACTCTTTCCTTGCCTTGCCGTGCATTGCCTAGCCTTGCATTTTCGTGCCTTATGCTTGCCTCTCCAGACCGTGCCTTCCCCTGCGTTACCCTTTCCTTGCCTTGCCGTGCATTGCCTAGCCCTGCGTTGTCGTGCCTTAGCCTTGTTACCCCTTGGCGTGCTTTCCCTTGCCTTCCTTACCTTCCGTTACTCTTTGCTTGCCTTCCGTGCATTGCCTAGACCGTGCTCGTGCATTGCCTAGCCTTGCGTTGTCGTGCCTTAGCCTTGCCTCGCCTGAACGTGCTTTCCCATGCGTTACCCTTTCCTTGCCTTGCCGTGCATTGCCCAGCCTGCGTTGCCGTGCCTTAGCCTTGTTTCCCCTTGCCGTGCCGTTCCTTCCGTTACCCTTGCCTTTCCTTGCTTTTCCTTGCCTTCCTTACCTTCCGTTTCTCTTTGCTTCCCTTCCCTGCATTGCCTAGCCTTGCGTTGTCGTGCCTTAGCCTTACTCTTTCCTTGCCTTGCCGTGCATTGCCTAGCTTTGCATTGTCGTGCATTAGCCTTGCCTCACCTGACCGTGCCTTCCCTTGCACTTGCCTTGCCTGGCTTTGCCTTGCCTTCCTTTCCTTCCGTTACTCTTTCCTTGCCTTGCCGTGCGTTGTCGTGCCTTAGCCTTGTTTCCCCTTGCCGTGCCGTTCCTTCCGTTACCCTTGCCTTCCCTTGCTTTCCCTTTCCTTCCTTGTGTTCCGTTACTCCTTGCTTGCTTTCCGTGCATTGCCTAGCCTTGCGTTGTCGTGCCTTAGCCTTGCCTCGCCTGACCGTGCTTTCCCATGCGTTACCCTTTCCTTGCCTTGCCGTGCATTTCCTAGCCGTGCGTTGTCGTGCCTTAGCCTTGTTTCCCCTTGCCGTGCCGTTCCTTCCGTTACACTTGCCTTTCCCTGCTTTCCCTTGCCTTCCTTACCTTCCGTTACTCTTTGCTTGCCTTCCGTGCATTGCCGAGACTTGCGTTGTCGTGCCTTAGCGTTGCCTCGCCTGACCGTGCTTTCAAATGCGTTACCCTTTCCTTGCCTTGCCGTTCATTGCCTAGCGTGCGTTGTCGTGCCTTAGCCTTGTTTCCCCTTGCCGTTGCGTGCCTTTTGTTACACTTGCCTTGCCTGGCTTTCCTTGCCTTCCTTTCCTTCCGTTACTCTTTCCTTGCCTTGCCGTGCATTGCCTAGCCCCGCGTTGTCGTGCCTTAGCCTTGTTACCCCTTGCCGTGCCGTTCCTTCCGTTACCCTTGCCTTCCCTTGCTTTCCCTTGCCTTCCTTGCGTTCCGTTACTCTTTGCTTGCTTTCCGTGCATTGCCTAGCCTTGCGTTGTCATGCCTTAGGCTTGCCTCGCCTGACCGTGCTTTCCCATGCGTTAACCTTTCCTTGAATTGCCGTGCATTGCCTAGCGTGCGTTGTCGTGCCTTTGCCTTGTTTCCACTTGCCATGCCGTTCCTTCCGTTACACTTGCCTTTCCTTGCTTTCCCTTGCCTTCCTTACCTTCCGTTACTCTTTGCTTGCCTTCCGTGCATTGCCTAGCCTTGCGTTGTCGTGCCTTATCCTTACCTCGCCTGACCGTGCCTTGAATTGCGTTACCCTTTCCTTGCCTTGCCGTGCATTGCCTAGCTCTGCGTTGTCGTGCCGTAGCCTTGTTTACCCTTGCCGTGCCGTGCCTTTTGTTACACTTGCCTTGCCTGGCTTTGCCTTGCCTTCCTTTCCTTCCGTTACTCTTTCCTTGCCTTGCCGTGCACTGCCTAGCTTTGCATTGTCGTGCATTAGCCTTGCCTCACCTGACCGTGCCTTCCCTTGCGTTACCCTTTCCTTGCCTTGCGGTGAATTGCCTAGCCCTGCCTTCTCGTGCCTTAGCCTTGTTACCCCTTGCCGTGCCGTTCCTTCCGTTTCCCTTGACTTTCCTTGCTTTCCCTTGCCTTCCTTACCTTCCGTTACTCTTTGCTTCCCTTCCCTGCATTGCCTAGCCTTGCGTTGTCGTGCCTTAGCCTTATCTCGCCTGACCGTGCCTTCCTTTGCTTTAAGCTTTCCTTGCATTGTCGTGCATTGCCTAGCCTTGCGTTGTCGTGCATTAGCCTTGCCTAGCCTCAACGTGCCTTGCCTTGCGTTACCCTTTCCTTGCCTTGCCGTGCATTGCCTAGCCGTGCGTTGTCGTGCCTTAGCCTTGTTTCCCCTTGCCGTGGCGTGCCTTTTGTTACACTTGCCTTGCCTGGCTTTGCCTTGCCTTCCTTTCCTTCCGTTACTCTTTCCTTGCCTTGCCGTGCATTGCCTAGCCTTGCATTGTCGTGCCTTATGCTTGCCTCTCCAGACCGTGCCTTCCCCTGCATTACCCTTTCCTTGCCTTGCCGTGCATTGCCTAGCCGTGCGTTGTCGTGCCTTAGCCTTGTTTCCCCATGCCGTGGCGTGCCTTTTGTTACACTTGCCTTCCCTGGCTTTGCCTTGCCTTCCTTTCCTTCCGTTACTCTTTCCTTGCCTTGCCGTGCATTGCCTAGCCTTGCGTTGTCGTGCCTTAGCCTTGCCTCGCCTGACCGTGCTTTCCCATGCGTTACCCTTTCCTTGCCTTGCCGTGCATTTCCTAGCCGTGCGTTGTCGTGCCTTAGCCTTGTTTCCCCTTGCCGTGCCGTTCCTTCCGTTACACTTGCCTTTCCTTGCTTTCCCTTGCCTTCCTTACCTTCCGTTACTCTTTGCTTGCATTCCGTGCATTGCCTAGCCTTGCGTTGTCGTGCCTTAGCCTTGCCTCGCCTGACCGTGCTTTCAAATGCGTTACCCTTTCCTTGCCTTGCCGTTCATTGCCTAGCGTTCGGTGTCGTGCCTTAGCCTTGTTTCCCCTTGCCGTTTCGTGCCTTTTGTTACACTTGCCTTGCCTGGCTTTCCTTGCCTTCCTTTCCTTCCGTTACTCTTTCCTTGCCTTGCCGTGCATTGCCTAGCCCCGCGTTGTCGTGCCTTAGCCTTGTTACCCCTTGCCGTGCCGTTCCTTCCGTTACCCTTGCCTTCCCTTGCTTTCCCTTGCCTTCCTTGCGTTCCGTTACTCTTTGCTTGCTTTCCGTGCATTGCCTAGCCTTGCGTTGTCATGCCTTAGGCTTGCCTCGCCTGACCGTGCTTTCCCATGCGTTACCCTTTCCTTGAATTGCCGTGCATTGCCTAGCGTGCGTTGTCGTGCCTTTGCCTTGTTTCCACTTGCCATGCCGTTCCTTCCGTTACACTTGCCTTTCCTTGCTTTCCCTTGCCTTCCTTACCTTCCGTTACTCTTTGCTTGCCTTCCGTGCATTGCCTAGCCTTGCGTTGTCGTGCCTTATCCTTACCTCGCCTGACCGTGCCTTGAATTGCGTTACCCTTTCCTTGCCTTGCCGTGCATTGCCTAGCTCTGCGTTGTCGTGCCGTAGCCTTGTTTACCCTTGCCGTGCCGTGCCTTTTGTTACACTTGCCTTGCCTGGCTTTGCCTTGCCTTCCTTTCCTTCCGTTACTCTTTCCTTGCCTTGCCGTGCACTGCCTAGCTTTGCATTGTCGTGCATTAGCCTTGCCTCACCTGACCGTGCCTTCCCTTGCGTTACCCTTTCCTTGCCTTGCGGTGAATTGCCTAGCCCTGCCTTCTCGTGCCTTAGCCTTGTTACCCCTTGCCGTGCCGTTCCTTCCGTTTCCCTTGACTTTCCTTGCTTTCCCTTGCCTTCCTTACCTTCCGTTACTCTTTGCTTCCCTTCCCTGCATTGCCTAGCCTTGCGTTGTCGTGCCTTAGCCTTATCTCGCCTGACCGGGCCTTCCTTTGCTTTAAGCTTTCCTTGCATTGTCGTGCATTGCCTAGCCTTGCGTTGTCGTGCATTAGCCTTGCCTAGCCTCACCGTGCCTTGCCTTGCGTTACACTTTCCTTGCCTTGCCGTGCATTGCCTAGCCGTGCGTTGTCGTGCCTTAGCCTTGTTTCCCCTTGCCGTGGCGTGCCTTTTGTTACACTTGCCTTGCCTGGCTTTGCCTTGCCTTCCTTTCCTTCCGTTACTCTTTCCTTGCCTTGCCGTGCATTGCCTAGCCTTGCATTGTCGTGCCTTATGCTTGCCTCTCCAGACCGTGCCTTCCCCTGCATTACCCTTTCCTTGCCTTGCCGTGCATTGCCTAGCCGTGCGTTGTCGTGCCTTAGCCTTGTTTCCCCATGCCGTGGCGTGCCTTTTGTTACACTTGCCTTGCCTGGCTTTGCCTTGCCTTCCTTTCCTTCCGTTACTCTTTCCTTGCCTTGCCGTGCATTGCCTAGCCTTGCGTTGTCGTGCCTTAGCCTTGCCTCGCCTGACCGTGCTTTCCCATGCGTTACCCTTTCCTTGCCTTGCCGTGAATTGCCTACCCTGCGTTGCCGTGCCTTAGCCTTGTTTCCCCTTGCCGTGCCGTTCCTTCCGTTACCCTTGCCTTTCCTTGCTTTTCCTTGCCTTCCTTACCTTCCGTTACTCTTTGCTTCCCTTCCCTGCATTGCCTAGCCTTGCGTTGTCGTGCCTTAGCCTTATCTCGCCTGACCGTGCCTTCCTTTGCTTTAAGCTTTCCTTGCATTGTCGTGCATTGCCTAGCCTTGCGTTGTCGTGCATTAGCCTTGCCTAGCCTCACCGTGCCTTGCCTTGCGTTACCCTTTCCTTGCCTTGCCGTGCATTGCCTAGCCGTGCGTTGTCGTGCCTTAGCCTTGTTTCCCCTTGCCGTGGCGTGCCTTTTGTTACACTTGCCTTGCCTGGCTTTGCCTTGCCTTCCTTTCCTTCCTTTACTCTTTCCTTGCCTTGCCGTGCATTGCCTAGCCTTGCATTTTCGTGCCTTATGCTTGCCTCTCCAGACCGTGCCTTCCCCTGCGTTACCCTTTCCTTGCCTTGCCGTGCATTGCCTAGCCGTGCGTTGTCGTGCCTTAGCCTTGTTTCCCCTTGCCGTGGCGTGCCTTTTGTTACACTTGCCTTGCCTGGCTTTGCCTTGCCTTCCTTTCCTTCCGTTACTCTTTCCTTGCCTTGCCGTGCATTGTCTAGCCTTGCATTTTCGTGCCTTATCCTTGCCTCACCTGACCGTGCCATCCCTTGCGTTACCCTTTCCTTGCCTTGCCGTGCATTGCCTAGCCCTGCGTTGTCATTCCTTAGCCTTGTTACCCCTTGCCGTGCCGTTCCTTCCGTTACACTTGCCTTCCCTTGCTTTCCCTTGCCTTCCTTGCGTTCCGTTACTCTTTGCTTGCTTTCCGTGCATTGCCTAGCCTTGCGTTGTCATGCCTTAGCCTTGCCTCGCCTGACCGTGCTTTCCCATGCGTTACCCTTTCCTTGCCTTGCCGTGCATTGCCTAGCGTGCGTTGTCGTGCCTTAGCCTTGTTTCCCCTTGCCGTGCCGTTCCTTCCGTTACACTTGCCTTTCCTTGCTTTTCCTTGCCTAGCTTACCTTCCGTTACTCTTTGCTTGCCTTCCCTGAATTGCCTAGCCTTGCGTTGTCGTGCCTTTCCCTTATCTCGGCTGACCTTGCCTTCCTTTGCTTTAAGCTTTCCTTGCATTGTCGTGCATTGCCTAGCCTTGCGTTGTCGTGCCTTAGCCTTGCCTCGCCTGAACGTGCTTTCCCATGCGTTACCCTTTCCTTGCCTTGCCGTGCATTGCCCAGCCTGCGTTGCCGTGCCTTAGCCTTGTTTCCCCTTGCCGTGCAGTTCTTTCCGTTACCCTTGCCTTTCCTTGCTTTTCCTTGCCTTCCTTACCTTCCGTTACTCTTTGCTTCCCTTCCCTGCATTGCCTAGCCTTGCGTTGTCGTGCCTTAGCCTTATCTCGTCGGACCGTGCCTTCCTATGCTTTAAGGTTTCCTTGCATTGTCGTGCATTGCCTAGCCTTGCGTTGTCGTGCATTAGCCTTGCCTAGCCTCACCGTGCCTTGCCTTCCGATACCCTTTCCTTGCCTTGCCGTGCATTGCCTAGCCGTGCGTTTTCGTGCCTTAGCCTTGTTTCCCCTTGCTGTGCCGTGCCTTTTTCTTACATTTGCCTTGCCTGGCGTTGCCTTGCCTTCCTTTCCTTCCGTTACTCTTTCCTTGCCTTGCCGTGCATTGCCTACCCTTGTATTGTCGTGCCTTATCCTTGCCTCACTTGACCGTGCCTTCCCCTGCGTTACCCTTTCCTTGCCTTGCGGTGAATTGCCTAGCCCTGCCTTCTCGAGCCTTAGCCTTGTTTCCCCTTGCCGTTGCGTGCCTTTTGTTACACTTGCCTTGCCTGGCTTTCCTTGCCTTCCTTTCCTTCCGTTACTCTGTCCTTGCCTTGCCGTGCATTGCCTAGCCCTGCCTTCTCGTGCCTTAGCCTTGTTACCCCTTGCCGTGCCGTTCCTTCCGTTACCCTTGCCTTCCCTTGCTTTCCCTTTCCTTCCTTGTGTTCCGTTACTCCTTGCTTGCTTTCCGTGCATTGCCTAGCCTTGCGTTGTCGTGCCTTAGCCTTGCCTCGCCTGACCGTGCTTTCCCATGCGTTACCCTTTCCTTGCCTTGCCGTGCATTTCCTAGCCGTGCGTTGTCGTGCCTTAGCCTTGTTTCCCCTTGCCGTGCCGTTCCTTCCGTTACACTTGCCTTTCCCTGCTTTCCCTTGCCTTCCTTACCTTCCGTTACTCTTTGCTTGCCTTCCGTGCATTGCCGAGCCTTGCGTTGTCGTGCCTTAGCGTTGCCGCGCCTGACCGTGCTTTCAAATGCGTTACCCTTTCCTTGCCTTGCCGTTCATTGCCTAGCGTTCGGTGTCGTGCCTTAGCCTTGTTTCCCCTTGCCGTTTCGTGCCTTTTGTTACACTTGCCTTGCCTGGCTTTCCTTGCCTTCCTTTCCTTCCGTTACTCTTTCCTTGCCTTGCCGTGCATTGCCTAGCCCCGCGTTGTCGTGCCTTAGCCTTGTTACCCCTTGCCGTGCCGTTCCTTCCGTTACCCTTGCCTTCCCTTGCTTTCCCTTGCCTTCCTTGCGTTCCGTTACTCTTTGCTTGCTTTCCGTGCATTGCCTAGCCTTGCGTTGTCATGCCTTAGGCTTGCCTCGCCTGACTGTGCTTTCCCATGCGTTACCCTTTCCTTGAATTGCCGTGCATTGCCTAGCGTGCGTTGTCGTGCCTTTGCCTTGTTTCCACTTGCCATGCCGTTCCTTCCGTTACACTTGCCTTTCCTTGCTTTCCCTTGCCTTCCTTACCTTCCGTTACTCTTTGCTTGCCTTCCGTGCATTGCCTAGCCTTGCGTTGTCGTGCCTTATCCTTACCTCGCCTGACCGTGCCTTGAATTGCGTTACCCTTTCCTTGCCTTCCCGTGCATTGCCTAGCTCTGCGTTGTCGTGCCGTAGCCTTGTTTACCATTGCCGTGCCGTGCCTTTTGTTACACTTGCCTTGCCTGGCTTTGCCTTGCCTTCCTTTCCTTCCGTTACTCTTTCCTTGCCTTGCCGTGCATTGCCTAGCCTTGCATTTTCGTGCCTTATCCTTGCCTCACCTGACCGTGCAATCCCTTGCGTTACCCTTTCCTTGCCTTGCCGTGCATTGCCTAGCCCTGCGTTGTCGTTCCTTAGCCTTGTTACCCCTTGCCGTGCCGTTCCTTCCGTTACCATTGCCTTCCCTTTCTTTCCCTTGCCTTCCTTGCGTTCCGTTACTCTTTGCTTGCTTTCCGTGCATTGCCTAGCCTTGCGTTGTCATGCCTTAGCCTTGCCTCGCCTGACCGTGCTTTCCCATGCGTTACCCTTTCCTTGCCTTGCCGTGCATTGCCTAGCGTGCGTTGTCGTGCCTTAGCCTTGTTTCCCCTTGCCGTGCCGTTCCTTCCGTTACACTTGCCTTTCCTTGCTTTCCCTTGCCTTCCTTACCTTCCGTTACTCTTTGCTTGCCTTCCGTGCATTGCCTAGCCTTGCGTTGTCGTGCCTTAGCCTTGCCTCGCCTGACCGTGCTTTCCGATGCGTTACCCTTTCTTTGCCTTGCCGTTCATTCCCTAGCGTTCGGTGTCGTGCCTTAGACTTGTTTCCCCTTGCCGTGCCGTTCCTTCTGTTACACTTGCCTTTCCTTGCTTTTCCTTGCCTTGCTTACCTTCCGTTACTCTTTGCTTGCCTTCCCTGAATTGCCTAGCCTTGCGTTGTCGTGCCTTTGCCTTATCTCGACTGACCTTGCCTTCCTTTGCTTTAAGCTTTCCTTGCATTGTCGTGCATTGCCTAACCTTGCGTTGTCGTGCCTTAGCCTTGCCTCGCCTGAACGTGCTTTCCCATGCGTTACCCTTTCCTTGCCTTGCCGTGCATTGCCCAGCCGGCGTTGCCGTGCCTTAGCATTGTTTCCCCTTGCCGTGCAGTTCCTTCCGTTACCCTTGCGTTTCCTTGCTTTTCCTTGCCTTGCTTACCTTCCGTTACTCTTTGCTTCCCTTCCCTGCATTGCCTAGCCTTGCGTTGTCGTGCCTTAGCCTTATCTCGCCTGACCGTGCCTTCCTTTGCTTTAAGGTTTCCTTGCATTGTCGTGCATTGCCTAGCCTTGCGTTGTCGTGCATTAGCCTTGCCTAGCCTCCCCGTGCCTTGCCTTGCGTTACCCTTTCCTTGCCTTGCCGTGCATTGCCTAGCCGTGCGTTGTCGTGCCTTAGCCTTGTTTCCACTTGCTGTGCCGTGCCTTTTTCTTACATTTGCCTTGCCTGGCATTGCCTTGCCTTCCTTTCCTTCCGTTACTCTTTCCTTGCCTTGCCGTGCATTGCCTACCCTTGCATTGTCGTGCCTTATCCTTGCCTCACCTGACCGTGCCTTCCCCTGCGTTACCCTTTCCTTGCCTTGCCGTGCATTGCCTAGCCCTGCGTTGTCGTGCCTTAGCCTTCTTACCCCTTGCCGTGCCGTTCCTTCCGTTACCCTTGCCTTCCCTTGCTTTCCCTTGCCTTCCTTGCGTTCCGTTACTCTTTGCTTGCTTTCCGTGCATTGCATAGCCTTGCGTTGTCATGCCTTAGCTTTGCCTCGCCTGACCGTGCTTTCCCATGCGTTACCCTTTCCTTGCCTTGCCGTGCATTGCCTAGCCGTGCGTTGTAGTGCCTTTGCCTTGTTTCCCCTTGCCGTGCCGTTCCTTCCGTTACACTTGCCTTTCCTTGCTTTCCCTTGCCTTCCTTACCTTCCGTTACTCTTTGCTTGCCTTCCGTGCATTGCCTAGCCTTGCGTTGTCGTGCCTTAGCGTTGCCTCGCCTGACCGTGCTTTCAAATGCGTTACCCTTTCCTTGCCTTGCCGTTCATTGCCTAGCGTTCGGTGTCGTGCCTTAGCCTTGTTTCCCCTTGCCGTGCCGTTCCTTCCGTTACCCTGGCCTTTCCTTGCTTTTCCTTGCCTAGCTTACTTTCCGTTACTCTTTGCTTGCCTTCCCTGAATTTCCTAGCCTTGCGTTGTCTTGCCTTAGCCTTATCTCGCCTAACCTTGCCTTCCTTTGCTTTAAGCTTTCCTTGCATTGTCGTGCATCGCCTAGCCTTGCGTTTTCGTGCATTAGCCTTGCCTAGCCTCACCGTGCCTTTCCTTGGGATTCCCTTTGCTTGCCTTGCCGTGCATTGCCTAGCCGTGCGTTGTCGTGCCTTAGCCTTGTTTCCCATTGCCGTGCCGTTCCTTCCGTTACCCTTGCGTTTCCTTGCTTTCCCTTGCCTTCCTTACCTTCCGTTACTCTTTGCTTCCCTTCCCTGCATTGCCTAGCCTTGCGTTGTCGTGCCTTAGCCTTATCTCGCCTGACCGTGCCTTCCTTTGCTTTAAGGTTTCCTTGCATTGTCGTGCATTGCCTAGCCTTGCGTTGTCGTGCATTAGCCTTGCCTAGCCTCACCGTGCCTTGCCTTGCGTTACCCTTTCCTTGCCTTGCCGTGCATTGCCTAGCCGTGCGTTGTCGTGCCTTAGCCTTGTTTCCCCTTGCCGTGGCGTGCCTTTTGTTACACTTGCCTTGTCTGGCTTTGCCTTGCCTTCCTTTCCTTGCGTTACTCTTTAGTTGCCTTGCCGTGCATTGCTTAGCCCTGCGTTGTCGTGCCTTATGCTTGCCTCTCCAGACCGTGCCTTCCCCTGCGTTACCCTTTCCTTGCCTTGCCGTGCATTGCCTAGCCGTGCGTTGTCGTGCCTTAGCCTTGTTTCGCCTTGCCGTGGCGTGCCTTTTGTTACACTTTCCTTGCATGGCTTTGCGTTGCCTTCCTTTCCTTCCGTTACTCTTTCCTTGCGTTGCCGTGCATTGCCTAGCCTTGCATTTTCGTGCCTTATCCTTGCCTCACCTGAGCGTGCCATCCCTTGCGTTACCCTTTCCTTGCCTTGCCGTGCATTGCCTAGCCTTGCGTTGTCGTGCCTTAGCCTTGCCTCGCCTGACCGTGCTTTACCATGCGTTACCCTTTCCTTGCCTTGCCGTAAATTGCCTAGCCTGCGTTGCCGTGCCTTAGCCTTGTTTCCCCTTGCCGTGCCGTTCCTTCCGTTACCCTTGCCTTTCCTTGCTTTTCCTTGCCTTCCTTACGTTCCGTTACTCTTTGCTTCCGTTCCCTGCATTGCCTAGCCTTGCGTTGTCGTGCCTTAGCCTTATCTCGCTTGACCGTGCCTTCCTTTGCTTTAAGCTTTCCTTGCATTGTCGTGCATTGCCTAGCCTTGCGTTGTCGTGCATTAGCCTTGCCTAGCCTCACCGTGCCTTGCCTTGCGTTACCCTTTCCTTGCCTTGCCGTGCATTGCCTAGCCGTGCGTTGTCGTGCCTTAGCCTTGTTTCCCCTTGCCGTTGCGTGCCTTTTGTTACACTTGCCTTGCCTGGCTTTCCTTGCCTTCCTTTCCTTCCGTTACTCTTTCCTTGCCTTGCCGTGCATTGCCTAGACCTCCGTTGTCGTGCCTTAGCCTTGTTTCCCCTTGCCGTGCCGTTCCTTCCGTTACACTTTCCTTTCCTTGCTTTCCCTTGCCTTCCTTACCTTCCGTTACTCTTTGCTTGCCTTCCGTGCATTGCCTAGCCTTGCGTTGTCGTGCCTTAGCCTTGCCTCGCCTGACCGTGCTTTCCGATGCGTTACCCTTTCTTTGCCTTGCCGTTCATTCCCTAGCGTTCGGTGTCGTGCCTTAGCCTTGTTTCCCCTTGCCGTGCCGTTCCTTTTGTTACACTTGCCTTTCCTTGCTTTTCCTTGCCTTGCTTACCTTCCGTTACTCTTTGCTTGCCTTCCCTGAATTGCCTAGCCTTGCGTTGTCGTGAATTTGCCTTATCTCGACTGACCTTGCCTTCCTTTGCTTTAAGCTTTCCTTGCATTGTCGTGCACTGCCTAACCTTGCGTTGTCGTGCCTTAGCCTTGCCTCGCCTGAACGTGCTTTCCCATGCGTTACCCTTTCCTTGCCTTGCCGTGCATTGCCCAGCCGGCGTTGCCGTGCCTTAGCCTTGTTTCCCCTTGCCGTGCAGTTCCTTCCGTTACCCTTTCCTTTCCTTGCTTTTCCTTGCCTTGCTTACCTTCCGTTACTCTTTGCTTCCCTTCCCTGCATTGCCTAGCCTTGCGTTGTCGTGCCTTAGCCTTATCTCGCCTGACCGTGCCTTCCTTTGCTTTAAGGTTTCCTTGCATTGTCGTGCATTGCCTAGCCTTGCGTTGTCGTGCATTAGCCTTGCCTAGCCTCACCGTGCCTTGCCTTGCGTTACCCTTTCCTTGCCTTGCCGTGCATTGCCTAGCCGTGCGTTGTCGTGCCTTAGCCTTGTTTCCCCTTGCCGTTGCGTGCCTTTTGTTACACTTGCCTTGCCTGGCTTTCCTTGCCTTCCTTTCCTTCCGTTACTCTTTCCTTGCCTTGCCGTGCATTGCCTAGACTTCCGTTGTCGTGCCTTAGCCTTGTTTCCCCTTGCCGTGCCGTTCCTTCCGTTACACTTTCCTTTCCTTGCTTTCCCTTGCCTTGCTTACCTTCCGTTACTCTTTGCTTGCCTTCCGTGCATTGCCTAGCCTTGCGTTGTCGTGCCTTAGCCTTGCCTCGCCTGACCGTGCTTTCCGATGCGTTACCCTTTCTTTGCCTTGCCGTTCATTCCCTAGCGTTCGGTGTCGTGCCTTAGCCTTGTTTCCCCTTGCCGTGCCGTTCCTTTTGTTACACTTGCCTTTCCTTGCTTTTCCTTGCCTTGCTTACCTTCCGTTACTCTTTGCTTGCCTTCCCTGAATTGCCTAGCCTTGCGTTGTCGTGAATTTGCCTTATCTCGACTGACCTTGCCTTCCTTTGCTTTAAGCTTTCCTTGCATTGTCGTGCACTGCCTAACCTTGCGTTGTCGTGCCTTAGCCTTGCCTCGCCTGAACGTGCTTTCCCATGCGTTACCCTTTCCTTGCCTTGCCGTGCATTGCCCAGCCGTGCGTTGTCGTGCCTTAGCCTTGTTTCCCCTTGCCGTGGCGTTCCTTCCGTTACCCTTTCCTTTCCTTGCTTTTCCTTGCCTTGCTTACCTTCCGTTACTCTTTGCTTCCCTTCCCTGCATTGCCTAGCCTTGCGTTGTCGTGCCTTAGCCTTATCTCGCCTGACCGTGCCTTCCTTTGCTTTAAGGTTTCCTTGCATTGTCGTGCATTGCCTAGCCTTGCGTTGTCGTGCATTAGCCTTGCCTAGCCTCACCGTGCCTTGCCTTGCGTTACCCTTTCCTTGCCTTGCCGTGCATTGCCTAGCCGTGCGTTGTCGTGCCTTAGCCTTGTTACCCCTTGCCGTGCCGTTCCTTCCGTTACCCTTGCCTTCCCTTGCTTTCCCTTGCCTTCCTTGCGTTCCGTTACTCTTTGCTTGCTTTCCGTGCATTGCATAGCCTTGCGTTGTCGTGCCTTAGCCTTGCCTCGCCTGACCGTGCTTTCCCATGCGTTACCCTTTCCTTGCCTTGCCGTTCATTGCCTAGCGTTCGGTGTCGTGCCTTAGCCTTGTTTCCCCTTGCCGTGCCGTTCCTTCCGTTACCCTGGCCTTTCCTTGCTTTTCCTTGCCTAGCTTACTTTCCGTTACTCTTTGCTTGCCTTCCCTGAATTTCCTAGCCTTGCGTTGTCTTGCCTTAGCCTTATCTCGCCTAACCTTGCCTTCCTTTGCTTTAAGCTTTCCTTGCATTGTCGTGCATCGCCTAGCCTTGCGTTTTCGTGCATTAGCCTTGCCTAGCCTCACCGTGCCTTTCCTTGGGATTCCCTTTGCTTGCCTTGCCGTGCATTGCCTAGCCGTGCGTTGTCGTGCCTTAGCCTTGTTTCCCCTTGCCGTGCCGTTCCTTCCGTTACCCTTGCCTTTCCTTGCTTTCCCTTGCCTTCCTTACCTTCCGTTACTCTTTGCTTCCCTTCCCTGCATTGCCTAGCCTTGCGTTGTCGTGCCTTAGCCTTATCTCGCCTGACCGTGCCTTCCTTTGCTTTAAGCTTTCCTTGCATTGTCGTGCATTGCCTAGCCTTGCGTTGTCGTGCATTAGCCTTGCCTAGCCTCACCGTGCCTTGCCTTGCGTTACCCTTTCCTTGCCTTGCCGTGCATTGCCTAGCCGTGCGTTGTCGTGCCTTAGCCTTGTTTCCCCTTGCCGTGGCGTGCCTTTTGTTACACTTGCCTTGCCTGGCTTTGCCTTGCCTTCCTCTCCTTCCGTTACTCTTTCCTTGCCTTGCCGTGCATTGCCTAGCCTTGCATTGTCGTGCCTTATGCTTGCCTCTCCAGACCGTGCCTTCCCCTGCGTTACCCTTTCCTTGCCTTGCCGTGCATTGCCTAGCCGTGCGTTGTCGTGCCTTAGCATTGTTTCCCCTTGCCGTGGCGTGCCTTTTGTTACACTTTCCTTGCATGGCTTTGCGTTGCCTTCCTTTCCTTCCGTTACTCTTTCCTTGCGTTGCCGTGCATTGCCTAGCCTTGCATTGTCGTGCCTTATCCTTGCCTCACCTGACCGTGCCATCCCTTGCGTTACCCTTTCCTTGCCTTGCCGTGCATTGCCTAGCCTTGCGTTGTCGTGCCGTAGCCTTGCCTCGCCTGACCGTGCTTTACCATGCGTTACCCTTTCCTTGCCTTGCCGTAAATTGCCTAGCCTGCGTTGCCGTGCCTTAGCCTTGTTTCCCCTTGCCGTGCCGTTCCTTCCGTTACCCTTGCCTTTCCTTGCTTTTCCTTGCCTTCCTTACGTTCCGTTACTCTTTGCTTGCCTTCCGTGCATTGCCTAGCCTTGCGTTGTCGTGCCTTAGCCTTATCTCGCCTGACCGTGCCTTGCCTTGCTTTAAGCTTTCCTTGCATTTTCGTGCACTGCCTAGCCTTGCGTTGTCGTGCATTAGCCTTGCCTAGCCTCACCGTGCCTTGCCTTGCGTTACCCTTTCCTTGCCTTGCCGTGCATTGCCTAGCCGTGCGTTGTCGTGCCTTAGCCTTGTTTCCCCTTGCCGTTGCGTGCCTTTTGTTACACTTGCCTTGCCTGGCTTTCCTTCCCTTCCTTTCCTTCCGTTACTCTTTCCTTGCCTTGCCGTGCATTGCCTAGACCTGCGTTGTCGTGCCTTAGCCTTGTTACGCCTTGCCGTGCCGTTCCTTCCGTTACCCTTGCCTTCCCTTGCTTTCCCTTGCCTTCCTTGCGTTCCGTTACTCTTTGCTTGCTTTCCGTGCATTGCCTAGCCTTGCGTTGTCATGCCTTAGGCTTGCTTCGCCTGACCGTGCTTTCCCATGCGTTACCCTTTCCTTGAATTGCCGTGCATTGCCTAGCGTGCGTTGTCGTGCCTTAGCCTTGTTTCCCCTTGCCGTGCCGTTCCTTCCGTTACACTTGCCTTTCCTTGCTTTCCCTTGCCTTCCTTACCTTCCGTGCATTGCCTAGCCTTGCGTTGTCGTGCCTTAGCCTTGTTTCCCCTTGCCGTGCCGTGCCTTTTGTTACACTTGCCTTGCCTGGCTTTGCCTTGCCTTCCTTTCCTTCCGTTACTCTTTCCTTGCCTTGCCGTGCACTGCCTAGCCTTGCATTGTCGTGCATTAGCCTTGCCTCACCTGACCGTGCCTTCCCTTGCGTTACCCTTTCCTTGCCTTGCGGTGAATTGCCTAGCCCTGCCTTCTCGTGCCTTAGCCTTGTTACCCCTTGCCGTGCCGTTCCTTCCGTTACCCTTGCCTTCCCTTGCTTTCCCTTTCCTTCCTTGCGTTCCGTTACTCCTTGCTTGCTTTCCGTGCATTGCCTAGCCTTGCGTTGTCGTGCCTTAGCCTTGCCTCTCCTGACCGTGCTTTCCCATGCGTTACCCTTTCCTTGCCTTGCCGTGCATTGCCTAGCCTACGTTGCCCTGCCTTAGCCTTGTTTCCCCTTGCCGTGCCGTTCCTTCCGTTACCCTTGCCTTTCCTTGCTTTTCCTTGCCTTGCTTACCTTCCGTTACTCTTTGCTTGCCTTCCCTGCATTGCCTAGCCTTGCGTTGTCGTGCCTTAGACTTATCTCGCCTGACCGTGCCTTCCTTTGCTTTAAGCTTTCCTTGCATTGTCGTGCATTGCCTAGCCTTGCGTTGTCGTGCCTTAGCGTTGCCTCGCCTGACCGTGCTTTCAAATGCGTTACCCTTTCCTTGCCTTGCCGTTCATTGCCTAGCGTTCGGTGTCGTGCCTTAGCCTTGTTTCCCCTTGCCGTGTCGTGCCTTTTGTTACACTTGCCTTGCCTTGCTTTGCCTTGCCTTCCTTTCCTTCTGTTACTCTTTCCTTGCCTTGCCGTGCATTGCCTAGCCCCGCGTTGTCGTGCCTTAGCCTTGTTACCCCTTGCCGTGCCGTTCCTTCCGTTACCCTTGCCTTCCCTTGCTTTCCCTTGCCTTCCTTGCGTTCCGTTACTCTTTGCTTGCTTTCCGTGCATTGCCTAGCCTTGCGTTGTCATGCCTTAGGCTTGCCTCGCCTGACCGTGCTTTCCCATGCGTTACCCTTTCCTTGAATTGCCGTGCATTGCCTAGCGTGCGTTGTCGTGCCTTTGCCTTGTTTCCACTTGCCATGCCGTTCCTTCCGTTACACTTGCCTTTCCTTGCTTTCCCTTGCCTTCCTTACCTTCCGTTACTCTTTGCTTGCCTTCCGTGCATTGCCTAGCCTTGCGTTGTCGTGCCTTATCCTTACCTCGCCTGACCGTGCCTTGAATTGCGTTACCCTTTCCTTGCCTTGCCGTGCATTGCCTAGCCGTGCGTTGTCGTGCCTTAGCCTTGTTTCCCCTTGCCGTGGCGTGCCTTTTGTTACACTTGCCTTGCCTGGCTTTGCCTTCCCTTCCTTTCCTTCCGTTACTCTTTCCTTGCCTTGCCGTGCACTGCCTAGCCTTGCATTGTCGTGCATTAGCCTTGCCTCACCTGACCGTGCCTTCCCTTGCGTTACCCTTTCCTTGCCTTGCGGTGAATTGCCTAGCCCTGCCTTCTCGTGCCTTAGCCATGTTACCCCTTGCCGTGCCGTTCCTTCCGTTACCCTTGCCTTCCCTTGCTTTCCCTTTCCTTCCTTGCGTTCCGTTACTCCTTGCTTGCTTTCCGTGCATTGCCTAGCCTTGCGTTGTCGTGCCTTAGCCTTGCCTCGCCTGACCGTGCTTTCCCATGCGTTACACTTTCCTTGCCTTGCCGTGAATTGCCTAGCCTGCGTTGCCGTGCCTTAGCCTTGTTTTCCCTTGCCGTGCCGTTCCTTCCGTTACCCTTGACTTTCCTTGCTTTCCCTTGCCTTCCTTACCTTCCGTTACTCTTTGCTTCCCTTCCCTGCATTGCCTAGCCTTGCGTTGTCGTGCCTTAGCCTTATCTCGCCTGACCGTGCCTTCCTTTGCTTTAAGCTTTCCTTGCATTGTCGTGCATTGCCTAGCCTTGCGTTGTCGTGCATTAGCCTTGCCTAGCCTCACCGTGCCTTGCCTTGCGTTACACTTTCCTTGCCTTGCCGTGCATTGCCTAGCCGTGTGTTGTCGTGCCTTAGCCTTGTTTCCCCTTGCCGTGGCGTGCCTTTTGTTACACTTGCCTTGCCTGGCTTTGCCTTGCCTTCCTTTCCTTCCGTTACTCTTTCCTTGCCTTGCCGTGCATTGCCTAGCCTTGCATTGTCGTGCCTTATGCTTGCCTCTCCAGACCGTGCCTTCCCCTGCGTTACCCTTTCCTTGCCTTGCCGTGCATTGCCTAGCCGTGCGTTGTCGTGCCTTAGCCTTGTTTCCCCTTGCCGTGGCGTGCCTTTTGTTACACTTGCCTTGCTTGGCTTTGCCTTGCCTTCCTTTCCTTCCGTTACTCTTTCCTTGCCTTGCCGTGCATTGCCTAGCCTTGCGTTGTCGTGCCTTAGCCTTGCCTCGCCTGACCGTGCTTTCCCATGCGTTACCCTTTCCTTGCCTTGCCGTGAATTGCCTACCCTGCGTTGCCGTGCCTTAGCCTTGTTTCCCCTTGCCGTGCCGTTCCTTCCGTTACCCTTGCCTTTCCTTGCTTTTCCTTGCCGTCCTTACCTTCCGTTACTCTTTGCTTCCCTTCCCTGCATTGCCTAGCCTTGCGTTGTCGTGCCTTAGCCTTATCTCGCCTGACCGGGCCTTCCTTTGCTTTAAGCTTTCCTTGCATTGTCGTGCATTGCCTAGCCTTGCGTTGTCGTGCATTAACCTTGCCTAGCCTCACCGTGCCTTGCCTTGCGTTACCCTTTGCTTGCCTTGCCGTGCATTGCCTAGCCGTGCGTTGTCGTGCCTTAGCCTTGTTTCCCCTTGCCGTGGCGTGCCTTTTGTTACACTTGCCTTGCCTGGCTTTGCCTTGCCTTCCTTTCCTTCCTTTACTCTTTCCTTGCCTTGCCGTGCATTGCCTAGCCTTGCATTTTCGTGCCTTATGCTTGCCTCTCCAGACCGTGCCTTCCCCTGCGTTACCCTTTCCTTGCCTTGCCGTGCATTGCCTAGCCGTGCGTTGTCGTGCCTTAGCCTTGTTTCCCCTTGCCGTGGCGTGCCTTTTGTTACACTTGCCTTGCCTGGCTTTGCCTTGCCTTCCTTTCCTTCCGTTACTCTTTCCTTGCCTTGCCGTGCATTGTCTAGCCTTGCATTTTCGTGCCTTATCCTTGCCTCACCTGACCGTGCCATCCCTTGCGTTACCCTTTCCTTGCCTTGCCGTGCATTGCCTAGCCCTGCGTTGTCATTCCTTAGCCTTGTTACCCCTTGCCGTGCCGTTCCTTCCGTTACAATTGCCTTCCCTTGCTTTCCCTTGCCTTCCTTGCGTTCCGTTACTCTTTGCTTGCTTTCCGTGCATTGCCTAGCCTTGCGTTGTCATGCCTTAGCCTTGCCTCGCCTGACCGTGCTTTCCCATGCGTTACCCTTTCCTTGCCTTGCCGTGCATTGCCTAGCGTGCGTTGTCGTGCCTTAGCCTTGTTTCCCCTTGCCGTGCCGTTCCTTCCGTTACACTTGCCTTTCCTTGCTTTTCCTTGCCTAGCTTACCTTCCGTTACTCTTTGCTTGCCTTCCCTGAATTGCCTAGCCTTGCGTTGTCGTGCCTTTCCCTTATCTCGGCTGACCTTGCCTTCCTTTGCTTTAAGCTTTCCTTGCATTGTCGTGCATTGCCTAGCCTTGCGTTGTCGTGCCTTAGCCTTGCCTCGCCTGAACGTGCTTTCCCATGCGTTACCCTTTCCTTGCCTTGCCGTGCATTGCCCAGCCTGCGTTGCCGTGCCTTAGCCTTTTTTCCCCTTGCCGTGCCGTTCCTTCCGTTACCCTTGCCTTTCCTTGCTTTCCCTTGCCTTCCTTACCTTCCGTTACTCTTTGCTTGCCTTCCCTGAATTGCCTAGCCTTGCGTTGTCGTACCTTTGCCTTATCTCGCCTGACCGTGCCTTCCTTTGCTTTAAGCTTTCCTTGCATTGTCGTGCATTGCCTAGCCTTGCGTTGTCGTGCATTAGCCTTGCCTAGCCTCACCGTGCCTTGCCTTCCGATACCCTTTCCTTGCCTTGCCGTGCATTGCCTAGCCGTGCGTTGTCGTGCCTTAGCCTTGTTTCCCCTTGCTGTGCCGTGCCTTTTTCTTACATTTGCCTTGCCTGGCGTTGCCTTGCCTTCCTTTCCTTCCGTTACTCTTTCCTTGCCTTGCCGTGCATTGCCTAGCCTTGCATTGTCGTGCCTTATCCTTGCCTCACCTGACCGTGCCTTCCCCTGCGTTACCCTTTCCTTGCCTTGCGGTGAATTGCCTAGCCCTGCCTTCTCGAGCCTTAGCCTTGTTTCCCCTTGCCGTTGCGTGCCTTTTGTTACACTTGCCTTGCCTGGCTTTCCTTGCCTTCCTTTCCTTCCGTTACTCTGTCCTTGCCTTGCCGTGCATTGCCTAGCCCTGCCTTCTCGTGCCTTAGCCTTGTTACCCCTTGCCGTGCCGTTCCTTCCGTTACCCTTGCCTTCCCTTGCTTTCCCTTTCCTTCCTTGTGTTCCGTTACTCCTTGCTTGCTTTCCGTGCATTGCCTAGCCTTGCGTTGTCGTGCTTTAGCCTTGCCTCGCCTGACCGTGCTTTCCCATGCGTTACCCTTTCCTTGCCTTGCCGTGCATTTCCTAGCCGTGTGTTGTCGTGCCTTAGCCTTGTTTCCCCTTGCCGTGCCGTTCCTTCCGTTACACTTGCCTTTCCTTGCTTTCCCTTGCCTTCCTTACCTTCCGTTACTCTTTGCTTGCCTTCCCTGCACTGCCTAGCCTTGCGTTGTCGTGCCTTAGCGTTGCCGCGCCTGACCGTGCTTTCAAATGCGTTACCCTTTCCTTGCCTTGCCATTCATTGCCTAGCGTTCGGTGTCGTGCCTTAGCCTTGTTTCCCCTTGCCGTTTCGTGCCTTTTGTTACACTTGCCTTGCCTGGCTTTCCTTGCCTTCCTTTCCTTCCGTTACTCTTTCCTTGCCTTGCCGTGCATTGCCTAGCCCCGCGTTGTCGTGCCTTAGCCTTGTTACCCCTTGCCGTGCCGTTCCTTCCGTTACCCTTGCCTTCCCTTGCTTTCCCTTGCCTTCCTTGCGTTCCGTTACTCTTTGCTTGCTTTCCGTGCATTGCCTAGCCTTGCGTTGTCATGCCTTAGGCTTGCCTCGCCTGACTGTGCTTTCCCATGCGTTACCCTTTCCTTGAATTGCCGTGCATTGCCTAGCGTGCGTTGTCGTGCCTTTGCCTTGTTTCCACTTGCCATGCCGTTCCTTCCGTTACACTTACCTTTCCTTGCTTTCCCTTGCCTTCCTTACCTTCCGTTACTCTTTGCTTGCCTTCCGTGCATTGCCTAGCCTTGCGTTGTCGTGCCTTATCCTTACCTCGCCTGACCGTGCCTTGAATTGCGTTACCCTTTCCTTGCCTTGCCGTGCATTGCCTAGCACTGCGTTGTCGTGCCGTAGCCTTGTTTACCCTTGCCGTGCCGTGCCTTTTGTTACACTTGCCTTGCCTGGCTTTGCCTTGCCTTCCTTTCCTTCCGTTACTCTTTCCTTGCCTTGCCGTGCACTGCCTAGCTTTGCATTGTCGTGCATTAGCCTTGCCTCACCTGACCGTGCCTTCCCTTGCGTTACCCTTTCCTTGCCTTGCGGTGAATTGCCTAGCCCTGCCTTCTCGTGCCTTACCCTTCTTACCCCTTGCCGTGCCGTTCCTTCCGTTTCCCTTGCCTTCCCTTGCTTTCCGTTTCCTTCCTTGCGTTCCGTTACTCCTTGCTTGCTTTCCGTGCATTGCCTAGCCTTGCGTTGTCGTGCCTTAGCCTTGCCTCGCCTGACCGTGCTTTCCCATGCGTTACCCTTTCCTTGCCTTGCCGTGAATTGCCTAGCCTGCTTTGCCGTGCCTTAGCCTTGTTTTCCCTTGC